>NC_064247.1:27064772-27368409 GCF_003254725.2 Canis lupus dingo | reverse complement strand
TAAAACAAAATAAAACAAAACAAAAAGCTTATCTGCCACTGCTAGTATCACTGTGCAGAACAAAAATACACTTTAAGTTTCAAGTATGCTCATTTCAATCTTTTGTAACACATTTCACAGTTTATTTATAGTATCTCATTTAATAATTGAGCTATATGACATGATAATGTGAATAAAAATAAAATCTCTGGACGATTTTAGAATATCTTCTTTTTTTTTTTAAGACTTATTTATTTATTTATTTATTCTTGAGAGAGAGAGACAGAGAGAGAGAGGCAGAGACACAGGCAGAGGGAGAGAAGCAGGCTCCATGCAGGGTGCCTGACGCGGGACTCGATCCCAGGACTCCAGGATGGCACCCTGGGCCAAAGGCAGGCGCTAAACTGCTGAGCCACCCAGGGATCCCCTAGAATATCTTCTGTCTCAAGATTTGTTAAGCAAATGATGTCATAAAAATTTGGAGAGGGATTGATACACAATATTCAGCCTCTTCAGCTTGCCTATTCTGAGGCTGATGGACAGCTATCTTTCTAATGTGCTAGTGAAGAAGAGGAAACTCCTTAAAATAATTAGAAACAAATAAAGAGCATAAGGAACAGATTTACAGAAGGAAGAGAAAAGAGATCATTTAGCTCTGGGAGATGAGAATAGTAGCTCTCCTGGTTTCTCAATTTTTTTTAGAATCCAATTAGAATTCCTCAGGAGTCCTGATTATACTTCATGTTTGGGATATATGAAAAGCTGATATAGTTTTTGGAATGTAGGTGAGGTTTGATGGGGTGAGGTTCAAGAACTGATGATCAAGAAAGAATTCTTGAGACATCTTTGGTGCCAAATGGTGATTTTATTAAAGCCTGGGGACAGGACCCCTGGGCAGAAAGAGCAGCTTTCTCATGTGGGGCGTGAGAAAGGTTGTGAGGAGTGGCTGTTTCTATACTTGGGAGTTGGGGGAGGTAAAGAAAAGAGGTTTTCAAAAGAACTTTCATATGTTAAAGAAGAGCTACAAGGATGCTGAAGGCCTTGCCATTGTCAAATTAAGGTTGTTTTTCCCTAGAGCAAGGCATTAACATGAAGACAGTTGGGAACTTTCTGGAGGAATGTCACAGATATCCCCCTCAGGAGTGTGCATGTTGAGGATGAGTTTGCAGGGTATCAGCTCCTGCTTTGACCTCAGCTAGCCTTCTTCTCCCTCATCAGAACCACTTAATTGATTTCTTTCTTTTATAATCTCACTTCGATGGCTTTCTGTTACAGCAATTTTTGTTGTCATGCAACAAATCCATTCCTAAAAATCATGGCACTATGTACAATCATGCCGTAAAAAACAGATGATGTGATAAACGTGAAGTTAGGAACAAAACATTCAAAAACTTCATTAATGACCCATATTTAAAAAAAGATAGGAAGCTAAAACTGGTATCCTAGTTGTGTGCATATGTCAGGGAGGAAAATCTTCTGGCCTATGATCCTTCTAGCTGGACTCAGAGACAGATTAACAGAAGAAAATTTTACTTAACTAGACATCCCTATGGGGAATCCACACAGACATGAAATTCCAAAGACAGTGAGGCAACATGAAGCTATCTGAGCTCAGGGCAGGGGTAGAATCTGAGGACTAAAGGGAGGGCAGTCATTGGCAGGAAGGTGAAAGGAGATATTTTGAAAAACAAAGGTGGCCTTATTGTGTAGATGAGTTCATAAGGAAAAAAAATTTTAAGGAAAAAATCTCTATTAATAGCTCTCTTTCTGGTACAGACCATCCTTTCCAAGATAAATTTACACAGTTGTCAGGTGGCAGAGATCTCTTTCTGCATGCACTGGGTTTTATTTTATTATTTCTAAAAGATTTTGTTTATTTATTCATGAGAGGACACACAGAGAGAGAGAGGCAGAGACATTGGCAGAGGGAGACGCAGGCTCCATGCTGGGAGCCTAAAAGGGACTTGATTCAAGGACTCCAGGATCATGCCCCTGGCTGAAAGCAGGTGCTAAACCACTGAGCCACCCAGTGATCCCATCATGCACTTTTAATTACTTTTAACTTGAAATAATCTCTGTGCCATAGTGTCACATTTTGCATTGCCTCATCCTGACCCCTCCACATAAATGGTTAAGAAAAGCATGAATACTATAATAAATATTGAATTTTTCTTGGGGAAAAAGCTGACCTTTGTGTAAATGGACGTGAGATGAAGTCTCTGAGTTATTTTGGAAGGCAGAAGAAACATGACACAGTTTGTAATCTTCTGCAACGTAAAACTGGAGAAATGCTTTTTCTTTGCCTGTGAGATGTAGGTCCTGCAAGGCATATGTTTATGATAGATACCTGTTTCATGAAAATGTAAATTTAGTATGATGTATGACCACCTACAGTTAATGTCTGTATCACTTCTGGAACTTGCTTTGCTTTTTTTAATCTTAACTTGGGGCTTTGCTCCACAGTTGAACACTCTGGAAATTTTATTGATTTTGAAATCACCATTTCTAGTACTAATAGCAGCTGCTTCTGCAGGATTTGACAATTTCTGTTTAAAAATCCTAGTGTATTAAAAAAATTTTCCTAGTTTATGGATAGAGTTTTATGTCTGATTGTGAAAAAAGGATGTTCCTGACTTTTTAAATGCTTGGTCTTCAATACATTCCTTCCATGATTTATATTTCTTTAGTCCTTGTTCTTATTGACTTTACAGTGCTTTCACATTGCTCCAACCATAGATATTTCTTTGCTTTCAGGGCATTGTCTATGATGGTCTCCAATGTGGATTCCTTTACGCTTGTTTCTTGAGAATTGGCATTAAAACATATTATCATTTCAAGTTTCTGCTCAATACTTAAAGCTTTCTTTCTTCATGTTCTGCTTCGTTTTCCGTCCAGAACACTTGGCTATGTTTTGGATGTTGAATGAGTATACATGGATGCAAAATAATAGCAAAACACAATCTTTTAGGATACGATGTACAATAAACAGTAAACTGATAGAAGAAATATTTGAGGTATGTGCATATGTATATACTTTGTGTATGCTTGTGTGGCTCAGTTCAGTTTTCTGTATTCACCTAGTATTTCTTACAGATGAAACCACATGTGAGCAAACAAAATAATCATTGTTTCAAATTGTTTTCTAGTAAATGAATTGCATTGGAACAATCTTGTATTTTCAAAAGAAGTGTGATAGCAGAACTGACTATTTGTAACCCAAAGTACTTTCATTAAGATACCTACATCAGTCTATTTTTATGGGCAAAATATATCATATGGCTTTAAAATTTTGATTATATTTATAAAAGTTAGGGGATCCCTGGGTGGCTCTGCAGTTTAGCACCTGTCTTCAGCTTGGGGCGTGATCCTGGAGCCC
This sequence comes from Canis lupus dingo, assembly GCF_003254725.2. Lineage (NCBI taxonomy): Eukaryota > Metazoa > Chordata > Mammalia > Carnivora > Canidae > Canis > Canis lupus. The sequence goes on along the minus strand of NC_064247.1, from coordinate 27,365,054 downwards.
CGGGATCGAGTCCCATGTCGGGCTCCCTGTGTGGAGACTGCTTCTCCCTCTGCCTGTGTCTCTGCCTCTCTCTCTCTCTCTCTGTGTATGTGTCTCCCATGAATAAATAAATAAATAAAATCTTTAAAAATAAAAGTTAAATAGACAACTGTAAGAATACAAATTGTCTGAATTTTGTTTTGAGGATTTTAGAATATACAGTGTTAAAATAGGTAATTATCCTATAGACAGAAACATGTTTGGTTTTGTGGATAAGAGTCCAGACTCTAGAGATAGCCTTCTGTAGTTGTATTGGCATATTAACATGTAACCTTAGGTAAGTTACAATAAATGATTGCTGTTACTATCTTTAGAGTAATCACTAACTCTTTCAACTGACTTAATGGATAAAATCAGTGTCTAGAAGTATTCATTTTCTTTTAAGTAATTGAAAATTGATCAGGAGAGATCATCTTTACAAAACAAAATATAATACACAATAAATGCAACATGAATGCAAAGAAAATCTTGCTTACTTTTAAGTTTACCCCTGCTTTGTTTTGTCTCCTCCCAAGTTCATCATGTTGAAATACACCAGGAAAAGAAAGTAGAAGAAAACTGATGATAAATACCAAGACTAAATCCAATGAAAAGGAAGTCTTTTGGTATTGGAACAGACGTGGGCTTGGCAAACTTTCCCCTTAATGGGACAGATATCAAATATTTAAGACTTTGCCGGCCAGGGAGTGTCTCTCTTGTTAATACTTAACTCTGCTCTTGTAGCTGAAAAGCAGCATAGGCACTACAGATACAAATGGCCATGGCTATGAATTTGTCACTCCAAAATTTGCTTTGGCAGAAGGATTATTTTAGGCTGTTGGTTTTTTAAAGAACAATAGATATGAGAGAAGCTCTGAAGAGAGAGTAGAATTTAGTCTTTTGTAAGAGACATTGCCTTTATAAGGAAAATCTCCATTTTTTGGGGTGTCTTAAGAGTGGGTGACTCTAAACATGTAGAACTTAAATCTGGATAACAATCTTACCCTTGTTTACCATGCTTTTTTCTGGCCATATCCCATAACTGACTTCTTGCCCTCAGCATCTTTCATCTTTAGCTGAAGATGATATTGCAGGTAATGACTTCAGTCTTTTTGGGAAGTAATTCAGTATTCCTGGGCCTTTCCCATGTATACAAGAGTGATTCATGTTATTAAACTTTTAAAATTTTTCCTCTTTTAATCTGTCTCATATCAGTTTGATTCTTAGACCACCCAGAGGAACCTGAATGAGTGAATAAAAATGTTTCCCCCAAAGGGAAAACTCTTTTTTTCCCCAAAAAACAGCTGTATTCCAATAAAATTCTGTTTTAAAAAAAAAAGATAGGGATCCAGATTTAGCCCCATGGTCATAGTGTGATTCCCTTGGAATAAATCACTTAAATTTAAAAATTGATTTTTAGAATACCTATACTTCTATTATGAAGCTAATCTGTATCGAGTATAGTGTATCTCTGTACCAGAGATGAAAAAAATAGCTATATCTTAACAGTCCAGTATCCATAATTAGCAAATTACCTAGATCAATTCAATACATCCAGCAGAAACTCTGCTCTTGTGGCACTCAGAATCACTGAATTTGATTCTTTCAGCCAAACCAGATTGGAGCCTTATCTCCACAGTAGCTAATTTAATTGGTTTGAGGATGCAGTTCAAGTATATATATTTTTTTTCCCTAAGGTTTTATTTATTTATTCATGAGAGACATGCAGAGAGAGAGGCAGAGACATCAGAAGAGGGTGAAGCAAGCTTCCTGTGGGGAGCCCCATATGGGACTCGATTCCAGGACCCAAGATCATGCCCTGAGCCGAAGGCAGACGCTCAAACACTGAGCCACCCAGATGTCCCCAATTATCTATATTAAAAAAAAAATGTGGGGTGCTTGGGTGGCTCAGTTGGTTAAGTATCTGCTTTTGGCTCAGAGCATGATCCTAGGGTCCTGGGATCCCGCTCCCTGCTATGTGAGGAGATTGCTTCTTCCTCTCTCTTTTCTGCTTCCTGCCACTACCCCTGCTTGCTCTCTCTGTCTTTGTGTCAAATAAAGAAATAAAAACTTAAAAATAAATCTACTGGTAACTCAAGTATGCACATAGCAATCGAACCTTGACTATAATTATGTAGTCAGCTTTTGTTGTAGAATCATTTGTAGGTGTTTTAAACTGTATTCGTTAACATACTCTATCACTTATTTTTTAATTTTGAGCACATTACTTAAGATGTCTGTGAGACAAAAACTGGTAAGCAAAAAAAAAAAAAAAAAAAAAAAAACCAAAATACTGGTAAGCAGTTTTCAAAATATAGATGTAATTTGGCTTCTGCACAGATGCATCTATAATGATCATTCCATTTAATGCTTGTTTCCGGTTAACTAAATCAGGTGAGTGATTAGATATATTATCTAATCTTAAGCCTATTTTACCTAAAGAGCAGCCCAGACTGTTATAGATTTAGCAATAACTTATGTAGCTAATCTTAATATTTACTAATATTTACCAGAGTTTCTTAAACTTAGTAGTATTGCTATGTTGAACTGGGAAATTCTTTATGGTCAGAAAATTATTGCATTGTTCTTGCACAATGTTGGGTGTAAGGCAGCATTCCAGGCTTATACCAATTAGATGCAAATATGATTCCTCCCCTGCAGTTATAATAATCAAAAATGGGTCCAGATACTGCCTGATATCTGAACCAAAACATTACTTGGGAACCACTGCTGTATATTAAAATAATATATATGGTATTTTGTGATGTTGTTATATAGGTAGGCAGCTTCTAAATGGCCACCAATGATTTTCACGTTCTTGTCTTCATGCTCTTGTGTAATGTCCCTGTGAGTGTCAGACAAACGAACATAATGATTTGTTTTTAACCAATTGTCTATGGCAAAAGTGATGGAATATACTTCTGAGATAAAGTTACAAAAACATTCTGTCTTCCATCTTGCTTGCCATCTCTTGCTTTTTCAATTGCTCTCTGTGGTCATGGGCAGCTGCCGTCTTCTCAACTGCCTAATAGAGACCCAGGTGAAAAGGAACGGAGGAAGGCTTCCAACCAACAAACACCCAACTGAGCTTGGCAGTGGATCCTCCCTCACTGGTACCTTGAAGTGACTGTAGTGACACCTTGTTTATGCCTTGTGAGGAACCCCGGGTGAGGGGGCCCAGCTGCACTCACCTGTTTGTGCTTTAAGGGGCTAACTCTTGAGATAGTCTACTATGCAGCTATAGTAACTAATAAAGCAATATTTTATTTATTTAAATGAATTTATTAAGAAATTTTAGACTTCCTTTTTAAAATCATTTTTTCAGGTAATTTCCAGGGATGTAAGTCATCCAGCATTAGGCTATCATGATTTTATCTATTTGTTTGGTTTTGGTGGAGTGTTATCAGTGGTGGGAAGGCCTTGATATCCTTTTCATAATTTATCTTCATTCTCGGGGATCCCTGGGTGGCGCAGTGGTTTGGCGCCTGCCTTTGGCCCAGGGCGCGATCCTGGAGACCCGGGATCGAATCCCACGTCGGGCTTCCGGTGCATGGAGCCTGCTTCTCCCTCTACCTGTGTCTCAGCTTCTCTCTCTCTGTGTGACTATCATAAAAAAATAAAATAAAATAAAATAAAATAAATTTATCTTCATTCCCAAATTTATCCTTACAAGACACGTGACCACTAACAGAGGCAGAGAATATACAGGAAAAAAGAAAGTATTGCACAAAACAGTAAAAAGAGTGATATGCATTATAGCGAATGTCAAGAGACAGTTTTAGTACATAGTGAATATGTTGTTTCAATATGACAGCAAAATCTGAATTTTAAATGAAAAGGAACTCTTCGATATATTTCAAAAAGGAATAGTGCAAATGTAAAGAATCAGGGAGAGAAAATGCACAACTGCCAGTTTTGCTTCCATATTATTGAAAAAGGAATGACTTTCAGGTTGTTGAAAGGTGGAGAAATATATGACTAAGTCAAATTAAAGACCTAGAAATAGGGGATCCCTGGGTGGCGCACCGGTTTGGCGCCTGCCTTTGGCCCGGGGCGCGATCCTGGAGGCCTGGGATCGAATCCCACATCGGGCTCCCTGCATGGAGCCTGCTTCTCCCTCTGCCTGTGTCTCTGCCTCTCTGTCTCTCTCTGTGTAACTATCATGAATAAATAAAATCTTTAAAAAAAAAAAAAAAAAAAAAAGCCTTAGAAATAACTGGGCAGGAAAAGTTCAACTCAGCAGGCAAGTCAAGGTTTGTCTGTAGGACTGGCCTTTCACTGTCTCCTGGGAGATAACCTCTGCTCTCTTGGACTAGTCTGTCTGATAAGAATGTTTCTTTATGCCTGAGGCTTTGGGCCATGCTGTACCAGGTTGACCAAACAAGTCTATCCCAACAATGAGATTTATGACAGATACCTGCTAAATGCCAAGTGACAGCCAACAAAAACTCTAGACTCCACGGCTCAGGTGAGCTTCCTTGTTGGCAGTACTTTTCATGTGTTACCACACGTCATTGCTGAAAGAAATAGGTGTGTTTCTGCATGGTTGCACTGGGCAGGGACTCCTAGAAGCTTATGACTGCTTTCTCGTGGGTTTCATCTCATGTGCCTTTTCTCTTTTCTGATTTTAATCTGTGTCCTTTGACTAATAAACTGTAAATGTGAGTATAATGACATTTCTGAATCCCATGAGCCCTTTTAGCAAATCTTCAAGTTTAAGGGTGGTTTTAGGGAGCCCTGATACAAAGAAGATTTTAAGAATCATAATAAATGCACTTAGGGCTTTAGTTTCAGATGAACTACATGCCAAGGTGCTAAAGTAACTAGTAATTATATCATCAATATCACAAAATACTTTTTGAGGAGTCATAGAAAATAAGCACCAGAATACATGTTATCATCAAATGTGATCCCAATTTTCTAAAGAATGAGTTTCAGAAACTATAGATACATGAGCTTGATATCAGATTCTGGAAATACTTTATAACAAATTATGGAGCAGACAATGAGTACTGTGAGAGCACGAGTTAATCTAACATAGCACATGACATACACACAGCAGGTGCTCAGTAATTACAAAACTGAATGAGTTCCAGGAACCTAAAAAGGGAAGGGATCATACTAGGAATCAACATAGATATGGAATCAGTATGGAAACATAACCCCATTAACTTTTAAGATAAGATGGTATCTAATAAGAGTGGAGAAGCAGAGGAAGGTCACAAGATTATCTAGATTTCAGAAAAAAAGTGTTAAAAATCTTTCATGATTTATTTACCACTCAGAAAAATGTAGATTAGATGAGAAAAAAATCAAGTTTTGTCAGAGCTGGGCAGCCCCAGTGGTGCAGCAGTTTAGCTCTGCCTGCCGCCCAGGGCTTGATCCTGGAGAACCTGGATCGAGTCCCACGGCAGGCTCTCTGCATGGAGCCTGCTTCTCCCTCTGCCTGTGTCTCAGCCTCTCTCTCTCTGTCTTTATGAATAAATAAATAAAAATCTTAAAAAAAAAAGTTTTGTCAGAGCTGGATGATAGTACATCCAGATGTTTGAACAGTGGCTCTCCAAGAGTGATCACATAGGACTCTGTCCTAAGCCTTGTCCCATCTAACATTTTCATCAGTGACTTAGATTAAAAAAAAAAAAAGTGTATTTATAAAATTTTCAGAAGACAAAAACCTGAGAGAAATAGCTAATGTGCTGCATAACAATCAATATTTGAAAAGTTCTTGACAGCAATTTGTGTGAAAAAAACTTCAGAATTTAGTTGACTGAATTCAAAATTTGTTGGCTGACAAAATAAATCAGCCGTGGCTGCCAAGAAAGTTAAATAAATGTGGGTTGTATGTAAATGTAGTATCGTGTGTGTGTGTGTGTGTGTGTGTGTGTGTGTGTGTGTTTCACTTGTGGTTATTAGAAATTACCTCTTACAAAAATCAGTGCAGCTGATAGAATCCATCCACAGAGGTTGTCCTAACCCAAGATTCTTGGGTTTTGCCTTGCATGTCAGCTATTACATTTATGATCAACCACGCAGTATATAATCATAATCTTTAGGATTCAGTAATTTCTAAAGAGTCCTAGTGTGCCTAAGAAAGCTGTTGTCCTAAATGACTTTATTAATTCAGGAAAGTGAATTCTCAAAGGTATTAGGGCTCACTTCAATTAATGTACATTATATTATTTTAAGTGACCCTTTTTAACAAGAATTGTATGTTAGGGGTTGCTTTAAGATCAGAGGGCTGGAGGGATGAATGACCTGCCATAGGATCACCTGCCATAGGATCACCTGCCAGAGGAGGTTAGAAGGTAGGAGGATCATCTACAATGTCTGAGAAAAAAAGCCTGTGTCAGAAGGGTAAGGGAACAGCCCACCCATCACTTTAAAGGACAAGAACTAATAAACAAATAGGTTTGAGGGGAATTGGATCAACAGAGGAAATTTTAGTGTGTGGAACGTCTCTCTGTGACGCCCATCACCCTCTGGGAGGATCTCCAAGATCCTCAGGCAGTGGTGGGTCCTTCTTCTGCCACCTCCTTCTCTGCTGAAGCTGTGCCGCATGCCCTTCATTGAATCAAGGAGCTAACATGCCCGCCCCATAGCTGGACTCCGGCTGGAAAGGAACCTGCAGGGCAAGCCTGGAAGAATATAGGGACCATTGCTGCTAAGAGCCTGCGAAGAAGATGGCAGGTGAGTAAAGCCTCTGAAGAGGCTGAGAGCAGCACAGACTAAATACTCCTACAAATGTCAAGGATGAGTACTTCTTACTTAGCTAAGTGTTAGCAGACTGTTTCCTGTGACTGTGCTTGTCTTAAAGGAAATAAACATGTAAGGAAAATTAGCATGCAGTGATGAGAGGCAAGATCATGAGAAAGGATAACAAACATCTTTGACCTGGAGTCATCAAGTGTCAGTGACTGTCCTGGAATGTGACAGCCAAATCGGCCCCCAAATTCTGCTTGGAAGGTTGAGTCAGATTCATATTCCCTTTAAAATAATAATAATAATAATAATAATAATAATAATAATAATAATAGTAATATTCTATAAATTACATAATATTTATAAATTGTTGCATAGATAAATTATAAGTAAAATATAATTATCAGAAGTATAGGAAGGCTACACTTGCTATTTCCAGCTGCCTGAAGGTTAAAAGTTTTAAATCATTCATTCATGTATACCAAATTGTTTGAATGTCTCATATGTACTTGAGACAAGGATATTATATGGGTTAATTAATCTCTTATACTTAAGAGTCTAATGAAAGGAGAGAAGAATATCCTCAAATAAGAGAGATCCATTGCCAGTAAATTGTAACTAATAACATCCCTGTTTTCCTAAGGTGACCTGGCTCATGAAAGGAAAGAAAAAAATGTGTATGTGTCACAGAGAGAAAGGGAGATGAGAGAGAGAGAGAGAGATTGGCTTGATAATTTATTTTAAAAATTGAATTAGTCTGTAATAGCATCAAATCACCACTAAATAAGGTAACTCCCATAGACAGAATTCTTCATTCTTCCTTGTAGATGATATTCCCTTCAGAAGGTAGAAGGAATGGGATTTGGAAAAGAAAGGCAATTGTATGAATAGCTTAGATTAAAAAAAAAAATACTGGTGAGGTTTTATAGACTTGAGTGTAGGCTGCAAGGATGCACTTCAGCCTTGTCCTAGTCCGATTCCCTGGAGACAGACCCTGAGCGGGCAGCTTGCAGGCAGGAGGTTGGTTAGTGAGCACACTCAGGCTTGGTGCTTGAAGGATGTGACCTGCAGCTCAGTTATCCTAGAACCCTGTAGAGCTGTACCACATTGAAGAAAAGGCACCTAAGCTTTGCCCCTGCCCTGTCAGCTGTTGGGGATGGGCTGCTCCTGGCAGGATGGTGTAACTTTGGTTGGGGTGCTTCTGTCAACTGGAAGCAGTTTCAGAGGAGGTGCTCTCCTGTGAGGAGTGGTCAGTAAGCAGCTGGGGACAGCACAGAGTGGGTGGGGAGGATAAGTAGCAGGGAAGGGAGTGAGAAGGCGGCATCCGATAAACACCTCTACCTAGATACCATTCACTAGGTTATCATTCAGCTCCCCAAAATTTGCCTGGTAAGACAGAGTCCTTATCACCTTTGAAGAGATGTATCCCATCAACTCAGCCTCTCAAAATTCAGCAGGGAACGCAAGTAGAGAGTTGGTAATCAAAAAGCATTTGAAGGTAGTTTACAAGATGGATTGCGAGGAAAAAAATGATAGAGATTCTGAAAAGAATATTGGGCACATTAAACAGAATAGTGGAGCCAACATCTGTAAAGTTAGTGTGCCACCGGGAGAAACCTGCTTGCATTTTTTCTTCTTTTCCTAGAGTAACTTCGAGAGGTGCAGCAGACACATTACAGAAGATAGAATTAAAATTGATTCTGCCCATGGGGTCTGCCTCCATTCCACCTAAAAAATACTGAAGGGCCAGGAGCAGGCATAATGAGAATTCATAATTTCACAGCTTAAATGAAAACTACGGAAGTCATCAGAATGATAAACCTACCAGAAGAGAGAAGAAAAATGTGTCTGTATTTTTTTTAAAAACTCTTTGGTGCACTCCCCCACCCCACCCCCAAACAAAAGAAAAATTTCTTAGAGACCAAGGAATTACAAGAACAAAAAGGCTATGGGGAAGATAGATTTTCCTAGAAAAAGAGCAGATACTTCTCAACAACCAGATACTGCCTAAAATATTTCATAGGAAAAGATTTAGCTCATGCAACCCTAATCAAAGGCTGCAGATCTAGATAAGAAATGGATATTTTTAATTTGTAAATGCATATGAAGGATGGTGAAATATATTTATTAGGCTGTGTTTCAATTGTGGAATGGTTGCAGACCGCTCTGTGTTTTAAGGTTGCATAATTAGGCACATCCAAACTTAAACAGCCCCAGAATTTAAGTCTTCTTGCAAATGTTGTATGGAGGTAAATACATCTTATAGGAGCAGAGAAAGTTCTAGTGGATGCTTGGTGGAGGGAAAAATGTAGTGTGGATTCCATATGGTAAAGTGTTTAGTTTTATTGGGTCTAGAATCTGAATCCCTGAGCTCAAATCCCAGTCTACCACTTACTAGATGAGTTCAAACAAGTTACTTGCACTCTGGACTCTGTTTCCAAATCTGAAAAACGGGGATATTCTTTGTAATTACCTCACAGGACTGATAGGAAGGTTTAACACCCTGATGAATGCTTAGAGCTTGTTAGAGTGTCAAGCACATTATAATAAATGACAATGATTATTTTTATTACTATTAATTTTTGTGGGAAAAGAAATAATAACAAACTTCTTTAGAAATGTCTTAGAACCATAATGTGGATATGGTGAGGTCTGTGAGAGTTTAGTGAGTAGGATCAATGAGATTTAGTAAACAGTTACCTCAAGCATGAAAAAGTTAGAAACTTGGCACATTTCTTCCTAAGAAAATAGTTTCTTAATAAAAAAAGTTCCTTTCATTATTTTGAGAAAACCCATTAGTATATAAACACATTTTCAGTATTCGGTGGGGTAATGGTTTGGTGGTTCTAATGGTTCTTCACTTTTGGCTATAATAATAGTAAACATTTATTAATTGCCCACTGTGCTCCTGGTTCTAAGCAGTTTGCACATATGGACACAACTAACCTTCCTCTAATCTGTTAAAGTGAGGTACATAATAATCCCATTTTAAGTGAAGAAAATATAAGAGAGTTTCTAGTAACTTACATAATATTAAATTGTGAAGTCAAGGTATAGAACCTGTGGCCCCCAGAACCTGTGACCTTTAACAGAATATTGAACAATAGTGTGTCTGCTTGTATGTGTGTGCTAGACTCAGGAGAAAATATTGATGAGTAAGCCTTTGATTCATTATGTCAATTCAAGAGAATATGATTTTCTGATTTTGGAAGTTCCCCACTATGATTTTAGCTCATCAATGTTCATACTGTTTATACTCTTGGGCTATTTATAGCTCCTCCTCTTGGTAAAGCTCGTGAACTGTGACCATGAAGGAAGGTTTTGTAATTTCCACACTCATTGCAAGCCCTCAATGGCTCACCTGGCCCCCAGGAAGTATGGCAGCCCCACAGGACTCCAGGCACAGTGGCCCTGAGTAGTTGAAGGCTCACTACATGAGTGTTGGAATCCATCATGACAAGTGAGGGTGCCCTAAGCAAAGCAGCCTAATGGACCTGCCATTAAAACCTTAAATTGGGTTACCCAGATGGGTAACAGTCGAATCCAATCAGAAGGATTGACTTGATTCTTCCCTTGTATTATAGTCACATATGTTTGAGGTCATTGAAATCTAATTTTTAGATACACGTTGATTTTTTTCCCCTCTAACATGAAAAAACAATTATTTTCCTAACATCATGTCTTAGTTAGCAAGGGCTGCAATACTAAAATGCCACTAATGGGAGTGCTTTAAAGATAGAAATGTATTGTCTCATTATTCTGGAGGCTACAAGTCTGACATCAAGGCATTGGCAGGGTTGGAAATGTTTTCTTCTCCCTGTATCTTCATATGATCTTCTTTCTGGGCATGTGTGTGTCCATATTTCTTTCTCTTGTGAGGGCACCAGTCATAATTGGCATAGAGCCCACCCTAATAGCTTCACGTTAAGTAAATTACCACTTTAAAGACCCTATCTCCAAACGGAGTCACATTTTGAGATACTGGAGGTTAGAACTTCAACAAACAGATTTTAGGGAGAACACAAGTCGGCTCATAACACATTAGTAGTGAATAAAAATATACTCTGCCACCCAAGAGCAATTACTTTCTACTGTCACCCAAACCCACGTATTAATGTAGTTCAGCAGAAGGTTCAGATTAAAAGAGGTAATTTTAAACTTTGCTCAACATTGTCTGCTAATGAGCCAGCTGCACCAAATTGAGGTGGATTTTCTTCCTCGTGAAGCATTTTGTTCCTTTGAAGGGGAATGGCAAAGAGGAAAGCTTCACAAAGTCAGATTTCGTTCTGTATACCTATTGGAATCAAAGAAGAATGTTCCCAGTGTACACAAATGAATAGGATGTCTGACCTGGCTGTCATCTTTATTAGAATGTACGGAGGCTTTTGTTTTTCATCTAGCAGTAGCTATGGTTACATTTCTCCTGTTTTCTGGAAGGCATTTGTCAGAGCAGTTATGTGTTCAAATAGTCTCAATCTTACTGATCTGGAATACAAATGACTAGATACTAAAATTTTAATGCATCGGGGTCTTCAAAATATTACAAAACAATTGGAATTAAAGATTATACCCAAAGCAAAGGTAAAAGTTGATGACAAGAAACTCAAAATGTAGTTTCATTTAGCGGTTTTTGTTAAACTATATAATAATGGAAGAAACATGGTTCTCCATGTACTGAAATGTTGATCTTCATTATTTTAGTCCTGTATTTCTTTATTTCTGCCCTTAAGTATTACTGTGAAGGAAAGAACAAATGAAATCATTTCCATATTCTTCCTCATGACGGTGATGAGAATATTATTATTTAGATAAAGATACAAGGAATAAGCCTGAGCCTAAGTCAGAATTCCAATGAATATGATGGGAAACCTTGATAGACTTAAGACTTCTAATATCTCAGGTTTCAAGAAAAACTTTCACAAAAGTAGAAAGGACAGTATAATAACCACCCCTTCCCCCAGAACCCATCATAGCCTCAGTACTCATTCCATCTTGACAATTTCTGTTTCAGCAACCCCACTCATACCCCTTTTCCTCTGCTTCTTTAGAAGTGAGTCCCAGGCATTAAATATTTTAAAACTAAATGCTTGAATGTGTATCTTTAAAATGGAATGGCTCTTAATAGCATAACCACAATAGTATTAACATGCTCCCATAAATTAAAAATAATTTATTTTTCTATAGACTTTATTTCTCAACTTTTGAGTTAAGAACAACATATGGAGCTATCTCATGCACCCCCTTTGGTCACTCAGGCACAACTTCCTCCATTTGCAGCATCCCCCAGAGGAGTGGTGCATTTGGTTGCAACTGGTGGACCTACACTCATGCATGGTTATCACTCAAATACCATAGTTTATATGAGGATTCACTCTTGGTGTTGTACATTCAGTGGGTGTGGACAGTTGTGTAATGACACACATGCACCATCACAGCATCACACAGAATACGTTTGCTTCTTAAACACGCCTTGTGCGCCACCTCCAAATGTCTCCCTCCTGAATGTAGCCTTTTTGGGTTGACTTCTTTGACTTAATAATATGCATTTAAGGTTCCTCTGTACTTGCTCATGGCTTGACAGTTCATTGTCTTTAATGCTGAAAAATAGTAATTTATTAATATTGATAATTCTACTCATTTTTATTATGTATAATCATTTCTTTAAAAATTTGCATTATCCAAATTATATATGTAATATTTAAAAATTCAAAGGAAACTCATATATTGCAGTTGGTTGAAATACTGCTTGAATCTTTTTTTTTTTTTAATTTCTAGTTACATTTCTTTCTTGATTTTTTTTCTTTTTTGTTGTAGTTGAAGAGACTAAATTGTTGTAAAAATTCTCATACAGACTGTCAGGAAAACATCTGCCTAGGTTTCCTGTCCCCATGAGTGTCTTTCCCAGAATGATAACAGCAGAAAGAGGACTGTGGAGCAGGTGAAGTGTTGTGGAGAACACTGAAGCCAAGAGCTGATCCCTGAGGCCAGTACCTGCATCTCAGAAACAGGGATTAGAATTTTCACTCAGTGTCCTTGACCTTGGATGGCTTTCTGGATGTTTGTGACTCTCAATTTCCAAATATTTAAGACCATACATAAACACATCATAGTTAAATGACTCAAAGCAGAAGGCTGTCCTTACACCCTTCCTCTCTCTCCCTTCTCCGCAATCCTCCTCTCTCCCTCACCTTCTATCCCTCCTCTCCCTCCTCCTTTCTAGATGTAACACAGCCAGAGAAAAAATACAGTTCCTGGAGGGTGGTAACAAGAAAAATGATACCTGATATCACAACACATCCATAAAATAACTGATCTTCAAAGAAGAATGCAGAGAAAATGTTTGGTGATATTAATGATAGATCATTACAAGGCACCGCCTATGAATGAAAAATAAACAGCAATTTAGATTAGAGCTTTGGTTTGGGCTGGCAAACCCAAGGTCAAACCTCATCTTTGCCATATTCTTTCTACATAGCTTTTGGAAGTTATACTGACCGATCTTTAATTTCCCTCATCTTTCGAATGAATATAGTAACGGCTTCCTCATAGAGATGCAGTCAAGATTAAAAGAGACAAATCAGTAAGCAATGTCCTTAGTAAATATCATATCCATCAACACTTGTCAGGTGCAGCTAAGGGAAGAGGCTCTGCTAAAGCAACATAAATAAGTCTTCATGTATTTATCTCCGTGCTCCTTCATGTCTGCCCATGTATGCATGTGCCTGGCTACAGGGACGATAGCTGCAGAGGACCTGTTATTTCAAATAATTCATTTGAATGATCCCTGTTATATTTTCTTCACAAATATTTCATAGCTATAAAGAGTTATACATTTGTTTTTAATGAAGAATAAGAAAGACAAAGTCAGAAAGAAATATACATGGGCTTGCCCTTTGTTGGCTATGGCTTATTCACTTGGCTGGGAGGATCCATGTATCCCTCCTGTCTGTTCCTGTGTCTATAATCTTTCATAATCATTTTTAAAATTATAATTCAGTTATAATTAGCTAGCATTCAGAAATGACAAGTCTTTAACTGAATTATGGGATAATTTAGTTTCAAGTTTCAGTTAATGATGTTTGGGGGTGTGCAGAATGTGTTAATGATAAATGATATTATGGTTATTGATTACAAACATCTTCACTTCCTGTTTCCCTGCTCTGTGTTTTTAATATCCTCTCTTTCTCCTACATCTGAGAACTTCTCTTCCTTTGAGGATATTAAATCTCCTTTTGTCTTATTCATGTTACATTGACTGAAATAATTTAAGGAGTAAGGTTGATAACATATTGACTAGGTCCTATGGCTCCTGTACTATAGTAATATTTGTCTGGTGTTAGCTAGGGAGGATTTCTTGGATCATTGGAAGCTGAGACTTTTTCTTCACTGAATTCCAAATATATTCTCCTTAGTCAAACCTGTACTGAAAATAAAAATTGCACACAGTATTGATTAATAGTTTTGTAGTGTCCAACATATTATTTCAATATATATAATATAATAATAATATATAATATAATAATAATAACAGATTTAAAAAATATATGCTTATCTTACCTCACTTAACTTTTTTGTAATTACGAAGACAAACTCTGGTATGAATTACTGAAGGTATATTGATTTCAGTAGATAGAAGTGCTCTGAGATTTTCACTAATCTTTATAATCATTATTTTTTAGGGATCATACTTAGGCTTATTCAACTGTCCTTCCATCTAGATATGTGTTTATTCATTTGGAGAAACCGTTCTATTGAATTAATATTTAGAGATAATTTTTTATGAGAAAAATAAAATTTACATGAGTTAAGATAATTTGGCATTTTCTGAGGATATTTATTCATTTATTTTCACCAGTTAGAATACATCCAGGTTCTTCTGGTAATAGAACTTCTTTTTTGCTTTGGGTCTCAATTGTTCAGCCCATGTGATAAATGATGGCAAATTTAAGTAATTCCTAGAGGTAGATATAAACTGAGGACCAAGCCAACCATCGATCCCTTTCATATGACCACAGTGATTGGTTCAAAGATTGGTAGATGACTTGGTCAAGCCAACCGAAACCAGAAAGCTGCATGCGGAGTTCTGGATCAGCAGCAGTCCTTATGTGTCAAATAGAAGAGAATCTCTGATAATAAAATGAAAATTAGAAAAAAGATGGTAGGAGACATTGAGAAAAACTGAATTTTTTTGACATTGTTTGAGTCAGTGATCCAACTAAGTCTGAAACTAGCATAATTCCTTTTGTCCTGCAATCAGTTTTGGCTTGAATTTTCTGGATTCACCAGTAAATGAATTTTAATTAACACAGTTGCACTGGTAGTGTTTAAACTGAAAGTGTTGTTAGGAAGAATTAACCAAAATATTTAAAACTCGGGATCCCTGGGTGGCGCAGCGGTTTGGCGCCTGCCTTTGGCCCAGGGCACGATCCTGGAGACCCAGGATCGAATCCCATGTCGGGCTCCCGGTGCATGGAGCCTGCTTCTCCCTCTGCCTGTGTCTCTGCCTCTCTCTCTCTGTGTGACTATCATAAATAAATAAAAATTTAAAAAAAAAAAATATTTAAAACTTGAGGAAATATTTGTTTTTCTGCCTGTGTGAAGCCTGCCTTTGGAAACCATGTATCTTTTAAACTCAGCTTTTTAGTTTTTAACTGATGTTTGGTGTAGCCCCCAAACCAGTTTCTACATTCTTGTCACATATTTGCAAGCACACAGAAAAACTTTTAAGAATTTATCTGTTAATCCTTTACTAGCTACCCTGTTTGAGCCACTTCATTTCTCACCCAATAAAAATATTTAATCTTATAGATTACTAATTTGTACAGCTAATTAGATATTCCAATAATCTACTTAACATTTTGTGAGTCACCACGTTTTAGAAATGCTGTAGTCTAAGTTTTAGGCATATTCTAAAGAGTCTCTCATCTTATACACAGTTTCCTTCTCCATCTACCAGGGCATCAGGGTCAGAATCAACAACACTCTTTTCTCAGGTTGTTGGCAGAAGAACTAATTCCGTGACAACACTGCTCTCTGTGTCTCTGACCTCTAAAACTGTGCATTTCTGATGAATGGCATCCTAGGAAATAAGGCTTGACATGTTTGCTTGTTTGTCTGAAATCAGTTGAGAAGAAAAAGTAAAAGGCACTTTAGGGATGCAGGTGGTTTTCACTTTGATTTAGTTGTTAAGAAATAAGAAAAGAAAAAAAGAAAGAAGGAGAGAAAGGAAGGAAGGAAGGAAGGAAGGAAGGAAGGAAGGAAGGAAGGAAGGAAGGAAGGAAGGAAGAGATAATAGGCCCAACCTTGAGTCATTTGTGCTGATCCTGGGGTCAGCAAACCAGGACTTAATCCTTAACCTAATTTTACTTTCAACTTCTCCCCAGAGCGGAATTTTAAACCAATCAGAATGGAATTTCCTGATCAACACTAGTGAAGTCATCTGCATGATAGGCCTCTTCCCTTCAACCAAAGGAAGGTGACCTTGCCTGAAATAATTACTTCCTTTACTTATGACTTCCTCATCCCTGCCCCCTTGTGCCTATGAAAGCCTTTTATTTGTATAGCTCCTGGGAGTTCCTCTCTACTTGTTCAAGGGAATGCTGCCCAATTCATGAATTGTTGAAAAAAGGCAATTAGATCCTCAAATACACTCAGTTGAATTTTGTTTTTTAACATACTGCAGAAAAATATATTTGTTTTCTAGTAATTCACTTCCTGAATTGGTTTTTAGACATAAAGATCCATTTGTATTTCAAGAGGTATAAGCAAGAGTGATGATTGAGAGCTTAATATAGACATAATCTCTAGCTCACACTGATTAGTTCTCCATGGATCTCTGCCATGGATTAATGCACAGCTGCAAAAATTTGCACAGTAATCCTCAGCTATGCAATTTGATGGCAGGCTTTATTTTAGAGTCATTGTCCCTACAAATAATAAGGACATGATATGTATTGGTTCCTGGTTTACACCTTCATGTGGATAGACAAAGGGAAACTAATAGTCTATACTTACAAGGAAGCCAACACAGAGATAGAATCTGTTGGTAAAGATGCATGAGCAAATGAACTGGGTCATTACATAGTTAGATCAGGGTGGCTCCAGGGCAGTAATATGGTATGAGTTATATCTCAAATACTGGGTTGGATTTAATGAGAGTATGCATTCCCATTGGGAGTAGAGGTGGCATGAACAAACATGTACACAAGGTATGTCTAGGAGCAGCAGATAAAGCTGGTGGAACCAAGTGGTCCTGCTTGGAAGAAGTATGACATGAGGATAGAAGTGAAACCCGAGCATGACAATGTGCAGGTTGTGTAGTGACAGTCAGTGAAAGAATTTTGTGATCTATCCAGCAAATAGTAAGGAGTTTTTACTGGTTTTAAGCCTTTGCAAGTAGCTAATGAGGAAAAAAAAAATCAGGTTGGCATGCATTGCTTTTGCTTCTGGAAAACCAAATTAATGAACATTGAGAAAGCTCTTTTCATCACAATAGATGATTTTAAACTGCCAAACTGGAATAGAAAGTGGGCAATGTTCCAGCCTCTTTGACTATGTGGAAACGATACAATTAAATTCAATTACAGTTTTCAAAGGAGGGACTGGAAGAAAGCACTACTGATATCTCATCTCCTTAATTGACCTTAGGATGGAAGGCACAGTTTTGCTAATTTAGCTTTGCAAAGAAGACCTGAGACAGGTAAGAGAGTATTTCAGTATTGTTGGGGTGCCTTCAGGTTATGGCAAATCACAGCTTCAGATACTAAAACATAACATAGAGATGCTTAGGAAGCAGCAACAGTGAGCAAATGAATATGCCATGTAGTAGACATTATGGAGGGAAATGAGCAAAGGCCTCCTGAAGGCACAGATCAAGAGTTAAGATTGCAAATATTTCAGGCTTAGCATAGATTATCATACAGACCAGAGAGCACTGGAGGTTTGAGAAATGAAGAGATATTTGTCAGGCAAAGGGGAGCTGAGGAGGTTCCAGATTCGAGCATGGCATGAGGGAAGATGTACAATGATGGAGACCATGGTGAATTACAGAAGCTGGAAGACATGGCTCATGTCTGTAGTGGAGCTACAAGACACAGGTCCAGAAATGAGTAGCCAAGGGCCAGGTCTTCATGGCTTCACAACCATATTAGGGGTTTTCCTGGGTGGCAGAAAGGTACTTACAATGCTGATCACAAGAATGAATTAAATATCTGTTCCCGGACAAAGAGGAGATTGTTACAAATTATTTTTGTTGTGCCCAAGATTGCGAATCCGAGAAACCACCGAGGAGCCGACAGCGACGCAAACACATGAGGGTTTACTTACAAGCTCAAGCTTGGGTCCAAGTACACCCGACACAGCGGAGCAGGGACTTGGACCCCGAGGTGGGTTTCAGCTTAGTTTTAAGGGCTGGTCTCGGGGACCTCCAGAAGGGCTGGAGCAATTCCTCAAGTTCTGTCTACATTTTGATATGGGGCCTTCAAGGGCATTGAGCTCTGTTCTTATTCTAATAGGGGCTTCCTGCCACTGGCTTGGGCTCTGTTTTTATTCTAATATGGGGCTTTCTAGGACGTTAAGCTGCAAGCTATTTTCTTCCTGTAACTGAAGTAAGGTAAAGTTCAGCTCTTCTTCACAGGGGCCTGGGATGGCTCCACTTGTGATAACGCTGAACTCAAAGTGGAATGGCCTTAATTTTCTCGGCCTCCACATTTCCCCCCTCAGAGGAACCTAAGGAAGGACCCAATCATGGGTCCAGGTTGCTCTCAGAGTGAGCCAGGGGGATAATTAAACCAGGATTCTAGGGATCCCTGGGTGGCGCAGCGGTTTGGCGCCTGCCTTTGGCCCAGGGCGCGATCCTGGAGACCCCGGATCGAATCCCACATCAGGCTCCCGGTGCATGGAGCCTGCTTCTTCCTCTGCCTATGTCTCTGCCTCTCTCTCTCTCTCTCTGTGACTATCATAAATAAATAAAAATTTAAAAAAAAAATTTAAAAAATAAACCAGGATTCTAACCAACCGTGTTGCTGTTCTCGCTCCCATTTACATTCCAGCGAAGAAGCAACATCCTACGTTTAAGGCAGCACATAACCCCCCCCCCCCCACCCTTTGTTGTAAGAAGACTAAGTCTAATAATCCCCTTCTATTTTTTTTTTATTTTTTTTTATTTTTTTTTTTTATTTATTTATGATAGTCACACAGAGAGAAAGAGAGAGAGGCAGAGACACAGGCAGAGGGAGAAGCAGGCTCCATGCACCAGGAGCCCGATGTGGGATTCGATCCCGGGTCTCCAGGATCGCGCCCTGGGCCAAAGGCAGGCGCCAAACCGCTGCGCCACCCAGGGATCCCTCCCCTTCTATTTTGAAGGACAACCTCGGACTAGGGAGTCTTGGAGGTGGGAAATAAGTGAGAACGGCGCAGTCTTAGCTTTAGGGGATTGTCCTTGTCTGGTTGGCTTTTCCATTCTGGAACAAAGTCCGTGAGAACGGCTGACCCAGACGTGGGTGTAGTGGGCCCAGGAGTAATCCCGTCGACCTGGAGAGCGGAGGGAGTGGTCAGGATCGCGGTGTAGGGTCCCTTCCAGCGAGGCTGAAGTGTCCGGTGTTGGTATCTCCGCACGTACACCCAGTCACCTGGCCGATATCGATGGGGGTCCGGGGGTGGCCCAGTCTCGTAGAGGGCCTCAGCTTAGGCCACACCTCGGTGCGATGTCTTCCAGCAGTTTCTCGGTCACAGTCTGTGCTGTTTCATGTTTGGTGGGAAATGCCTCTGTCCATCCTGGCGGACAGTTTGCAGTTGTGGGATCCTCTGCTCTGCAGATCTGGGCTTTTTTTAGCTGAGGCCCGGTATCCTAGAACTGCTATGGTTTGGAGCAAGTCCCTGGTGCTTTGCAGGCTTGTGTCCTGGTCCTCCGCCGCCACCAGGATATCAAATGAGCGTGCCCAGAACGGAACTCACCCAACTCTTCGTGTAAGGCCTCATGGAAGATGGTCGGTGAATTTTTGAATCCTTGTGGTAGTCGGGTCGAGGTGAGCTGGCCATTGGTGCCTTTCTCAGGGTCCGTCCATTCAAAGGCGAAGAGGTCTTGGCTCTTGGGTGCTAAAGGCAGGCTGAAAAGGCATCTTTTAAATAGAGGAGGGTGCATGGGTTTGGACCATAGGGTGCATATCCTCTACTCGCCGGTTGACTTCCCTCAAGTCCTGGACTGGCCTGTAATCGTAGAGTGCAGTTTCTGAACCAGCAGCAAGGGAGTGTTCCATGCCGATTGGCAAGGCCTCAATATGCCCGAGTCCAGTAGTCGCCGGATGTGGGGTGTGATTCCCTACGTGCTACCAGAGGCATGGGGTATTGGCGGGCCCTGACAGGGTCTGCCCCCGGCTTTAGTTCTATGTATATGGCTGGTCGATGTTGGGCCAGCCCGATTCCCCCAGTTTCTGCCCACGCTTGGGGAAATTCCCGCAGCCAACGGTCAATGTCAGTCATTGGCGCTGAGGGCATTTGGTGGAGAAGATGTTCGTCTTCTAAACTCAGGACAGGGATCCCCGGGTGGCGCAGCGGTTTGGCGCCTGCCTTTGGCCCAGGGCGCGATCCTGGAGACCCGGGATCGAATCCCACGTCGGGCTTCCGGTGCATGGAGCCTGCTTCTCCCTCTGCCTGTGTCTCTGCCTCTCTCTCTCTCTGTGACTATCATTAAAAAAAAATAAATAAATAAACAAATAAAATAAAAAAAAATAAACTCAGGACAAGCACCTGACTCGGGTGCCCCTCCTTCTTTAGGACTTTTGCCCCTTCAGGGTGGAAGCAAATTTGTTCCCCCATCTTGGTGAGCAAATCCCGACCTGACAACGGGTAGGGACACTCAGGGATGACCATGAAGGAGTGGGATACCCGGCCCGTGCCGAGATCCACAGTTCTTCGGGTAGTCCATGAGTATTGTTTGGTGCTCATGGCCCCTTGCACCCATGAAGTCTTGTTTGCCAATTTCCCTTGGGGTTGTAATAAAACTGAATGTCGTGCCCCAGTGTCCACTAGGAATTCAACAGGTTGCCCCTCCACTTTAAGAGTTACCCTGGGCTTGGGGAGGGGTGCCGAACCCTGACTCCCCTAGTCGTCCAGGTCCTCCATCTCCAGGATCTTGGCAGGGGCCTTAGATCTTTTGTTAGGGCAGCTTTTCACCCAGTGGCCCTCTTCTTTGCAATAAGCATATTGGGTTTTGTTCAGCTTAGGGTGCTCCCGACGGGGACCAGGGCCATCCTCCTTACCTGTCCCTGAAGCCAGCTTCTTGAGGTGCCTCCGTCTTTCCTGTGGGTCGTCCATGGTTGTGGCTGGCAGGATCTTGGCCAGGTTTCGGGTCTGCCGGTCACTTAGTTTGGTTTGTTGTTCTTCTGGACTTTCTCTATTATTATAGACTCGTTCTGCTACTATCACTAAGTCCTGCAAGCCCTTCTCTCCCAGTCTCTCTACTCGTTGCAATTTCTTTTTAATGTCCGGAGCGGCCTGGTTAACAAAAGCCATGATAATTGTGGCCTTTGTTTCCGGGGCTTCTGGGTTCATAGGGGTGTACTGCCTAAAAGCCTCTATGACTCTCTCTAAGAAGGCCGCTGGACTCTCATCCTTGCCCTGTCTTACACCATATACCTTGGCCAGATTGGTCGGCTTGTGCGCGGCAGCGTGGAGACCTGCCCCTAGAGTCTGGCAGTGGACCCAGAGTCTCTCCTTACCTTCAGCCGAGTTGTGCACTTTGGGGAGTAAAAATGGTTTTAGCCAAGGAGAGGAATTCTCGATCATGTCCTGCCAGACCAGGATGTAGGGCACCAGGTCAGGGTGGCCGTCCGGTTTGTCCCTTAAGACCACGGCCTTAACCA
Organism: Canis lupus dingo; assembly: GCF_003254725.2. Classification (NCBI taxonomy): domain Eukaryota; kingdom Metazoa; phylum Chordata; class Mammalia; order Carnivora; family Canidae; genus Canis; species Canis lupus. Next base: position 27,343,476 of record NC_064247.1, on the reverse strand, counting down.
CGCGTGGGACCCTCCGGATAGGGTACTGGAGGTCTCTCAGATCCCGGACGAGCCCCCAAATGTTGTGCCCAAGATTGCGAATCTGGGAAACCACCGAGGAGCCAACACCGATGCAAACACACGAGGGTTTATTTACAAGCTCCAGCTTGGGTCCAAGTGCACCCGACACAGCGGAGCAGGGACTTGGGCCAGGTACTCAGTTTTGAATGCTGGTTTGTGGGCCACCTGGGTGGCGCAGTTGGTTAAGTGTCTGGATCATGGTCTGGACTCAGGTCAGGATCTGAGGATCATGAGATGGGCCCCCACACTAGGCTCTGCGCTTGCTGCCGAGTCCTATTGAGATACTCTTTCCCTCTCCTTCTGCCCTCCTCTTGCTCATGTGCTTGCTTGCTCTCTCTCAAATAAATAAATGCATCTTTAATAAAAATAAATTAATTCTGGTTTGTGAGGAAAGATCATTCATTTTCAACTTAGTACAATACTTGAGGGAAAGTCCTATATAACCATTGAGAATAAGCTTGCAAGCTAGAACAAGTTTAAAAGTACAAAGAAAAGGGGTACCTGGCTGGTTTAGTTGGTAGAGCATGCAACTCTTCATCTTTGGGTTGTGAGTTCAAGACCCACATTGGGTAAGGAGCCTACTTAAAAAGTATTTTTTTACAAAGTACAAAGAAAAATTACAGAGCAAGATATAATAGAACAGGCACAGATAGTGAACAGGCACAATCAGTCAGAATTGAGTTGAAGTAGTCCTGTGCCAGGCATTCGTCCCTTTAACAGTGAAAAACACATATTCCTTGGCCTTTATGGATCTTACCTTCTAATAGGAGAATGACACAATAAACAAATAATTATATTATCAGACAATGATGAAATTTATGAAGGAGAAAAAAAAGTAAGGTTAGGGCATAGAGAGTATTGGGATGTTTCAGCTGGCTCCTCAGAGAACAGTTTTCTGTGGCATCTGAACACAGACCCCAGAAGGCAGAGGAACCCTGCAGGTGTCTGATGGAAGTGCTGCCTGAGCAGAGGGAAGAGGCCAGGCTCCACATTAGGTGCTTGATTAAGTCAAGGTAAAATGACCCCCAACATTCCTATTAGTATATGTGTCTCCAGGTTTAAAAAAAAAAACGTTTCCGGGAATCCTTGGGTAGCTCAGCGATTTAAAGCCTGCCTTCAGCACAGGGCGTGATCCTGGAGTTGCGGGATCAAGTCCCACATTGGGCTCCCTGAATGGGGCCTGCTTCTCCCTCTGCCTGTGTGTGTCTCTCTCTCTGTCTCTTGTGACTAAATACATAAAATCTTTAAAAAATATATAAAAATTAAATGCTATTATTTTGTTAAAAAAAAAAAAAGTTTCCATCTTAGAGCAAAAGTCTTGAGAATAAGATGTTAGACATTAAAGCCAAAGAAGATTGTAGAGGGAGCTCAGCCCAACTACTTCCATTCGCAGATTAGAAAACTGCGCAGAGAAGCAAAAATTACTGGCAGAGTGGGACTGGCACTAGACATCAGATCCCTTTAACCAAGAAGTTTATCCTTTCCCATTGTCTGTACTGACACAGAGAGAAAAGGTCCCAGGAGTTGTCTTGACACAGCATCTATCTAGCTTAGACCTGGATACAGTAAGCTGTGTGATTCATGCACCTTGTTCAAAATGACATGACAGTTCTGAAACTTCCTGTCATTTTCTTCATCAAATAATCATAGATATTTTATTAAGGGCAGAAAAGCCAATTTTTAAGTCATGAGACTGTTTTGTATGTAGGTCTCCATATGAGTAACATAAAAACATTTTTTTTTTTAATCTGGGGAAAAATTGGATCTCTTTTTTGGAAGAAAATCTGTCTACTTAAAAAAAAATTACACATTGCTCAATAGGCTCTATTTAACTCTCCAGGAACATTTAAGATGACTAAAGCTGACCTTTTGCTTATTTTTGAGTTTTTTTGAAACATGAATCAATTTGCCATTTTCTATCCCTTTTGGTCTTTATTTGGATTTTGTGAATTTGCTACAAGGCATCTGTCCTCAGCAGGACTCTGAGTCATTTGCCTCACCCAAAGGTCCATTATTGTTGCCTCGCTGCTCAGCAACTACACTACATGTTGCTGCTGACATGCGTTGTGACTCATGAAAACTTCTTGGCTTGCCATTCTCCTAGCTCTGCTGTTCCAGAAAATGTCAGTGTGTGTCTATCAATGTAACACTAAAAATAAGTGATCTTGGCATAGGCAATAATTATTAATCTGGAGTTAATCAGGTTTTTTTATTGATGACAGTCAATTTGCATACTCACAAATGTGTCTTGTTAAAAAAATTTAAAAATTTTAAAGAAAAAAAGTAATAAATGGTAGTAGCTTTTTTTTGTCTATCCAGCACAAAGCTGATTTAACTCATTATATAACTCCAGGATAAGACATTACCAATCCCGAGATTTCAGTCCCAGAGGAGAGACATTGTGTCTTTTTCTTTATTTTTTTTAAGATTTTATTTATTTATTTATTTATTTATTTATTTATTTATTTGAGGGAAAGCATGTGTGTGGGAGCAAAGGGAGGGGCTGCGGAAGAGGGAGAGAGAGGATCCCAAGCAGACTTCTCATCCAGCTGAGTGCGAACCCTGATGAAGAGCTGAATCTCATGACCCTGAGATCATGACCTGAACTGAAATCAAGAGTCAGTTGCTCAACCAACTGAGCCACGCAGGTGCATGCATTTTATGTCTTTCAGAATGCAAGAAAGCTCATCAGCAAAAGGGAGAGTCATTGTAAAGAGTGAGTTTTTCTTCCCTAGTCCTAGTTTTAGAAATCGCAGTATAGTTCCCAAAACAGTGAAATTCATTGTTTTTACCTTATATTTGCTTTCATTCTTCCCTAGAGCTCTTCCTCCAGGAGTCAGGGGTTTCAGGACTAAAACTGATTAAAGATTAAATTATTTACCATGCCTCCCAGTAATAGGTGCCCTTGCACCTGGGCATTTATGTGACCTGCTAGCCCAGTGGGATACCATGGAAGTGTTGGCACACTGGTTTCCATGCTCAATGCCTCTCCCTTGAACACTCATTCTTGGAATTGAGTTTCCATGCTCCGAAGAAGCTCAACAAGCCCCTTCAGATGCCCTTGTAGGAAGAATCTGAGGTGTGTGACACTCCCTGTTGAGTTCCCAGATAAGAGCCAGCGCCAAGATCCAGCCATGTGAGGGAGCTCATCCTGGAAAAATTATTTCCAGGTCCAGTCAAGCTGAAGCAAAGGGACCAGGAGTCAGGTTCCCCCACCAACCCCAATAGATGGCAGGTTACTGAAAAAGTAAGTTATTTTGTGATTTTAAGTCAAGAAGATTTGGGTGTCTTTTTAAGCACCAGAACGGTGTCTGGCTGTCTGTGAGAGAGTTCTGCATTTCCCTGTCCTGAGGGCATGTCTCCTCCACAAAGCCCCTCCTTACCCTTTCCCAGGTCACCATTAAGCTTCTGCTAGAGCAGGTGGGCTAAGTATTACAAGGAGACACTTTGATTGAAATAATTTGTGCTGAGTCTTGAATGACTAATGTGTGAAGTGCTCGGAAGGCCTTACCCAGCAAAATTTCAACAAAACTCATAAAATAAATTGAAAAAATAGCAGGCTACTGGTATGAGGAGGATATTCTCAGATGGGGTCATAGTTCAGAGTACGCAAAATATATGGACTGTGCTGCTGTTGTACTTTAGATCTCCAAATTGAGTAGGTTCCATCAAGGATTTACATTTTTGGGTTCATTGCTAGGAAGGAGGCAAGATACATGGTGCATTGCGTTGTTTTAAAACAATTCATTGTTCACCCCACGACTACATTGTGCATTCCCTTAAGACAGGAGTTAAAGTCTACCTCATCCCTGTATTTTCCATCACAGATAGGACAGTATATTTTGCACATTTCAAGTTTCAATAAAGAATTTTGTGTCAGATAAGTAGTATTACTGAACACATATTCACCATTTGTTTGGAAGTCAAAAGTGCCCCAATGTTATGAGATAGCAACATAGAATAGTCAAGTTGAATATTTATATGAGGTAGAGGAGGGGCAAGACGGCTGAAGAGTAGGGTCCCCAAGTCACCGGTCCCCACCAAATTACCTAGATAACCTTCAAATCATCCTGAAAATAGACGAACTGGCCTGAGATTTAAAGAGAGAACGGCTAGAACGCTACAGTGAGAAGAGTTCGTGCTTCTATCAAGGTAGGAAGACGGGGAAAAAGAAATAAAGAAACAAAAGGCCTCCAAGGGGGAGGGGCCCCGCGAGGAGCCGGGCTGAGGCCGGGGCGAGTGTCCCCAGGACAGGAGAGCCCCGTCCCGGAGGAGCAGGAGCTGCACCGACCTTCCCGGGCGGAAAGGGGCTCGCAGGGAGTTGGAGCAGGACCCAGGAGGGCGGGGATGCCCTCGGGCTCCCGGGGACACTAACAGACACCTGCGCCCCGGGAGAGTGCGCCGAGCTCCCTAAGGGCTGCAGCGCGCACGGCGGGACCTGGCGGGACCCGGAGCAGCTCGGGGGGGCTCGGGCGGCGGCTCCGCGGAGGGGGCTGCGCGGCCCGGGAGCACGAATCCAACAGCACAGACCGGGAGCACAGAGCGCCGGGACACAGCCCAGGATCCGGCCTCCCCCTGGGACAAGCAGAGGCCGGGAGGGCCCAGGACAGCGAGGACGCTCCTGCCCGGAGCTGAGCAGATCAGTGGCCCCGCCCCAGAGCCTCCAGGCCCTGCAGACGGAGAGCACCGGAGTTACTGCGGGGGCTGAATCCAGGGCTCCAGACCTGCAGCAACCACAGGGGTTGTTCCTCCTGGGGCCTCACGGGGTAAACAACCACCACTGAGCCCTGCATCAGGCAGGGGCAGAGCAGCTCCCCCAAGTGCTCACACCTGAAAATCAGCACAACAGGCCCCTCCCCCAGAAGACCAGCTCAAGGACAAGTTCCAGAGAAAGTCAAGGGACTTAAAGTATACAGAATCAGAAGATACTCCCCCGTGTTTGTTTGTTTGTTTTTGCTTTTTGATTTCTGTTTGCTTCCCCCATCCTTTTTTTCCCTTTCTTTCCTTTTTTTCTTCCTTTTTTCTTTTTTCTATCTCTCTTTTCTTTCCTTCTTTCTCTCCTCTATTTTTCTCCTTTTCCCAATACAACTTGTTTTTGGCCACTCTGCACTGAGCAAAATGACTAGAAAGAAAACCTCACCTCAAAAGAATCAGAAACAATCCTCTCTCCCACAGAGCTACAAAATCTGGATTACAATTCAGTGTCAGAAAGCCAATTCAGAAGCACTATTATAAAGTTACTGGTGGCTCTAGAAAAAAGCATAAAGGACTCAAGAGACCTCATGACTGCAGACTTTAGATCTAATCCGGCAGAAATTAAAAATCAATCGAATGAGATGCAATCCAAACTAGAAGTCCTAATGACGAGGGTTAACGAGGTGGAAGAACGAGTGAGTGACACAGAAGACAGGTTGATGGCAAAGAGGGAAACTGAGGAAAAAAAAGAGACAGACAATTAAAAGACCATGAGGTTAGATTAAGGGAAATAAACGACAGACTGAGGAAGAAAAACCTACGTTTAATTGGGGTTCCCGAGGGCGCCTAAAGGGTCAGAGGGCCAGAATATGTATTTGAACAAATCATAGCTGAAAACTTTCCTAATCTGGGAAGGGAAACAGGCATTCAGATCTAGGAAATACAGAGATCCCCCCCTAAAATCAATAAAAACCGTTCAACACCTCAACATCTAATAGTTAAGCTTGCAAATTCCAAAGATAAAGAGAAGATCCTTAAAGCAGCAAGAGACAAGAAATCCCTGACTTTTATGGGGAGGAGTATTAGGGTAACAGCAGACCTCTCCACAGAGACCTGGCAGGCCAGAAAGGGCTGGCAGGATATATTCAGGGTCCTAAATGAGAAGAACATGCAACCAAGAATACTTTATCCAGCAAGGCTCTCATTCAAAATGGAAGGAGGGATAAAGAGCTTCCAAGACAGGCAGGAACTGAAAGAATATGTGACCTCCAAACCAGCTCTGCAAGAAATTTTAAGGGGGACTCTTAAAATTCCCCATTAAGAAGAAGTTCAGTGGAACAATCCACAAAACCAAGGACTGAATAGATATCATGGTGACACTAAACTCATATCTCTCAATAGTAACTCTGAACGTGAACGGGCTTAATGACCCCATCAAAAGGCGCAGGGTTTCAGACTGGATAAAAAAGCAGGACCCATCTATTTGCTGTCTACAAGAGACTCATTTTAGACAGAAGGACACCTACAGCCTGAAAATAAAAGGTTGGAGAACTATTTACCATTCAAATGGTCCTCAAAAGAAAGCAGGGGTAGCCATCCTTATATCAGATAAACTAAAATTTACCCCGAGGACTGTAGTGAGAGATGAAGACGGACACTATATCATACTTCAAGGATCTATCCAACAAGAGGACTTAACAATCCTCAATATATATGCCCTGAATGTGGGAGCTGCCAAATAGTTAAACCAAATAATAACCAAAGTGAAGAAATACTTAGATAATAATACACTTATACTTGGTGACTTCAATCTAGCTCTTTCTATACTCGATAGGTCTTCTAAGCACAACATTCCAAAGAAACGAGAGCTTTAAATGATACACTGGACCAGATGGATTTCACAGATATCTACAGAGCTTTACATCCAAACTCAACTGAATACACATTCTTCTCAAGTGCACATGGAACTTTCTCCAGAATAGACCACATACTGGGTCACAAATCGGGTCTGAACTGATACCAAAAGATTGGGATTGTCCCCTGCATATTCTCAGACCGTAATGCCTTGAAATTAGAACTAAATCACAACAAGAAGTTGGGAAGGACCTCAAACACGTGGAGGTTAAGGACCATCCTGCTAAAAGATGAAAGGGTCAACCAGGAAATTAAGGAAGAATGAAAAAGCTTCATGGAATCTAATGAGAATGAAGATACAACTGTTCAAAATCTTTGGGATGCAGCAAAAGCAGTCCTAAGGGGGAAATACATCACTATACAAGCATCCATTCAAAAACTGGAAAGAATTCAAATACAAAAGGTAACCTTACACATAAGGAGCTAGAGAAAAAACAGCGGATGGACCCCACGCCCAGCAGAAGAAAAGAATTAATTAAAATTCAAGCAGAACTCAATGAAATCGAGACCAGAAGAACTGTGGAACAGATCAACAGAACCAGGAGTTGGTTCTTTGAAAGAATTATTAAGATAGATAAACCATTAGCCAACCTTATTAAAAAGAAGAGAGAGGAGACTCAAATTAATAAAATCATGAATGAGAAAGGAGAGATCACTACCAACACCAAGGAAATACAAACGATTTTAAAAACATTATGAACAGCTATATGCCAATAAATTAGGCAATCTAGAAGAAATGGACGCATTCCTGGAAAGCCACGAACTACCAAAACTGGAACAGGAAGAAATAGAAAACCTGAACAGGCCAATAACCAGGGAGGAAATGGAAGCAGTCATCAAAAACCTCCCAAGACACAAGAGTCCAGGGCCAGATGGCTTCCCAGGGGAATTCTATCAAATGTTTAAAGAAGAAATCATACCTATTCTACTAAAGCTGTTTGGAAAGATAGAAAGAGATGGAGTACTTCCAAATTCGTTTTATGAGGCCAACATCACCTTAATTCCAAAACCAGTCAAAGACCCCACCAAAATGGAGAATTACAGACCAATATCCCTGATGAACATGGATGCAAAAATTCTCAACAAGATACTAGCCAATAGGATCCAACAGTACAATAAGAACATTATTCACCATGACCAAGTAGGATTTATTCCCAGGACACAAGGCTGGTTCAACACTCATAAAACAATCAATGTGATTCATCATATCAACAAGAGAAAAACCAAGAACCATATAATCCTCTCATTAGATGCAGAGAAAGCATTTGACAAAATACAGCATCCATTCCTGATCAAAACTCTTCAGAGTGTAGGGATAGAGGGAACATTCCTCAGCATCTTAAAAGCCATCTACGAAAAGCCCACAGCAAATATCATTCTCATTGGGGAAGCACTGGGAGCCTTTCCCCTAAGATCAGGAACAAGACAGGGATGTCCACTCTCACCACTGCTGTTCAACATAGTACTAGAAGTCCTAGCCTCAGCAATCAGACAACAAAAAGACATTAAAGGTATTCAAATTGGCAGAGAAGAAGTCAAACTCTCCTTCTTCACCGATGACATGATACTCTACATAGAAAACCCAAAAGACTCCACCCCAAGATTGCTAGAACTCATACAGCAATTTGGTATCATGGCAGGATACAATATCAATGCCCAGAGATCAGTGGCATTTCTATACACTAACAATGAGACTGAAGAAAGAGAAATTAAGGAGTCAATCCCATTTACAATTGAACTCAAAAGCATAAGATACCTAGGAATAAACCTAACCAAGAGGTAAAGGATCTATATCCTAAAAACTATTGAACACTTCTGAAAGAAATAGAGGAAGACACAAAGAGATGGAAAAATATTCCATGCTCATGGATTGGCAGAATTAATGTTGTGAAAATGTCAATGTTACCCAGGGCAATTTACACGTTTAATGCAATCCCTATCAAAATACCATGGACTTTCTTCAGAGAGTTGGAACAAATTATTTTTAGATTTCTGTGGAATCAGAAAAGACCCCGAATAGCCAGGGGAATTTTAAAAAAGAAAACCATATCACAATGCCAGATTTTAGGTTGTACTACAAGGCTGTGATCATCAAGACAATGTGGTACTGGCACAAAAACAGACACATAGATCAATGGAACAGAATAGAGAATCCAGAAGTGGACCCTGAACTTTATGGTCAACTAATATTCGATAAAGGAGGAAAGACTATCCACTGGAAGAAAGACAGTCTCTTCAATAAATGGTGCTGGGAAAATTGGACATCCACATGCGGAAGAATGAAACTAGACCACTCTCTTGCACCATACAATGATACACTCAAAATGGATGAAAGATCTAAATGTGAGACAAGATTCCATCAAAATCCTGGAGGAGAACACAGGCAACACCCTTTTTGAACTCAGCCACAGTAACTTCTTGCAAGATACATCCATGAAGGCAAAAGAAACAAAGGCAAAAATGAACTATTGGGACTTCATCAAGATAAGAAGCTTTTGCACAGCAAAGGATACAGTCAACAAAACTCAAAGACAACCTACAGAATGGGAGAAGATATTTGCAAATGACATATCAGATAAAGGGCTAGTTTCCAAGATCTATAAAGAACTTATTAAACTCAACAGCAAAGAAACAAACAATCCAATCATGAAATGGGCAAAAGACATGAAGAGAAATCTCACAGAGGAAGACATAGACATGGCCAACAAGCACATGAGAAAATGCTCTGCATCACTTGCCATCAGGGAAATACAAATCAAAACCACAATGAGATACCACCTCACACCAGTGAGAATGGGGAAAATTAACAAGGCAGGAAACCACAAATGTTGGAGAGGATGCGGAGAAAAGGGAACCCTCTTACACTGTTGGTGGGAATGTGAACTGGTGCAGCCACTCTGGAAAACTGTGTGGAGGTTCCTCAAAGAGTTAAAGATAGACCTGCCCTACGACCCAGCAATTGCACTGCTGGGGATTTACTCCAAACATACAGATGCAGTGAAATGCCGGGACACCTGCACCCTGATGTTTCTAGCAGCAATGGCCACGATAGCCAAACTGTGGAAGGAGCCTCGGTGTTCATCGAAAGATGAATGGATAAAGAAGATGTGGTCTATGTATACAATGGAATATTACTCAGCCACTAGAAACGACAAATACCCACCATTTGCTTCGACGTGGAAGGACCTGGAGGGTATTATGCTGAGTGAAGTAAGTCAGTCGGAGAAGGACAAACATTATATGTTCTCATTCATTTGGGGAATATAAATAATAGTGAAAGGGAATATAAGGGAAGGGAGAAGAAATGTGTGGGAATTATCAGAAAGAGAGACATAACATGAAGATTCCTAACTCTGGGAAACGAACTAGGGGTGGTGGAAGGGGAGGAGGGTGGGGGGGTGTGGGGGTGAATGGGTGATGGGCACTGAGGGGGGCACTTGATGGGATGAGCACTGGGTGTTATTCTGTATGTTGGCAAATTGAACACCAATAAAAAATAAATTTATTATAAAAAAAGAATATATGATAATATTCATATCTTTTTCTTAGCTCAGTTGTACTGGCTAAAATGTCTAATACAATAATTGAATATATCAATTAATTTAAAAATGCAATAATTCCTTCCTATTCCTTCAATAACCCTAACCTAGTAGTATTAAATGATTCTTTTTCTGTATTTCTTGGTTTATTTTGCTCATATTTTATTCAAAACTTTTGCATCTAGGTTCATGAGCTTGGCCTTTTTTTTTTCTTTATTGTAATTTCGTAGACAGGTTTTGTTATTAGAGTTAGGCTTTTCTCCTAGAACAAACTGAGACGAGTTTATCTTTTCCTAATTTCGGAGGTAATTGTATACAGTAGTGTCACCATTAAAGCCAGCTTGGGGCTAGGGTTTCTTTTGTATGAAGCATTTAAATAATGTATTTCATTTCTTAAGTAGTCATAAGACCTCTCATAATTGTAACTAGAAAGAGCAACATTTCCAAAAATGATGTCATTATATTTGTAGAAATATATTTGTGGAAACATAGATCTGAATTATCTACAGGTCGGTAATAGAAATAATAATTTGCTTTGGAAACCTGCTGCATACAGTTTCAATACATACAAATTATAACATGTAATAAAAAGGAGAAGAAATGAAATTCAATGATAAAATGTCTCACTTCTAATAGAATAAACAATATAAAATACAAAATAATACATTTAATACGTATTTTAAGATCTCTATAGAGAAAAAGATAAAATATTTTTAAGAACTTTTAAAGAGGACCTTAATAATTATTTATATCATGTAAAATATTTGAAATAATCCATATTATAAAGATGCAAATTCTCCTAAAGTTGACCTGTACTTTTAATGCAATTCCAATCAAATTCTATCAGCTTTGTTCAATTAATTTATTATTATTTTCTTAATTTAAATTCAATTTTCCAACATACAGTATAACACCCAGAGCTCATCATATCACATGCCTTACTTAATGCCCATCATCCAGTTATCAGCTTTAATCCTGTGTTTGGTCACAAGCTGATTTTTAGTTTATAAAGACATGTAGACAGCAACAGCTGCCAGATGCCAGATAAAGAACGAAGGAGCACGTATACTGCAGCAACAGACCCAGTCTTAAAGGTCTACTTATGTCAAAAGTGAAATCAAGGAACAGGGGTGGGGGACATCTTTGTATTAAGTTGTTAGATTAGTTCGATATCCATATTTTTAAAAATATGAGAGTTACACATAATACTGTTCACAAAAGTTAATTCCAGAGAGTTTATAGATATTCATGTGGAAGGACAAAGAGTGAAGCTTTTAGAAAATGGCAGACAAAAACACATTTAAAGTTTTATAAATTCAGAATAAGAGTGGAAAGACAATCCACAGACTGGACAAGCTAATTCTAACACACATAACTGACAAAGAGTTGCATCCTAAGTCTAGAAAAATCTAAGGAAATTACAGAAAACCCAATAAAAATGAGCATGTCACTAGAACAGACACACTACAAAACAAGATATCTATGTGGACAATAAATGGATGAAAAGATGCTCAATTTTATTGGTAATCAGAAGAATATTAATTAAAACTATAATATGATACCACTTGAAAACCCCAGTATCAGAACTAAAAGACTGTGAAAAGTAGCAGACTGTGGAGCAACCAGAATCTTCATGCTCTGCTACTCCAAGATCAAACTGGCATACTGACTTTTGGATACTGTTTGACCATTGTCTGAGAATGTGCAGGAGCTTTATCGTGGTGCAGTAAGTCCACTTCTGAGTATAGACCCAGCAAAAATGATTGATTAGAAGGACAGTTGGATAGCTAGCCAGCTAGATAGCTAGGTAGCTAGATAGCTGGGAAGCTGGATAGCTGGGTAGCTGGATAGCTAGCTAGCCAGATACAAAGTTATATACTAAGAGACAGGGGCAATCATAGTGATAGTATTTGTAATAGCCCACATTGGAAACAACCGTCTAATATAATAGCCCACACTGGAAATGCCCATCAGTAGTGATATGGCATATTCATTTAATGGGAAATAATATGGTAATGTAAAAGAATAAAGTGATGAATGCACAAACATGATAAGATGTCCCAGATATAATACCAGGTAAAAGAAACCAGGTAAAAGAGAGAAAACACTATTTGTCCATCCACAGTTCAAAAATACAAAAACTAATACATGGCACTGGTTACCTTTTAAGGCTGTGATGAAAGCAAAGAATTTTTCTACACCTCTGAATAGCAGGTAATTCAAACCATTCCAGTGCATGGAAAATGTAGGGTAACTTTTAAATTATTCTCTTAGAGTAACATTACACTCATAGTAAACCCATAGAAAGATTTCACAGAAAGAAGAGGCCATTCCACTTAAGAATGTTGAAGCCAAGTCCTAAAATATTTACTATCAAATCACAGAGTACATTAAAATAATAAAATACTTAGCAAGTGGAGCTTCTTCCAAGGAGGCAAAGATGGTTCAAAATTAGAACTTAAAAAAAAAAAAATTAGAACTTTTTCAGTATCAAGGTAGGAGTTACTGAGTGTAAATAGATGAAATATAAAGGCTTATTTCTTAGGAAGATACAACAGGACATGTCTTCTGCCCTCAGCGAATTACATTTACACAACAAAAAAATAAATAAAATAAAAAAGAATTACGTTTACATCAGCCCCAACAGCAAATTGCAAACCAGTTTTATTTAACTAGGCAAGGTAAATGTTAAATTAAAGCTAAAATGATAACCAGGAAATGAAAGTCTGGAAATTTCTGAAAAAGGCCAGTGCTGGAGGGGCAAATGTATAGGGAACAGTCTCTAGAAAGTGTTAAAATATACTTACTACACAGCCTGAAAAATAAAGGGGCATTGCCACGGATATGGGAAGCTGATGGATCAGAATTGAAAATTTAGAAGTAAAAGCAAATTTCTGCAAAAAGCAAACAAATTTTCTTGTAAGGTGCAGATGACATCTTTCATCAGGGTGAAAAGACAGACCTTTCAATAAATGGCATAGGGAAACAATTTGCTATCTGGAAAAAATAATAAAGTTCAGTGAATTCCTCTTACTATATACCAGGAAATATTCAAAACTGATAAAATCTTTCACATGAAAATATCAAATAATGAAAGCTATAGAAAAACATGGAAGTATATTTAATCTCTGAATTATACAGTCTTTTCTAGCCATGACAAAGAAAGCATAAAGAGAAAAATAAACCTGGTAAATTTAACAACATAAAAATCAGAAGCTTTTGTAGGATCAGAACTCATATACCAAAATGACTAAGTCAACTGAGACAATTGGCATGTGTATTTATAATGACAAATGGTCATCTGCTAAGTATATGTGATTGTAGTTAGTTAGCTCTGACTCACATTTTGCTGAAAAACGCGCAAAGGACATGAACATTGTGATCACAACCTAGGAATTACGAGGGCAAAAATGATCAGCTGCAATCATAATAAGAAAAATGCAAATTAAACCAGTAAGATACCATTTATCACTTATCAGAGTGGCACACGCTGTACATTTTAATATTGAATTGTCATTGAGATATGTAAAAATAGGCACTTGATTATATTGTTTATTAGAGTTAGAAAGTAAATAGGTTTAATTGCTGTGTAGGGAAGCTGGACATTATCTTTTAAAATCACAAATGCATATTCTCTTTGAAACAGAAATTCCACTTCTATGAATTCCCAAAAGTGTATTACCACATTTGTGACAAGATTAGTCAGTCTGTATGACTGGGATAGGTGCCCAAATCCCTTATCAAAAACCTTTGAAATAGATGTGTTATGGAATACAGCTTTTGTGATTGATTTGGGGAAGATAACCCATGAACATCTCATCTATTATATAATGTACTCAGTAGGATTTGTGGCGGCATCCACTATCTAAATTATTACCATGTCTGCAGTGAAATATGTGATACTAACATTTTTTTTTAAAGATTTTATTTATTCATGAGAGACACACAGAGAGGGAGAGGCAGAGACACAGGCAGAGGGAGAAGCAGGGTCCATGCAGGGAGCCTGACGTGGGACTCGATCCCGGGTCTCCAGGATCACACCCTGGGCTGAATGCGGCACTAAACCGCTGAGCCACCTGGGCTGCCCTCTGATACTAACATTAAATGGCATAAACAAAAAACCATAAATATTGTTATAGTTTGTAGATAGTTCTTTTTTATGGTAGTCTTTTAAAAAATAGTCTCTTTTTAATAGTTTTTGAAATAATGGAATATTCTCAAATGAGGGTGTAAGTAAGGATCAAACAAAGCCTTATGGAAAGATGAATTGCTGGGTCCCTACCTCAGAGTGTGTAATTCAGTAGGTCTGGGGGGGGTGGAACCCTATGATTTGCATTTTTATCAAGGTATCAGGGGATACTGGTGCCACTGGTTCTACGGATCACATTTTGAAAGCATGGATATTCGCTGTAATCATGCTGTGCTGCTTCTTTCCATGAATAATATTCAACAAAACTTCATTCTGCCCGCACATGTACATATACTGAATATTTTCTACATCAGTTTGTCTTGGAAAAGGAATACATGGACATTGCCTTTTTAACCAGATTGGAGTTGGATGTGTGTGGTTGGGCCAAGAACAAATTTCTCAAGTGACAAAACCATGCCAGAGCCTTATTAAACCTCATTATGGGTCACCTGAATAAAAACTTCTGGTGTCTTCTTTCTCATTACCATGGGTTTCTGTCTAGGAAGTTTTGTTTAATTATGTAAACTACAGTAATCTCTTGCTCACTGATAAATGCATGTTGTTCAAATACAGCAATTAAGTGATCAACCATTGTCTTCCCATCTAATGAAAAATTCTAGCATTTACACAATTTCCCCATCATTCAGTTAATACGCAGCAAATGTTTTTTATCTAACTTTTCTACACTCCTGCCTGATTCACTTCAGTGTCAGTGATGAGGTGTGCTATCATCTATCATTACGTGAAGGATCATTTAAACTCTACACCAGCAGAGCTTTCCAAACATCATTGCTAACCTGCTGGCTGGGCCAAGCACTTGTTAATGTTGGCTTATCAACATAATTCCATATGTTAGTGACAGCATAACTGGTGTCCTACAAACAGCATGCTTTTAGGAAATCTTGGATTCTTCAACTTGTATTGATTAACAGCCTTATACTCTTTATCTTTTCTATTTTTATTTTTTAAGATTTTACTTATTTATTCACAAAAGACACAGACAGAGGCAGAGACACAGACAGAGGGAGAAGCAGGCTCCCCGTGGGGAACCCAATGCAAGACTGAATCTCAGGACCCCAGGATCATGCCCTGAGCCAATGGCAGGTGCTCAACCGCTGAGTCATCTAGGTGCCCCACAGCCTTATACTTTTTAGTGCATTTATACTTGTCCTTCATGAACTACAAGGTATATATTACAGATGTCATATGCGGCAAAAATATAGTCATCCATGAATAACAACATATTAGGATTTTTTTGTTTTGTTTTGTTTGTTTTTGTTTGTTTTTTCCCTTCTGGTCCTATTGACCTGAAATGAGTTCACATGGCCGGTAGAAAATTACTTTCAAGCCAGTATGAAAAATATGTTTCTGATTATGCTTGTTTTCATTTTGCACTATAATATACAAGCTAATCAAATATAACTTTGAAATGTTTTGGATGTTCAATTTTGCAAACTATACCTATTCTCTTTTTGTGTTTTTACAACTTCAACATACACAAGAAGAGTTAACATAACTTTCCTTTGTATCACATCTTGGTGTTCTCTCCAGAGTTACCGTTAATTAAGGTGTTTCTAGGAATTTAGCACCATTGCCATGCTTTTTATGTGCATCATAAATATGTTGAAGCCTGTATTTTTCATTAACTATTATCTTTGGAAATTTTTCAAAGTGGCTTTTTTACCATAGATTTTCAGATATATTTCACCTGGGTGCTTCTTTATCAGAGTCAACATCTTAAAGGTCCACACTCACTGTCACTATTCAGTTCTTCTCTTCTAGCTGGTGTCATGACCAACAAACCAGTTGCTCGTAGACATCCACTGTTACTGTTACATCCATATGATCAGCACAGGGTCCTGACCTTAATTCTTTCCCCCATGCAGTGTGTTTTTCTGTTTCCCTAGTTCTTGCTCATCACTGTCACAGAGGAAAACACAAACCACTCTAACATATCACTCATTATTTTCTGATTCTGTCACCACAGTAGTCGATTTAACTCTAAAAGTATTTTCAATTTTAATTAAAACTAAGGTAACACATTAGAAAATGTTTAAAAATAACAAATACCAAGTAATACTTTATCAGAATGTATTTCATATTATGTAATACCTAATGATACATGTATCAAAAATGTCAGCAAACAGATGCACAAGTGACTATTGTCAGCACAGATGCACAAATGGTGCTTCTTATCAGTAAGGATTGGATTTTGTGACCAAATGAGTTTTGGCACAAAAATTATTTTAAAAAGTGGTTTTCAGAAATTACTAGATTTAAACATATTGAGTATGAGACTATGAACCTACATAAACAAAATATTAGAAAAAAACTTAACTGTCCATCAGTAGAGGTTTGAGTCAATAAATTGTGGCATATGCTCTACAGTGTAGTACATTATAGCTCTCAAAGCTATGGGAATTAAAAGCTAATTAAAGCTCAGATCTAACGGAATGAGATGTTGCTTATATTTTTAGGTAGAAAGAACTCTATGATTTATTATTAGCATGCAATATGCTGAACAGTATTTATTGACCGTTTCTATTGCTGTAGAAAAAGAGAAGATACATATATAAGCGGATGTCCTGCATAGGAAAACAGAAACTGGTGTATGAGAGAGAGAGGCTTTTCACTCTATGCATTTTCCCCCTTTGGTAATTTTTACTACTTAAATATAGTTAATATGGTATATATTTATGTGAATTTTATTCAAAAAATTAAATACTTGAGGGGCACCTGGAAGGCTCAGTCAGTTGAACATCTGACTTTTGATTTTGGCTCAGAGGGTGATTTTGGGGTGGTGGGATTGAGCCTCACATTGGGCTCCATGATGGGCAGGGAGTCTGCTGGAGATTCTCTTTCTCCTTTTCCTTCTACTCCTCTTCCAGCATGCACACATGCCCTTTCTCTCTCTCTCTCTCAAATAAATAAATCTTTTTAAAACATTAAATACTTGAGAAACTAAAGTAACTTTGTTATAAAACCATGGAGAACAGGAATATGGGGTCCTGGTATGCTGCTATGTGACACAAAGCCAAAATGTTGCCATGCAGGCTCCAGTGTCCAAAAACTGTACCCTTCTTTCTGACTTAGGTTAATGGCAATGCTTTACTGACATCAACATTCCAATTGACAATGGAAGGCTCACAGGATATCTGTATGTTATCAATGGGAGAACGGTGGAAAGGAGAATCTTGGAAGGAACAAGGCTTTAGGGTAACTGAGATTTTGTATGGATGAGCCCTTTCCCAGTCCAGGTGCAGAGATTTCAGGCTCTGACTCCCAAGGGGACATGTCAGCCGATGGGGACAAGGGGACATAAAGTTCCGATGTATTAGCATAGTCAGCAGCTGACTTGCAATAGACACAAATTCTTTGAGCTCGTCTCATGTTAGTTATTAGACTGGTAGGTCAAGGGAATTTCATTGGCAGAGAAGAGCAGGCATTTTCCAGAGGAGCTGATCATGTCTTTGGTTGTGTTCTGATGGATACAATCACAATATATGAGGTTTGTAACAGTATATTTGGGAAGATATATACCACTTAAATATTATTTTCAGAAAAGAACTGATTAATGGGTTCTTGTTTGAAAGAAAAAAGACTCCTGGTGGCATAAGGAGAGTTATGTGGGCTCTTTTCTGTTTAACTTTTAAAATTTTGATTTCCCTCATATATTTATTCTGTGAAGGCTTATTGAGAACTCATCAAATGTGAGACTCTACTAATCACCTAGGGATATACATGGATGGGCACTGTTTCAACGCATAAAATCACAGTCTGAAAGGGTAATTACTTCCAAAGCTAGAAGCCTCTTACTTCTCTGGACTTGGGGTATCCTCCATATGTGTGAGGGTGTTTTCCCTATTTTTCCTTTGGTGTATACAAGCAAAGAGCATTGATTTCCCTTACCATTGAGGATTGTGGGTTCTCTTTTTCATTAACGCCCATCTCTGGGATGATGATGTACAAAACGTATTACGGCACTTTCTTAGCATCCAAAGTTAAAAAAAATATATATATATATATCTCCTGGTAAATTATTTATAATCGTTGCAGCATAGAGTTTTGACAAAGCAATTTGTGAAGTAGTTGATGGAATATATAGTATCCATCCATCCTTTCTTCTGTTTCATATGCTGATAATGCAACTAATGGAGTCTTGTTTGATTTTGGAATTACACTAAGTACACAGTGCTTTGATATTTCTAATATGGTCTTTATGTCTGAGGTCATGAAAGGGAATTATCTGCATAAATCAAGACGATATTGTGAAGAAGATGTTCAAGAGACACATACCAAAGATTTATTAGGTAAATTTAGATAGGTTTTCATCATATTTTATAGCTTTTCCCATTAATAAAATATACAGATTTTCCAATAGAACACCTTAAATCAGGTATAACTATCTTCAGAATTATTATAGGTAAAAGTTAAATTATTTTATTTGCAATATTAAACATTTACAGATAGAGTATTATTTAAAAGGAATCATCCTGGGATCCCTGGGTGGCGCAGCAGTTTAGCGCCTGCCTTTGGCCCAGGGCGCGATCCTGGAGACCCGGGATCGAATCCCACGTCAGGCTCTCGGTGCATGGAGCCTGCTTCTCCCTCTGCCTGTGTCTCTGCCTCTCTCTCTCTCTCTCTCTCTCTCTGTGTGACTATCATAAATAAATAAAAATTCAAAAAAAAAAGGAATCATCCTGTGCAGAATATTAACCACTATAGCTCTAAGAGACTGCATACCTACAATCTTCTCAGGAAGAATTCTGAAAAATAGACCAGAAATCCCACAGGATGGCTATAACAGGTTTTCTATAAATCAAGCTAAGCCTTTGAGGCAGGAAAGAGAGCATTCAATCTCACTCCAGGGAACTTGAGAAGAGTTATCATGTTTAATTCGTGTTCCTTTCATTGCTTACCTACACGGCTCTGAGGAAGCCGAACGGGTTACCAAGAAATGTATACCCAGAACTAAGTTTCTGACGTTGACAATATGAAGTCTCGAAATGATGTCCTATGTAGGAGCGGGATGTATTTCCACTACCCACCTCTGATTGATACCAAGAGGCACTCCTTTCCATTCTCACTAGTTCACAAGAAACACAGGGGCACATGTAGACACACACGGCCTCTATGAATACTTCTACTCCAGCTTAAGACAAAATGTTGGGGAAAGGTAGTAAGGAGGTTTGATATTCAACGTTCGATACACAACTGTGTAGAATAGGTGCCCTGACCTGCAGGCGGACGTCCTGGTGGCATATTGGACTGGCGGGCTGAATCCAGGTGGTGTGGGGCCTGAATTCACACAGCTCAAAATCACAAACACAAAGTTAGGGATGGGAGTGAATGTTTACTAGGATGAAAAATAAATCACAAGTTATATATTTTAAAAAGCTTAATGAGTTTCTAAATGTAAACAAATCCAGGAAACAGTAATAATGTTTTTCTTATTTAACCGCCTAGTATACCTTCACAGTACTTCTAATCCTACATTTTTGGCTGTTTACTCTTTGATTACTTTTCCTCAGTTTAACAATTTTGCAGTATCACTTTCTTTAGAGGAAAATGGAAAGCTAATTCCACTTCAATTTAGCATGGTTGATTGAAACTTGCTTTTATTATAAACAATAGAGATAAGAGTTACAAAAACCCTTTTATAAACCTGGAGAGGGGTCATAGCAACGTGTTAACATGTTTTTCTTTTATAATTCTGCAAAATTAAGATATTTTAACCTTAATCCATTCGACCACTATCTCTTTCTACTCCACCTTCTCCTGTATCATCTGTATCAGTTTCCTGACCCGACCTCAGTTTCATGACTCACTCACTCCTGAGCTTGAAGAGCTTGAAGGAAGGGTTCATTTATTCATGTACTGATTGTCCTTGTTGTCATGGGCAGGAAAGCAGCGAGTGCTGGGATAGCTGGACCTGTGCCATGTGCCCAATGAAGGTCCCCTGGCCAGACGTGAGCCAAGCAGGATGCATTGTTGAGTGACATCAGGGAGAAGGAACCTCCTGCATGGTAAGGAGGTTCATATTTATCTGCACTTTAGGATTTTAAACTGGGGAGTGGCAGGCTCTGATGCTTTTCATGTATGTGGTGATTAGGATGAAAACTCTTGTTTCATGGTACATCTCCCGCAGGCCAGGCAATGTGGTGATGACCCACAACATACATGCTTCCACGCAGTCCTCCCAAAAGCCTATTGCGGTGGTACCGTTGTCTCCAATTTGCAGTTATGGAAACTGAGACCTGTAAAAACTAATTCACTGAAGGCCAAGCAGTTCAGTTTTGACAAACTGAGGTTTAGACCTGGGTATGTGACTCAAAACCCTCTTTGAGGGCACTGATTGCCCCATCTTCAAATGGTGGGACTCAGACTGCTTCCCTGTTGCTGGCATTAAAGGAGCTTCCACACCATTTGGAGGAGTATTATTGGAAACTTCTTGTCTGCGCTCCAGATTCTTCTGTGGGGACAAATAGACTCGCCTTTTAAATTGAGAACATTTTCAAATGTTTTGGCAGTTGGCTCGGTAAAGAAAAGGTGTTCTTTTGCAGTTAAATTGAGTGTGGCTTTTTGCAAATGTGATGATATTTTAAAATGGTTTATTCAAAGGGAGTATTTTCAGAAAATATCAAAATAGAGCTCCTTGTGTCAAAGCTGAAACACAATTTTGATACGCTTCTAAAATGTTATCCAGCATAACAGATGCTTATGTCTCACTGCGCACTCATGACGCGTGAGAGAAGTGAGCGCCAGCAGAGACGCAACACCACAAACTCCTAAGCCATTACTGTGTGCCTATTGCTGTTTGGCTTCTCATACAAATGGTCTCTTTCACATTTCCCTAATTCCTTCTTTTCTCTCTCCAACATTCAACTTCTATCAGAAGTTCCTGGCACAAATAGAAGTGTTAATCAGATAAAGTGAATCAGACTATCTGCTATGAGAATTTGATTCATCTCCTACAAGTATTTTTTTTTCTTTTAGAAAATAGAGATGCTTATGCTTTATTGAAGACCTTATTTTAAACCCCTTTTTTGTTGTTTTTTTTGACCAACTTCATCTACCTTTATCTAAATTGAGTGGGAATCTTCCTCAAGATATGAAATCTGTGCCTAATCTGCTGTAGAGGCTTTAGAGTTTCCATTTAGAAAGCATTATGGAAGAATGAGTGGTAGCCCTTGGCAGATCCCCTAAATAACTTGGATTTGATACAGCCAAATGCATGACTCCTAAACTCATATGGGAGCAACATCATAATTTTAAGAGGCAGAGAATAGAGTTGGGCCATGTAAAAATGCTTCTTCCTCTGAAAGAGAGCAGACTGGAAGCAGGGCTCTTGGAGGTGTCCTGTGGCAGGTGGCAGGCATGGACCTATGCCAGAGTGAGTCAGCAGCATCAAAGCCACAGTGAACATGTAAGGACACATGGAGTCTCCTTTGTGGTTATTTCTACCATTTGGGTTCTGCTTCCCTTTCTACTTTTTTCTTCTGCCAGGGAGACCTGGAGATTATTCCCACTTTTGTGTTATTAAAAAGAAGAAAAGAATTGTTTTCTGATTGATTTCATCTTCACTTCTCATCAATAGGACTTCATTTTCTGAAGACAGAAACCACCTATTCCTTCACTTAGTGATTCCTTTCTTTATCCTTTATGATTTGCCCCCAAATGTTTGCATTTGGCTAGCCAAGCATTCAAAGCTAAGGCCAGTGCCACGTTTGGTGGCTATAACCTCAGGTACTATTGTGAATTTTCATTTTGGGTACCAGTCATCCCAGGCTAGTGGTACCCAGGCTGGTTTTTAATTCATACTTTTATTCAGTCAGTCAACCTGTAAAATGGAACACTTAAATAGAAGTCAGCAATATTGATGTGCAGGAAGGGATCTGTAATCACTTTGAGGGATTTGAATATCTGGAAGCACTTAGGATGTCAGGCCCGGTTGAGAACAACTGAGAATCACTTTAAATTACTCAGCATTTCAAACAGAAAACCATCCAATTATTTTAACAGCTTCAGAAATGGAAATACATTTTGAATGCAAGTAAGTTACAGAAAATGCAGTAGGTTGCTATGGGACTCTTAAAGATAATCTGCTTGTTTTCTGCCATACTTTAACATAAGTTAATTAAAGAATATTTTAAGTGTTTTTTTTGACTAAAACCTCTTGCATCTGATTAAAGCATGTGACAAATGCTTCTGTGAGTTGGCAGTTACAAAAGCAAACCTATTTTTGAAGATGTGCAAAGGTGTTCATCAAGAAGCTGACAATTTTAATGATCAGTAGTCACTGATGAGACATGATTGACATCTCATGCCAAAGTCATAGCTACTAAATGGACAATGTCTATGATTTCTGTGACTGAAGACTAGTTATACTAAGAAATTATTTTTGAAGGCTATGTAGCCCAATATGGTGGTTGCTATGCATGCGCAGCTATTGTGTACCTAAAATGTGAATGGTCTGAAGGCAATGTGGAATACACACTGGTTTTCAAGACAAAAATGTAAACGTTTTAAGAATTTTTGTATTGAATATGGGTTGAAATACTAATTTGGGTATACTGAGTTACATAAAATATATTAGTAAATATATATCACTTATTTTTACGTTTTCAACATAAGTAGCAGAATATTTATTTATTTATTTATTAAGATTTTTAAAAATTTATTCATTAGAGAGAGAGAGAGGCAGAGACAGAGGCAGAAAGAGAAGCAGGCTCCATTCAGGGAGCCCGATGTAGGACTCGATCCCGGGACTCCAGGACCACACCCTGGGCCAAAGGCAGGCACTAAACTGCTGAGCCACCCAGGGATCCCCTAGTAGAATATTTAAAATTCCATGTGTGGCTTCTATTTGTGGTGCTCACTGGGCAGCGTTGCTCCGAGGACACTAATAGATACAAATTCATTGTTAAAAGAGTGAATTAAAATTCCTTTGAAGAAATTTGGCAGTTGTATTAAGCTTCAGAACAATTCTTAGAAACTCTTCCATACTTTCCTTAGTAACCCTCTCTTTTCAATAAGTGATCCCTAGTAACATACATGCGGTAGACGTGTGCGTGCACACACACACACACACACACACACACACACTTCCCCCACCACCCCTAGGCTATCCTCATAGGCAGGAAGAAGAAAACAGTGGGCTGATTGATAGGCCAGAGAGAACTGGAATGAGATTCAGAAGACCTCAGCTGTGTCTAAAATGTCTATTGACAGCTCTCTGTAGGAACAATAGGGCACCTGGCTGACCTGATTCTCAGTTTTCCAGTCTGTAATGAAATGTTGTAGAGAATTGCAAGGGCCCTTTCCTGCCCTGACATTGCACAGTGCCCTAAAATCAACACGAAAGGTGCAGGAGTGACGTGAGAGATGATTAGGAAGCTGAACTGGGTGGAAACATTGAAGAGAAGCCATTCTGCAGGAGCATAGCTGTACTGTTAGTTTTTGCCCAACACACGGGAAGAAATACAGCCCTCTCCTTACTTTTTTTTTTAAAGATTTTATTTGTTTATTCATAGAGACACATAGAGAGAGAGAGAGAGAGGCAGAGACCCAGGCAGAGGGAGAAGCAGGCTCCATGCAGAGAGCCCAATGCGGGACTCGATCCAGGGTCTCCAGGATCAGGCCCTGGGCTGCAGGCGGCGCTAAACCGCTGCACCACGGGGGCTGCCCAGCTCTCTCCTTCCAAAGCTATGTCCTTGGTAGAAGAATTCCTTTTCCTCAGACTACCACAGATCACATTTGTGGCCTTCCTATCATGCCATTTGTCTTATTTGCAGTCATGGGCAGGTAGGAAGTTCTTGGGTGAGTGACCTTGTGTCTGTCCAACTCGACTTGGCTTCCGAATGTGCATCCTTGCCTTCAAGTCAGGATTCAAAGCCACATGTCTGTACCATCCAACTTCTCATTTCCAAGGCTAATTGGGCCACCGTGCCCTAGCCGTGAGTGCTCCACGCAGGTGCTGAGTGCCCTCACCATGTGGAGAACGCGCAGGTCCACAGTGGGATGGGGAGCTTGCAGGAGGAGATGCTGCCCATGGTGGTCAGGCCAGGGACCAGTGGGGGAATCGGGAAGGATGTGGAAGAGGGAAGCATGTCCCTGGTACACAGCATGAGTGTCTCCTTTCTTTCCTCTTGTACCCAGTTGATGTATTTAATTACCTTCACCGAATGCTATACGTGTGCAGACAAAACTTATTCTCTGCCCTTGGGAATCTTTGTTTTGTAAAATCATCTGAACTTTGTTTTTGGACCAAAATAGGGGTTCCTATTTTGGTTATTGATCCATATAATGATTAATACTTTACAACTTTGCTATATTCTAGAACTCTGCTCTAACCTAGAACATACCCCTATATTTTACTACCCCAAATCAATTGCATTTTAATTTATCAAAAAAAAAAAAAAGAAAAAGAAAAACATCTAGAGTCTGAGAATGTACTGACTGAGCAGGGCCTCTTTTGTGCTTAAACATTAGATAATCTCTGACTTCAGAGAGCATTAGATATAATAAGGAAAAATTTTGTTTTGTTGTTGTTTTAAGTATGCTTTTTATCTAGACATTTATAGTTTCCTCAAACACACACACATATCCAAAGTTGGTCACTGTTGATGTTCATTACTGTTGATATTTTTTGTTTACTCCATAGTAAGTTCTACTCTCTTGCTGTATCACTAAAAGTTCTTTCTGGGATCCTGGTGTGAGCCCAGACAGGGTTAGTTTAAATTGTATTTGATTTACCCCCAAGACTCCCAGAAAATCTTCACCTGTCACTGCTTTGGAGACCCTCATGGTAACTGTATCCTGGCACCACCTTTGTCAAGGCCGTGGCAATGAATTCATCCTCCCAGGTTTTTCACCGAGGCCACCTTAACGCTGTCCCCATCTGACAGGTGTTTGTAATCATAGTGTTCAGAGGAAAATGAAAGGCTCCAAATCCTGGCGTGTTCTCTGCCTGAGTCAAAAAATCAGAGGTTTTCATCTATTTTAATAAAGAATTGTAAATGATCTGCAAGACAATTCCATTTATAATTTGAGAAGACAATGTCAGTAGACTCTATGCAAATGTACAAGTAAAAGAAACAACCCACTCTGCCCCCAATTTTCAAAGGGATCTTCACATTCTTGAGGATCTTTGAGCCCCCCAGGAAAGCTTTCCCACGCTGTTGTACCTACTGGGTATGAAAACTAGTAATGAGAATTTCCATAGTGTACAACCAGGGGCAAGTGGCAGCCAGGCTCTGTATCACAACACCTGCAAGCTTGGTCCTCTGGTGGGGGTTGTATGCTGAGAAGAATGAGTATCACCTTTCAGTAGTGTGGGGGTTACAGAAGAGGTCGGTGTGGGGGGGTGGGGCAGGGGAGAAGCCATCCAACATGCAGAGGAGCCCTGGGGACAAAGAATCCCAGGTGCAGGAGCCTCTGTGGTGTCTGCAAGTAGGCAGCAAGGCAAGAAATGATTAAAGGAAAAGAGCCCAGTGATTGTAGGAACTGAAGGATTTTCTCAGGAGACAACAGAGGTAAGCTTGACACATAAAGCACATGGCTGTGCTGTCCCAGGCTGGGAAGGCCAGGTGAATAAAGGGCAAGGGAGCACCGGAGAGGCCTGACCTGGGGTCCTCTGGGACACCATCCTCCACCAGGAAATGAAAAGACAAACCCAACTGCAGGATTTGGGCAACAAAAATGATGTCTGCTTGTTAGTGGCTACATCCCTCCCTCCCCTGAGCAGTGTTCTGAGTGAGCAGGATACAGATGTGTAAATCTCCTGTCTCCACGGTGCCATCCCTGGAGGGGAAACCACTGCAGGCAGAGTTGGAATGGGCCGCTTGAATAGAGATGACTAAATATCAAACGTAATCATTTCCATTTTTTCCTATAATAGAAACTTTGAAGTCAGGGAAATTATCCTAGGTAACAATGTGACTAGTGACATAAATGTTATAATACTGTGTAACAATTAATCACCATGTGCTTGGATATTATTGTTGTGGCATTTATAACAAAAAACTCCTCTGCTTGCTTTTTTATGTTAAGGAAGAGCCCGATTACACTAGCATATTTAGTTATGTCTGCTTCTCTTAGGCTAAGCTGGATCTTGGATAAATGTCTTTTAGCAAGAATATTGCAGATTCCACTTTCACTCTGCAGAAGCAGTGAGCCTACTGCTGAGTGATTTATTTAAGTCTAAGATAAAATAATCATTGCTTTCTCACAAGCAACAAAATTACTTTGCTTACATGGGGAGATAGAGAAAACAAAACTAACAAAGAATGTTTAGTGGAGATTAAAAGACTGTTTAAACCAAGGAGCATGTGCATCTCAATTTTTACAGTGAGAGAGTCGAGAAGAATTATCACTGGGGCGGGGGGGGGGAGCGCACCTGAGTCTGGAGCACACTTGTAGAGAAAATGAGCAGCATCCTGTGCATGAGCAAGGCTTGAAGCGGCAGGTTAGGATGGAGCTGCTCAAAGGCAGCCTGCAAACTTTGCAAGGAGCAATTGTTCAATCTTCACCAATTCTCAGCCTTTCACATAGCTGCAGGAACTTGTATGTATACAAAGTCATATGATTTTAATTTTAAAAAGCCTTGTGATTCTCAGAGATTTATAGAGATGACAGATTAATAGACTCTTCATGCAGCCTAATATTCCAACAAATCCTTAAAGCAGTCTTCTGTTAAATTAATCTGAAAAAGAAGTATGGATCCCCATAGTCCTGCCAGCTTAAGTTATCTGTCTGATTGGCTTATGACTTGTAGCTGGATTATGATTAAAGCAGGGGGAACAGATGTGTGAGATGGGTTGTTTCTCCTCAAAATCCCGAGAGCATATCCTGAGTCCATCAAACCTAAACAGTAGTATTTCCCCGTCTAAATTTTCTTCTTTTTGTATGCACCTTTGAAACGAAATTTGAAACCATAATAAGATATTACCTCACACCGGTTGGTATGGTTGTCCTAAAAAAGATAAGAGATAACAAGTGCTGATGAGGAAAAAAGAAAGGAACCCTCCTGCACTCTTGGTGGAGTTGTAACTTGGTACAGACAGTGTGGGAAACACTACGGAAGATCCCAAGAAATTAAAGATAGAACTGCCACATGATCCAGCAATTCCAGGTCTGGGAATATATCCAGAGGAAACAAAATCAGTAACTGCACTGATATGTACCCCATGTTCACAGCAGCATTCTTGACAACAGCTAAGATGTCAAAACAACCTAAGTGTCCATGAGTAGATGAATGGATAAAGACACTGTGTGTGTTTTATATGTGATATAACTCAACAATTAAAACAACAAAAACAAGGAAATCCTGCCATTTGTAAGAACATGGATGGGCTTTGAATGGATTCTATTAAAGGAAATAGGAGGGAAAAACAAACACTGTACAATCTCACTTATATAAAATAATAAGATTAAAAAAATAAAAAGATCCAACTATATGTGTTCTACAAGAAACTCACTTTGGGGGGATCCCTGGGTGGCTCAGTGGTTTGGCACCTGCCTTTGGCCCGGGGCACGATCCTGGAGCCCCGGGATCAAGTCCCACGTCGGGCTCCCGGCATGGGGCCTGCTTCTCCCTCCTCCTGTGTCTCTGCCTCTCTCTGTGTGTGTGTGTGTCTATCATGAATAAATAAATAAATAAATAAATCTTAAAAGAAAAAAAAAAAAAAAAGAAACTCACTTTGGATCCCAAACCACAAATAGGTTGATATTGAAAGGAGAGAGGAAGATCTTCCATTAATATAGTAACCAGAAGAAAGGACAAGTAAGTATGCTAAGAGGAGGCTAAAGAGTGTGTAAATTGAAAAAATATATATATAAATGACAAAGAAGATAACCTATTAACAAGAGTTCCAATATAGGAAGAAGCTGTAACAATTAAAGCATTTACATACCTCGTAACAGATCATCAAAATGTATGAAGCAAACATCTACAGAACTGAAGACAGAAATAGTTGTACAAAAATATTTGGAAAGGGGCACCTGGGTGGTTCAGTGGTTGAGCATTTGCCTTTGGCTCAGGTCGTGATTTCAGGGTCCTGGGATAGAGTCCTGCATCAGGTTCCCTGCAGGGAGCCTGCTTCTCCCTCTGCATGTGTCTCTGCCTCTCTCTATGCGTCTCTCATGAATAATAATTTTTAAAAAATTAAAAAAAGAATATTTGGAGACTTCAAGTCCCATTCCCAATAATGGAGAGAACAGCCAGACAGAAGATAAGTAAGCAGAGGACTTGAAGAGCACAACACACCAACTAGCTCTAGCAGACACATCCAAAACACTTGACCCAATATCTACAGATATACACATTCTTCTCAAATGCATAGTAATATGCTTTCCAGGATAGAGCATGTGTGCGGCCACAAAGCAATTCTGGGTAAATTTTAAAGGGTACTATAACGTAGAGCATCTTCTCTGATAGTTATGTGATAAAGTTAAAAATCAACAAAAGAACAAGAATGAACATTATAAAAGTATATAAATATGTAGAAATAGAAAAAAAAAAACCCAACATACACTCTCAACCCTTAAATCAAAGAATAAACCACAAGGTTTACTAGAAACACAAGGGGTTGACAGCTGAATAGAAATAAAAACACAGTGTACCAAGACCTATTGGGTGTCTCAAAAGCAGGGCTAATGGGAAATTTTATAGCTGTAAATGCTTACATGGAAAAACAAGAAATCTCAAATCAAAAGCCTAATTTTAAATTAAAACTCCAAATGAGAGGCTTTCCTCTGAACTGAGCATAGACACTATTTTATAATTGAATTCTGAATTGATTTCTAAGAGGTCCCACTGACCTATTTAGATAAAAAGTTGTTTTTTTTTTTTCCTTTGAAAAAACAATATGAAGGGGCGCTTGGGTGACTCAGTTGGTTAAGTATCTGACTCTTGATTTCGGCTCAGGTCATGATGTCAGGGTCTTGGGATTGAGCCCCAGGTCCTGCTCCCTGCTCAGCGGGCCATCTACTTCTCCCTCTGCCGCCCCACCTGCTCGCATGGACGCACCGCATGTACTCATGTGCCTGCTCCTGCCTGGATGGATCCACTGTGCAGCATGGCACAGGGCATATGCACCGCACTCACCCCCAGGGATGTGTTCTTCAGTGATATCCGGCCACAGAGGAGGCCAACTCCAGATTTCAATCCTGGAGGATTAGAATCCACCTCCTTGATGGACCAATTTAGGTTACTGAATGTCATTTGTCTTGCATGGAGTTCCTCAAAAATACACCCTGAAATGAAGATTCCTGTGCACGCTATTAAGAAAGTGCTCTTGGGGAGAAACAGTACAGAGGTGAGGATAGCAGGGAAGCAAGGGGAAAGATGCCAAGCAAGAGGACAACTGCAGGCCCAGTTCTGAGGAAGGTAGCTTGAACTTCATCCTACAGGGAAACTCTGTAGCATAAATTCCTCTTCAGCTCAGGTGCCCACTCAAGGCTGGAGAGCTGCTTCTCCTTATGCTGTACCTGCTGGTCACTAGCTGCTCAGGGGACACATGACTCGCAGGCACTGGTCGTGTTCTGTGGGTGTGGGTGTGGGTGTGGGTGTGGGGAAGACAAGAAGGACCCCAGGCACTGGAGAACAGTTTTCCTTCCAGAGGCAAGTTCCCAGAGCCAGTACCCCAAGCCTGTGAGGGTCACAGCACTGTCAGGGGCACCGAAGCCAGAGAAAGTGATTCAAAGCGGGCCACCACCACCACTGCCTCCCCTGCCAAATCCATGTGTTGTGGTCTTGTACTCCCTTCTCCCTTCATCACTATTCCCCATGCTCACTCCTCATTGCTCTACAGCATCCTGTCCTCAGCTGTGTTCCCCTTTGCTCTTCCCTCTATTTAAAAGGCTCATCCCTTAGACTTAAGAATCTCCCTCTCTGCCCAAAATCACCTTCTCAAAAACAGCTTCCTATCACCATCATTTTCAGAATTATCGACCACGCCCCACCATGAGCATCTTTGATTTTAGATTCCCTTCTCTTGCCATATTTCCTTCATGACTCATTACAACATCTGGAGTTTATGCAGCTTGGCTTCAGATTCTCAGAATTATTACTTACTGGCTGTGTAAATTACCTTCTTTTTCTCTTCAGTATCTTTACGTTTCCCATTTCAGGGATTTTGTGAATATTAGGTGGGGTAATGTGGGTAATTCTTAGAAAAATGCCCAGTCACACGTTTAATGTTCAGGAAGTGCAAGTTAATGTTTGTTTACTGCCTTTTTCACTCAGGATGGGAGCTCTATTAGGGGCAAGGCTTTCAGGTATTTCAACTGCTTGCTCTCAGCAAATAGAACAGTCCCTGGCAGCAGTAGATGTTCAGAAGTAATGCAGAATTAATTCATTTAATTAATGATGCCGATGTTTACCTTTTTAACAAATGCTCTGTTCATTCTATAGTTCCCTTCAGCTTTTTTCAAAATCAACAGTGATGTCATGGCTGAATGGATCACTAAAACAACTGAAGACAACATATCAGCCATGTCTCAAAAACTCAATTTTCTGAAAGAATGCACTGCCCCTGCCCTTTGCTACCTGTGTGGAAGACAGTGAAGAAATTAATTCAAATGCAACAGATGGCATTTGAGTGTCTGCACATGGCAATTACCCATTCCTTTTTGACAACTGGACACTGATTATTTTGGCAACAATTTTTATACTTCACACTGGTTTTTGTTTGTTTTTGATATTTTTTTTAACTGACAACTTGTTTCATTTGTCCGTATTTCACAAATTTACATCAGTAACACTGGAGTGAATGAACAAGTGATTCTAACACATCCTTCCCTGTACCACCATCTCATACCCATTAGTACTTTGATTTAGAGGAAGTTAATTCTTTTACTTTTATCAAAAAATTACAGTGATGCCAGAAGGTGCACTCGCAAGCATCGCTTATCATCTGTGAAAAACAAGTCATTTGGAGGATATTTTCCAGTCCTCAATATTTCTAAATCATCCTTAGAAATCTTTGTCACAATTAAATTTGATCCCCAGTAATATATTGGCCCCAGTATAAGCCAAATTCTTTTCTATTTCCTTCTTAACTAGTTATAAATCTTTCTTTTCTATTTTCGTCACAGAGATCCAGAGCTCCATGCAGACATGCATGTCTATTAAAAGCAAAATAATCGGGCAGCCCCGGTGGCCCAGCAGTTTGGTGCTGCCTTCGGCCGGGGCGTGATTCTGGAACCCAGGATCGAGTCCCACATCTGGCTCCCTGCATGTAGCCTGCTTCTCTCTCTGCCTGTGTCTCTGCCTCCCTCTCTCTCTCTCTCTCTCTCCCTGTGTCAGTCATGAATAAATATAAATAAAAAACATAAAAGCAAAACAATCAACCCAAAAACAATAAAAAAAAAAAAACCAGAATGAGAGGATAATTAAACAAGAAACATTCCCAGAGGTCATCAGCCTGAAGGCTTAATTTTCAACCTTAATCCTTTTGGGTGCTCTAAGTGTTTGGATGTGCACTGAGAGCGTGGATAGAGCACAGACATGGAATGGTCTTCTCTGGCTGTTAAGATTATAGTTCCTGTTTGTGGTGCTTTGCAATGTATTCTTTGTGGTTGCTGTTGTTTGGCGAGGCCAAGGGGAAAATGATCTAATTTAAAGCAAAAATAATTGAAAACATATTAAAAAGACACTGTAGAAAGATTTGCTTCTACTTTCAGAGGAGACATTAAAAACTCCAGAATTAGAATTTTGCTCATTCTTCCTACAAACTCACTCTAAAAACCGAACATCTATTAAAAAGTTTCTTTTTTTTAAGATTTATTTATTTATTTACTTACTTACTTACTTACTTATTATAGACATAGAGAGAGAGAGAGAGGCAGAGACACAGGAGGAGGGAGAAGCAGGCTCCATGCCGGGAGCCCGACGTGGGACTCGATCCTGTGACTCTAAGATCGTGCCCTGGGCCAAAGGCAGGCGCTAAACCGCTGAGCCACCCAGAGATCCTCTATTAAAAAGTTTCTGAGGGAATAATCATTATTTTGTAAAATTCCTTCTAGTTTACTGTAAGTGTATGTCATTAGTTGAAAAAAATTGGAAGCTACATTACACAAAATAACAAGTTTATATGCCTGAGGACTCATCTTGTCAACTTAGCCTTTTATTTTCTGATGAAAGTAATGAGAAAGTAATGAGTACATTAAACTTTTATATATCCTCATCATATATCCTCATCAATCTTAGGTGTAATCTCCTGCAATCCTTCTGTGAAAATATTCTGTCTTCATGACTTTGATATACCCATATTGTCCAGCCCAAATTGTCATTCTTTAGCATTATTATTTTTCAGATTTTCTTAAAGAATCTTGATTTTTATGCACTAGAAAAGAGTTTTGCAGCCTCCTGTCCATTTTGTGACATGCATGAAGCTTGATGCTTGCATGTGTGACTAACTCTCATGGACAGGCCCTTGGTTATACAAAATTACTGAATCACCTCATGTAAATTCACCCCATCTCTCTGCTAAGAAACAAACAAGCAAAGAAAAAAGGAGGTAGGACAGTGCAACACTGTAAATGTACTAGTTTAATCCATTTAATAAATATAATGTGTATTTGATACAAAAGCCAATTTTTTTAAACACAGTGTAACTAAAGTTTTATGAAAAATTAACATGGAAGAATGGCTTAGAATTCCTGAAAAAGAACTATGTGAGCATACTGTACCAACCAGGCATTTAAACGTGCTTAAATCCTCTAATTAAGCAGGAGTTTCCTGGCATATAACTGGGCAGAAAGACCAATCCAATAGGGTCAAAAATCTAGAAATAGACTCAAGGACAAATGAAATTTTAGTACATGATAAAAATGACATCACTAACTGGGGCAAAGGCAGACTTTTTCAGTAAATGATGGCAGAATGATTTGAGAGCCACTTAGAAAAAGAGAAGAGTCGATCCCTCTCACAGTGTATATAAGAATAAATCATGTGAATCATAAATCTAATGTAAGAAAAAGATGAAATAGTACAAAAGTAGAAAATTGAATGAATTCCTTCACGTGAGGAAAGGCTTTGAATTATGACCAAAATTCAGATATAATAAAAGAAAATATTAATAAATTCGGTTACAAAATGTTTAGAAACCTACTGTTGCCTGGAAAAGAAAAATCTTTATCAAACTTAAAATACACATGACACATGTAAATGGAAAAGAAGTCTAAGAGAGGGTGCAGAGTGGTTGCTAATGAGGTATGACTTTCTCTCTAGGATGAAAATGAGCATGCTTTAGTACATTAGGATGTTCTAAAATTGATTGTGGTCGTGCTTGTACAATTCTGTGAATATACTAAAAACTAAGAATTGTATATACTGAATTGAATGGTTGAATTATATGTGAAATTTTTCTCAATGAAGCTATTATTTATTTACTTATTTATTTGAGAGAGAGAGCATGAGTTGGGGGACCAGCAGAGGGAGAAGCCGACTCCTCACTGAGCAGGGAGCCCAGTGCTAGATTGGATCCCAGGACCCCGGAATCATGCTTAATAGGCTGAGCCACTGAGACACCCACTATTATTTTTAAAGTCCCTACTTTAATAAGTAATCAAAATTAATATCACTGACAATGAGTCAAATGACATTTTTGAGGGGCACTTGGGTGGTTCAGTTGGTTGAGGGGTCTGACTTTTAGTTTTAGTTCAGTTCATGGTCTCAAGGTCATGAAATAGACCCCCGTGTCAGCTCTGTACTCAGTATGCAGTGTTTTTGGGTTTTTCTCTCCCTTTGTCCCTCCCTCTCTGTTCTCTCTCCACCCTGCTCAAATAAATAAATAAATAAACAAACAAATAAATAAATCTTTTTAAAAAGTGACACCTGTGGTGAGAGAGAGAGAGAAGGGGAAACTGATGGAAATAGAGAAGGAAGAAAAGAGAGAGAAAGCCAATACAATAATATGTAAGTAAATCGGGAATCCAGGTAGAGCTCATAACTATACTCTGTATAAATTTTTGTAAGTTTATGGGATCCCTGGGTGGTGCAGCGGTTTGGCGCCTGCCTTTGGCCCAGGGCGCGATCCTGGGGATCCAGGATCGAATCCCATGTCGGGCTCCCGGTGCATGGAACCTGCTTCTCCTTCTGCCTGTGTCTCTGCCTCTCTCTCTCTCTGTGTGACTATCATAAATAAATAAATAAAAATTAAAAAAAAATTTGTAAGTTTAAATTTAGTTTATTTTTTGAATTACAAGTGTAAAAATGTAGATTGCTATTTAAATAAGAGTGCAATTATTAAGGAAATATTAAAATTTAGACTTTTAGTCATAGACAAAAAAATTACTTGGCAACTTTCATTTTCCAGCGCTGTTCTTGCCTCCTGGATCAGAATGCATGAGATGATCGGAACACTGCGTCAGAGAACCTCTGGTCTAGGAAAAGGAAATGGGCAATCAACATTTCCTCTTGGGGGGCTATTTACAATATAGGTAAAATAGCTGCAAAAATTGCTTCTGAAAACAAATGTTTTGAATATTGGAATATCCTAGAAATTAGGTTTTTAAAAATTTTAAGTTCAACTTGCCAATATATACTGAACACCCAGTCCTCATCTCATTAAGTGCCCTCCTTAATGCCTGTCATGCAGTGACCCTGTCCCCCCACTCCCCTCCCCTCCAGCAGAACTGTTTGTTTCCCAGAGGAAAGAATCTCTCATGGTTTATCTCCCTTTCTGATTTTTCCTGACTCAGTTTCCCTTCCTTCTCTTATAGTCCCTTGCACGATTTCTTATATTTCACATATGAGGGAAACCATAACAATAACAATTGATAATTGTCTTTCTCCAGCTGACTTATATCACTCCACATCATACCCTCCAGTTCCATTCATGTCGTGTAAAGAAATTAGGTTTTAAAGTATTGATTAATGAGCACAAGTATGTTGGATGAGAGGAATACATGGTAGGAGCGTTTTAATGAATATAGTAGAATGTTACCCATTCTGAAGAAAAGAAAAATGTTATATTTCTTTTTTTCTTTTTGAGGCAGCATTAAATGTGTTTGTTAAGTTCTAGTCAGCAATTTCCTATGATTCAAACTTAACTTGGCTGACTAAAATGGTTCTGTAACATTATTTCTTGGAATAAATCCATTTCTCTATTCAATGAGGTGACATCCAGCCAGAGCGTCAATTAGTCACTGATCAAAACTCCTAAGTGGTTTGTCCATCTGAGTTCACACTTACACCTGCACAGTCAGTAGGGGTCTGGCCCTGTGTGTGTGTGTGTGTGTGTGTGTGTGTGATATGAGTAAAGGCTAGACAGAAATATTTTCAATACAACATATAGCTCTTCAGAAAAGCCAGTGTGATAAGATTACTTTTCTAGTAATTGCAGGTGAGATCAGCTCCAGCAGAGAAAAAATAATAGTTAAATCTGGAGACAGATGAGGTTTTCCTCATTTTCTCCTAGATCCAGTCAATATTATATAACCAGGAGTAGGCTGAAGACTGTGTATGTGATTTTGGATGAAGGAATCAATGATCAATGGCTGGAAATCTTTACAGCTATTTCCATGTGACAAGGTTAACACTCATACCAAAAGCAACCATGTATGTTATAAAATAAGGAAAATGTCCTCCAATCTCTGTTGATCAATACCTAGAGAACCCCAGGGGAGATCCATGCCTGAGTGTGCATCTATTTATTATATGATCAAAGACGACATTCTGAATCCATGGCGTGTGTGTGTGTGGGGGGGGGGGGAGGAGGGGATAAAAAACATGACTTGGAATTAAATGGCTGTGCATTGGGAAAAAAACAAAACAGAAAACAGATGCATACCTTACATCATATAAAAATATATTCCAGAATCAGTTAGCAGTTAATACATAAATTATAATATGATAGAGAGGAATGCATAAATATGTAAATTATAATATGATAGAGGGGAATATTTTTATAATTTTTGTGGCACAGTCTTTCTAAGCATGACACATATATCAAAATCATAAGGAAATTACTGAGTAATTTGTATTCATAAAATTGAAAAAATATAGAAAAGATTATATATAGTTAAAAACTCAACTGGGTGGAAATATTGACAAATTACATAATAAATGATTGGTGCTTTTCATGTAAGGAGTTCTTATGGATAAATATTAAATGATTATTAAAAACAAAGAAGTTCTAAAATTAATAACATATATCAAGCATTTAAATGGTATGTCAGGCACCTTACATACACTGTGTGTATGCACATGTGTGTGTTATTTAACATTTATTATTTATTCTGTGCTAATCTCTATGGTAAGAGCTTGTCACTTATATCACTTAATACTTAAAACAATTCTGTGATGTAGGTAACCATTAGCTCTTTTCTGCAGAGTAAGAAAATGCACCTCAGATATTTAAGTACTTTTATCAGGGATTTTTAGTAGTTAAATAGTAATCAGACCACCCAGAGCCCAAGATTTTAACCACTGTACTATTTGAAACCATAAACCCTTGTAGCATTATTTATAACAGTGAATATTTTGGAAATGAGAATCAACTACATTACAGGATACCCCATAATTTGAAAGAATGTGTAGTGGATAAACAGTGCAAGGCAGTTCTATGTTTATGAACATGGAAAACAATTTCAGAACATACCATCAAGTGGGGGAAACTGTTACAGATCACAGATGACCTTTTGTGTTTTAAAAACCCAATATGAGGATAAGTTTGTATCTACCTCTAAATCGTGGAGGAGGCATTGAGATGGTACATGTCAGTTGTGAGACGGTTTTTCCTGAGGTCTGGAGAGGGATAAAAGAGAAGGTAAAGGAGGACTTTCCATTAGTTTTTCTGTGAGTTTACTAGTATTTGAATATTGTACAAAGAAAAGGACACTTATGTTAGAATTTACAAAATTAAAAGCCACATCCACAGTGGGAATTATTAGAAGATTGTTCTGACTGGGTTTTTTTTTTAAGGAATTGTAGGTCTGTAGGCAGTACCCAGGCATGATGTTTGATACAGATAACATGTTACTGTTGCAAATGCAGCTGGACAAGTCACAAGACTGAAGTAGAACCTCCTGTGACAGTGTTAGTTTTGATTGGTATTTACATGATACTTGCATTTCATCACAAATTAATTTATGAAATTATTTGGACATATAACAGATTAACCTAACAAAAATATTCTACATATTCAAACCATTATGTTAATTATCCTTTAAAACACAAGTATATTATTTTATGTATTGGCATCTTACTATTGATATGTTTTACATTTCATCAAAATATATTTTTAGACTCTGCATATGTTTAACCTTGATGCTCTAAAATGGGTGAAAATGTGTCACACAGAGCAAACCCTGATTCCTTTCCCATGTACGCATTATACTCTTGATTCTCTCTCAAAGTAGAAATCCACCTGAGATTTTTCCCTTCAAGTCCACGCTCTGACCCTCAGGTCAGAAAACGAGGCTTATATTTCTGTCCCTGTAATTGCCCCATGCAGCAGGTTTATGGCTTCCACCTTGAGATGCCATTACCAGCAAAGCTGAGTTATTATATACCAAATTGAAATGAACCAGGAAATGTGTTTCCCACAGTATTTCACAATTCCTAACGCAGGTACAGGCTCTGATAGAATCCCCAAAATTGCCATCAGGGTTCAGATTGAATGTGAAACACGGAAGGCTTCAATTCACATTAGGAAGATGTATCATTGCCCTGGACTTGCCATGGGGTCAATTTAAAGCTGAGGTCTTAATCAGTTGAGTTGCCATTTGGATGCCCATAAATAATGCAGATGGGAATGTATCTGTTGTCAGCCCCTGCTGTCTTTCAGTATCACAGGGCCGGCTGATTTTCCTTGCTTAATTGAAACAAGTGTGGGAAAGAGAGAGACATCATTCAGCACTCCCTCCATATTCTTGTTTTTTGTTTCAACATCTAACTGAAGTACAGTAGCTTATACACAGAAAGTGCACTGGAGACCACAGCCCAGTGATGCCCACCACGAGCCCTCAAGTAACCAACACTCAGATGGAAATATTTGACCATTACCATTACTCGATATGGGGCTCAATCCCAGGACCCTGAGAGCATGACCTGAGCTGAAGGCAGATACCTCACCGGCTGAGCCTCCCAGGTGCCCCTATTTAGTAACTGTTAAAAAATTTTTAAAAAGTGGGATTTGTTAAAATCTACATTGCAATTAGTTGTTGCTTAAGTTT
Organism: Canis lupus dingo; assembly: GCF_003254725.2. Taxonomy (NCBI): domain Eukaryota; kingdom Metazoa; phylum Chordata; class Mammalia; order Carnivora; family Canidae; genus Canis; species Canis lupus. Next base: position 27,304,896 of record NC_064247.1, on the reverse strand, counting down.
CTCTTAATCTATAGGTTTTCTCTCTCTCTGTTGCCTTCATTCTTCCCCTTTTTCTATCTCTAGCAATTCATTTATTGAAGACTGAAGTGGTATTCCTCAGGACAGTTTTAATTGTATCTGTGGGGCTTTATGTAACAACGTAAAGGCTTGATCAAATTCTGGAATGTGCTACTTTGTACTTTCATCAGAACACACACATAGTCTAGGTTTCTCTCCTTTGGCGGTTTCAGCTGTGGCTGATAATCATTTCCTATTATTTATCTTGGATTCACAGAATGTGATGTTTTGTCTCTACTGTTTTAGCTTAATAATCTCGAGTTTGTCCCTAAAGAGAGGGAGCCTGAGTGGCTCAGTCAGTTAAGTCTCTGCCTTCAGCTCAGGTCATGATCCTGGGATCCAGCCAGCATTGGATCCTCCTCTTCCTCTGTGCTCTCTCTCAAGGACATGAATAAAATCTTAAAAAAAAAAAAAAAAAGGGTACATAAGAGAAATCCCAATACTCACTTTTCTGTTATCCTTAAGTTTATATTGGAAAAGCAGGATAGAGACTTCTGCCCTTTTATATCAGTTTTCAAATAGTTTCCTTGGAACTTCAAATGTGGTCCGCGTGTGCCCAATCCCAGACCGGTTCCTTGGAAGTTATGTAACATTAGGGAAAATTACTTTTCCTCTCTGCAGATAATTAACTGGTAAAGATTAGACAGTTTCAGACAGTTAGATTCAATGCGCATAAAATGCCTACCAGACTTTCTTGCACATAGTAAAAAACTCAGTCCACAATCATCATTGTCACTGTTTGCTTGAATCTCCCAGATCCAGTCTGCACAAATGAATAATCTAGTTATGTGCTTTGTTAGAGGCCATATGGCCGGAGGTTGGAGGATAAAATAGAGAATCCTGTTTTGTTTGTTTGTTTGTTTTGTTTTGTTTTTAAAGCAAATACAGTTTTAGAACTGCAGTCTTATTGAGTTAATGCTCACCTAGCTGCCAAGTGGCAACCGTTCTAGATTTATGAATGTCACATATAGGAAAGAAAAAGAGCCTGCATTGCTGACTCATCCCTTAAACAGAAATGATGACATTTGTTCTTCCTGTTGTTGGTTACTTTACATCTATGGGAAGATATGTGAAAAATGCTGGGAGTCAGAATATTGAACAAATTGATCTAAGAACTGGATGAAAAAATATATTTACACAAACACATGCGTATGTATGTATATTTTTTAGTTTGTTTGTTAGTTTGTTTTTTTACCATGGAGAGTATGTCCTATGCATTGAATTATTTTCATGGTACTTGGAAAGAATGTGCATACTTCAAGCATCTCTGCCATACTTATATGCCCCCTCCTAAGTAAGTGGATCCCAAAATGCTGATTTTTCTATGGAGTACCATGCGATCAGGGAAGGATGATAAGGGTTTGAGATAGCAGCAAAGCATTTAAAAATGGGTGGAAGACATGAATAGACATTTTTCTAAAGAATACATGCAGATGACTAATAGGTGCATAAAAAGATGCTCAACATCTCTCAGCATCAGGGACATACAAATCAAAATTACAATGAGATACCACCTCACATGAGTCAGAATGGTTAAAATCAACAACATAAGAAACAACAGATATTGGTTAGGATGCAGAGAAGCGGAACCCTTGTGCACTGTTGATGGAATGCAAACTGGTGCAGCCACTCTGGAAAACTGTGTGGAGGAGGTTCCTCCAAAAGCTAAAAATAGAGCTACCCTATGATCTAGCACTACTATTTACCCAGAGGGTACAAAAATACAGATTTGAAAGAGTACATGCACCCCTATGTTTATAGCACATTATCTACAATATCTAAATTATGCAATAGCCCAGATGTCCATCAACAAATAAGTGGATAAAGAAGAGGTAGTATATATATATAATGGAATATTACTCAGCCATGAAAAAATAAAATCTTGCCATTTGCAAAATTGGACAGAGTTAATAGTGTTTGCTAAGTGAAATAAGTCAGTCAGAGAAAGACAAATACCATATTATTCCACTCATATATGGAATATAAGAAACAAAACAGATGAACATAGGGGTGAAAAAAGAGAGAGACAAATCAGAAAACAAGATTCTTAACTATAGAAAACAAACAGGGTGGATGGAGGGAGGTGAATGGGGGATGGGCATGAAGGAGGTACTTGTGATAACACTGGTGTTGTATGTAAGTGATGAATCATTAAATTCTACTCCTGAAACTAATATTTCACTGTATGTTAACTAACTGGAATTTAAATAAAAACTTGAGACGAAAAAAAAAGGAATATAATCTTTAGATCTTTTGATAAAATTTAGCTTCAGCCTGAAAATAAATCATTGTTTTTTCCATGGAATTTTATATGAGCTTGCAAGAAAAGGAGAGTAAAAGTGCTTATATAGATGCTAAATCAGCAGGTAAGACCATGATCATTCTGAGGTCAAGACCTCAGGTCTCGTATGGACTCATTATTTTCACATGTTTTCACGTCCAGGGAGTACATATTTAACCCAGGTCAGGCATTTCATAAATGCTTGTCCTGTTATAAGGAGGGTATTTTTCACTTTCTACCTGTACAACTGAAAGGAGAATTTAAAGTACACCCATAAAATGCCAGATTAGTAGTTCCAACCTCAAATTGAAACCAATGTTATTATGACCATTATTATCCATCATTTCTTTATGGATGAGTCCCATTGATCCTTTACTTTCTATCTGAGGCTGTTGATTATCTTCCTCATGGTGGGGCCAGTCCCTTTAACTGTTTAAAACAATGGAAAGTTCACAAGTCATGAAGTCCACATGAGCTGATCTGTAGCTGTCCAGAATCTGATTACCCTTTCCAGAATACTCCTGCTACCCTCCAGAGTATCCATGGAGAAAACCCCATTTTCCCTGAAATGAGCATGAGAGATTCAGCCTCTCTTGCAGCTAGATTGGTAGCATGTGACCTCACCGCCACCTCCCCATCAGTTTGTTGTACCTTGGGCTTGTAATAAAGAATTAGTTAAGTTTATGGGAGACATCATGGGACATTATTACAGCTCCAGGGACAGGGGCTGGAACAGCAGGAGCAGCACAGTGCACTCACAGAGTATGGCGTTTGGTATAGGCTGGCATGCAGGGTATTCAGCAGGCTACAAGGCAGCAATGCCATCCTCACAGTGCTTGTGTTGGAGGGGACCTAGATTTGTTGCTAGCTGCTATGTGAAATGGTTCCCCTCTTCCTGCACATTTGTTTTTAACCCAATTCTCTCGGCTTCTTGACCTATTCTGTGTACTCACCCATTATTCTATCCATAAATTCTCCATTTAAATTAGCCAGTTTGGCCTTTAGCCCAGGGTGTGATCCTGGAGTCCCGGGATCGAGTTCCACATCGGGCTCCCTGCATGGGGCCTGCTTCTCCCTCTGCCTGTGTCTCTGCCTCTCTCTCTCTCTGTCTCATGAATAAATACATTTTAAAAAATCTAAAAAATAAAAAATAAATTAGCCAGTTTGGTTCTTCTGTATGAAACAAAGAACCTTTGCAGGTATATGGGGAGTTACCACAGAGCCTTAGGGAAATGCACATAAGCTGAGACTGATTTTCTAGATGAAGCTGAAATGAAAAGCTCAACTAGTCTTTGGAGAACGAATTCTGTTATCTTTAGCATGAAAAGTAAAATGATAGTATCTCTTGCTATCTGAACTCTAATCCCCAGCATAGATGTTATAATACCTTTCAAATAAATCTAAACAGTATTCACTGTCTACATTTAGAATTTGGCCTAAAAAACCTCCGTTCAAGCATGAGTGAAAATATTGGGTGCATGAGCTTGAACAAGAAAGTGTATCATACAGTCTTACCTCAGCGGTTTTCTCAATAGGTGTTCATCTTGTGCTTACATTTAAAAAACAAGCTGTGTATTTTTGCTATAATTTTCCCGTTAATTTAGTTTAAAGGGCATTTTAAGAAAGGAGAAATGTTTGTCAGTAAGTAGGTGAGGCTAAAGGTGCCGAGAAGTCATACATTGGAAGACAATGTTGAAGTAGTAAAGTGTATTGGGAACGGTGACTACATGAAAGATGTAATTGTGACCATGCACATATCCCCATCTACTGAGCATAAGAGTTGTTTCTCTGCATGAGAAAATAATGATAAAGTATGAAAGTCTTGTTGGTTCTGAAAAATTTCAGCATGTTATTTGTACATGGTGTAATAATTATGAAAAAACACAGAATTTAATTAACTTGCTCAGTGCATGGATAATCGCAGTCAGCATTGGATAAGACTAAGCGCCATGTTGACACTACAGAACACGCTGAATATATTTGGAGATCTGAGTAAGGCCACAGTGGAAGAATAAGGTGATCCAGTGAAGGAATTGAAAATCAGTGAATTTAAGCTAGATCATGGGTTGAGGAGTTTCTGTTGATACTCAGCCTGCAAGAGTTCTTTGCTGTGAACTGCAAAATTTTGTTGTTGGTTACTTCAAGCCTATGAGGAAAATGATTGACACAATGCAAAATAGTCTTCATAAGTAGCCCAAATTTAGTGATCAAGCATGGGTGGGATGATAAACTATCATCAACACATAGCAAATCACTATGGAAAAGGATTTTTTTACTTTCTGTTCATTGTTGGCATGAGGAAAAAAGAAAAGGGACCTTGTGAATCCTACATGCCACATTTTTGAAAAATCCTTACATTATGCAGACCAGTTAATTGCTGTTGACAGTGAGTTGGGTGATAATATGAGCACTTGAAGAAATCCAATTTCTGAAAAGCAATTATCAGTTGAGGTGCCTGTGTAATCAATCTCGAGTAGAGATGATGCAAACTGATGACCAGTTTTAGTTTGTCCAGCATTCAGGCACCCCACCTTTTCTTGTAGTTTCAAGTGCCAGACAGGAAGAGTGTTTACCAATGGCATGGACTGGCAGGCTATTTCAGCCTCTGCTCCCCCAGTATTCACTCAGGAAACTGCAGAGAGCAGCATGGACTCTGCCTCTATCAGAGAGTTTGTCAAAAGTTACAGACTGGTATGATCATTTAAGCCTGGAGCCTTTGTGACTTTTCCCCTTTGGTTAGTTAATTGAAACTAGATCCAGAGACACCTGACATAAGGGTATTGAAAGGACAGAATCGTCTCCATTTAAGGTAGAGAGAGAAGTCCACAGACTTGGGGATTGGATGAAGGGAGCACATGTTTTATGTTTGAAGAAAGATGTCAGTCATTCCAGCCACTTTAGTAGATGAAGAATCCCAAAGAAATGACAAGCACAGTCTTGTATTTTATTTTTTCATTTTCTTTCAGTTTCATTCCTCCTAGAACTTTCTATAGAGCATTTTTGTGGTGATAATTCTGTGGTTGAAAAATAGCAAGGCATGTAGAAGTCAGAAGAAGAGGCGTAGTATCTGTTTCCCCAGGCATCCTTCTGGATGTGGGACTGGTGAAACTTTCAGTTGCCCCTTCTTTAGGGAGGGTGAGAACATATTTTAGATTCATGAAAGACAGTCTATTATGTTAGGCAGGAGTTGCTTTATTTTGTTTTTGTCTTTGAAGTTTAACTATGTGAAGAATGTTCTCTGTGCTGGACAGCCAACAATAAAGAATGCTTCTCAGACAAATAGGTACATAGTAGTGGACATTTACCATGTTTCTCTGACAAGCATGCAGTCCCCTTTTTATGAATGTGCATCTCCTTACCTGATGAGTATTAACAGAGACAGAGTCTGCCTTGCACCATGGAAGCTGAAAATCCCAGATAATAGTTTTCTTGGAGCATGAAATACTGTTTCTCTCCATGCAGTTCCCTAGCTTTGGACTTGCAGTTGGGAGACAAGGGCAAAGAACCGTCAGGGCGGTGTGCAGCTGTCCTAGAGGGGCAGATCCTAGAGGTGTAGGGGCAGCGTGAGCCATGGCCACTTTTCAGCATCACCAGGAGGATGTGCTGTAAACGGGGGATGGGGAGTAGTCTGTGTTCTGTGGGGAATGCAGCAGCGTCCTCATTGGAAACCTATCTTACACTACCCACAAAAAGTAACTCAAAATGTGTGAAGCTTAAACATAGGAACTGAAAACAAAACTCCTGGAAGAAAATGTAAGAAAAAAAAAAAAAAAAGAAAGAAAATGTAAGAAAAAAAATCTCCCTGACACTGGTCTTGGCAATGATGTTTTTGGATATGACACTAAAAGCACAAACAAACAAAAGCAAAAATAAGCACTTGGGAATACGTTGAATTATAAAGCTTCTGAACTGCAATAGAAATGATTAAAAAAAATGAACATAACCTATGGAATGGGAGAAAATCTTTGCAAATAACATATCTGGTAAGGAGTTAATATCTAAAATATAAAAAGAACTACAACGTAAGAGCAAAAAGACAAATAAACTAATTTTAAAATGGGCAGGGTAACTGAATAGAGAGTTTTCTTTTTTTTTTCCAAGATTTTATTAATATACTTGAGAAAGAGAAAGAGAGTGAGAGCATAAGCAGGGAGAGAGGCAAAGGCAGAGGGAGAAGCAGACTTCCTGCTGAGCAAGGAGCCTGAGGTGGGACTTGATTCCAAGTCCCTGGGATCATGACCTGAGCCCAAGGTAGATGCTGCACTGACTGAGCCACCCAGGTATCACAAGAGGACACAGTTTTCTAAAAGAGACATAGAGATGGCCAAATGGTACATGAAAAAGTGCCCAAGGTCATCAGAGAAGTGTAAATCAAAAGCACAATGGAATATCCCCTCACAGCTGTTCAAAAAGTCAATACTCAGTGAGTGCTGGTGAGCACATAGAGAAAAGGGAACTGTCGTGTGCTGCATCTACTTAGAAATGCAAACTGGTGCAGCCACTGTGGAAACAATATGGAGGTTACTTGAAAAATTAAAAATAGAACTACCATATAATCCACCAATCTCATTTCTGTGTGTATATCTAAGGGATATGAAAACAATCTTGAAGATATATCTGCACTTTATGTTCATTGCAGCATTATCTATCCATAGCCAGGACATGGAAGCCACCTAAATGTCTATCAGTGGATGAGTACATAAAGATTTGATATGCTTATGTGATCTATAGTAAAATATTATTCAGCCAAAAGAAAGAAGGAAAAGGAAATCCTGCCACTTGAGAAAGCATGGATGAGCCTTGAAAGCATTACACTACATAAAATAAGGCAGAAAAAGACAAATATTTTAGGAATCATTTGTATGTAGAACCTGAAGAAACCAAATTTATAGCAAGAGAGGGTAGATGGTGATTACCAGGGGCTGAGGATGGAGGAAATGAGTATAAACTTCTACTTACCTACATTATGGTGGTAATCATCGCACAACATATAAGTATCAAACCTATACACTGTATACATTAAACTTACACTATGTTATGTGTCACTTATGTACAAACAAAGTGGACAGAAGGCAGATCAGTTAGCAATGCATTAGAGAGATCAGAAAAGGAAACTAAGTGAATCCTGCTGAAATTACTGTAATCCCTGATAGGGAATAAAGGAAGTGTATCTGGACACATGATCAAGGCTGTAGCCTCTGAGCCTCAGCATCAGAGACTGGACACTGTTGGGTAAATGCAGTTCAGTAAAATAGTCTGACCAAGGAACCTAGCAAGTAAATAAGAAGACAAGCAAACTACAAACCACAGTAACTGCTGCGGGTTAGATGCAGTGGTGGTAGAGGGTTGTCTACCTCCAGAGTTGTTACAAAATAGTATCTAAAAACTCTGGTTATCAACAACAAAATTATGATGCATACAAAGAAACACAAAAGTGTGACTTAATACAAGAATAAAAGCTGGTAACAGACACACTGCCTTTGACAGGCACCTGCTGTTCAGATTTAGTGGGAAAAAAATTCAAGGTAACTATTATAAATATTTGCAAAGAATGAAAAGCAAGTGTGATTAAAGAAGTAAGGAGAGGTATGATGGCCATATCACATTAGATTTTAAAATATCATTAAAGAGATTTGATAAAGAAATTATTTTTAAAAATGGAATAACTGAAGTTGTAAGATACAATAAACAGAAAGTTCAAGATGGTGGCTCAACAGTAAATTTTTGTCCTCAGAGAGAGCATTAGCAAATTTGTAGATGAATATCTGAATCTAAATATGAAGTACAAAGAGAAAAAAATAATAAAGAAAAATGAACAGAGCCTCAAAGAAATGTGAGACACCATCAAGTACACCAAAATTCACTTAATGGAAACCATTAGGATATAAGTAAGAAAAATACTTGAAGAAATAATAACTAAAAACTTCCCACATTTGATGAAAAAATATTAAACTAAATATCAAGAAAATCAAATAACTCCAAATAGAATAAATTCAAAGGGATCCACAAACAGGCATCTCAGTAAAAAAAGATTGAAAGACAAAAATACAACCTTAAAAGTTTTAAGGTGGAGGAGACACTTGTCACATACAAAAAAGTCCAATAATATGTCCCTGTCCTAATTCCCCAGAATGTGCAAATATGTTACTTTAAATGATAAACTTTGCAGTTGTGATTAAGTTAGAGGCCTAGAGATGGAAAGATTATCTTGGATTATCTGGGTGTGCCCAAAGTAATATGAAGTCCTTATACAAGGAAGGCAGGACAGTCAGGGTTAAGACAGGACATATATCTCTGGAAGCAAAAGTGGGGATGATGTGTTTTGTATTGTAAGGGACCATGAGCCATGGAATACAAACAGCATGTACAACCCGGGGAAAAGGAAATTGATTCTTCCTTGAACCTTGAGAAGGAACAGACTGTGGTATCCATCTCAGACATTTGACTTCTAGAACTATAACATAAGAGGTTGAAGCAATAATTTAAAAATTGCCTACAGAGAAAAGTTCAGGCAAGATGGTTCTACTGGTGAATTCTTCCAAATATTAAAAGAAGAATTAATACTAATTCTTTACAAAGTCTTCCAAGAATTAAAATAAAACACAAGAATTTTCATTTATCTATTTTTTTAAATTCTTTTTTAAGATGTATTTATTTATTTGAGAGAGAGAGACAGCCCATAAATTTGAGAGAGAGAGAGAGAGAGAGAGGATACAGAGCGACAGGGAAAGAGTCTGTGCTGAGTGTGGAGCTTGACTTGAGGCTCAAGCCCAGGACCCTGATATCATGACCTGAGCTGAAACCAAGAGTCAGATGCTTATCTAACTGTGCCACCTAGGCATCTCAATATCAAAACCATGTAAAAATATCACAATAAAAATATAAACCAATATCTTAAAAAATAAAGCCCCCAAAATGCTTACTAAAATATTAGCAATGCATATATAGCAACATATACATTATATGTATGTATGTATGTATATTAATAACCAACATAATTTTCATAGGAATGTAAAATTGTTTTAACGTACGAAATTTGATTAATGTAACATATGATAGTATTAGGTTAAAGTACAAAAAGAATTATGTTGTTAGATTCGGAAAATGTATTTGTCATAATATAACCCTCTTTCATTATAAAAATACTCAATAACCTAGAAATAGAAGGGACCTTCCTCAAACTGATAAAGGTATCTATTAAAACCCTACAGCTAACGTCTTTCTTTAATTTTAATAATAAATTTATTTTTTATTGGTGTTCAATTTGCCAAATACAGAATAACACCCAGTGCTCATCTCTTCAAGTGCCCTTCTCAGTGCCTGTCACCCATTCACCCCCACCCCCTGCCCACCTCCCCTTCCACCACCCCTAGTTCGTTTCCCAGAGATAGGAGTCTTCATGTTCTGTCTCCCTTTCTGATATTTCCTACCCATTTCTTCTCCCTTCCCTTCTATTCCCTTTCACTATTATTTATATTCCCCAAATGAATCAGAACATATAATGTTTGTCCTTCTCCGATTGACTTACTTCACTCAGCATAATACCCTCCAGTTCCAACCACGTCGAAGCAAATGGTGGGTATTTGTCCTTTCTAATGGCTGAGTAATATTCCATTGTATACATAAACCACATCTTCTTTATCCATTCATCTTTCGATGGACACTGAGGCTCCTTCCACAGTTTGGCTATTGTGGACATTGCTGCTAGAAACATCGGGGTGCAGGTGTCCCGGGGTTTCATTGCATCTGTATCTTTGGGGTAAATCCCCAAGTGCAACTGCTGGGTCATAGGGCAGGTCTATTTTTAACTCTTTGAGGAACCTCCATACAGTTTTCCAGAGTGGCTGCACCAGTTCACATTCCCACCAACAGTGCAGGAGGGTTCCCTTTTCTCCACATCCTCTCCAACATTTGTGGCTTCCTGCCTTGTTAATTTTCCCCATTCTCACTGGTGTGAGGTGGTATCTCATTGTGGTTTTGATTTGTATTTCCCTGATGGCAAGTGATGCAGAGCATTTTCTCATATGCATGTTGGCCATGTCTATGTCTTCCTCTGTGAGATTTCTGTTCATGTCTTTTGCCCATTTCATGATTGGATTGTTTGTTTCTTTGGTGTTGAGTTTAATAAGTTCTTTATAGATCTTGGAAACTAGCCCTTTGTCTGATACGTCATTTGCAAATATCTTTTCCCATTCTGTAGGTTGTCTTTTAGTTTTGTTGACTGTATCCTTTGCTGTGCAAAAGCTTCTTATCTTGATGAAGTCCCAATAGTTCATTTTTGGTTTTGTTTCTTTTGCCTTCGTGGATGTATCTTGCAAGAAGTTACTGTGGCCAAGTTCAAAAAGGGTGTTGCCTGTGTTCTTCTCTAGGATTTTGATGGACTCTTGTCTCACATTTAGGTCTTTCATCCATTTTGAGTTTATCTTTGTGTATGGTGAAAGAGAGTGGTCTAGTTTCATTCTTCTGCATATGAATGTCCAATTTTCCCAGCACCATTTATTGAAGAGACTGTCTTTCTTCCAGTGGATAGTCTTTCCTCCTTTATCGAATATTTGTTGACCATAAAGTTGAGGGTCCACTTCTGGATTCTCTATTCTGTTCCACTGATCTATGTGTCTGGTTTTGTGCCAGTACCACACTGTCTTGATGACAACAGCTTTGTAGTACAACCTGAAATCTGGCATTGTGATGCCCCCAGCTATGGTTTTCTTTTTTAAAATTCCCCTGGCTATTCGGGGTCTTTTCTGATTCGATAAAGTCTTAAAATGATTTGTTCAAACTCTCTGAAGAAAGTCCATGGTATTTTAATAGGGATTGCATTAAACGTGTAAATTGCCCTGGGTAACATTGACATTTTCACAACATTAATTCTGCCAATCCATGAGCATGGAATATTTTTCCATCTCTTTGTGTCTTCCTCAATTTCTTTCAGAAGTGCTCTGTAGTTTTTAGGGTATAGATCCTTTACCTCTTTGGTTAGGTTTATTCCTAGGTATCTTATGCTTTTGAGTGCAATTGTAAATGGGATTGACTCCTTAATTTCTCTTTCTTCAGTCTCATTGTTAGGGTATAGAAATGCCACTGATTTTTTCTCGGCATTGATTTTGTATCCTGCCACGCTACCAAATTGCTGTGTGAATTCTAGCAATCTTGGGGTGCAGTCTTTTGGGTTTTCTATGTAGAGTATTATGTCATCGGCAAAGAGGGAGAGTTTGACCTCTTCTCTGCCAATTTGAATGCATTTAATGTCTTTTTGTTGTCTGATTGCTGAGGCTAGGACTTCCAGTACTATGCTGAATAGCAGTGGTGAGAGTGGACATCCCTATCTTGTTCCTGATCTTAGGGGAAAGGCTCCCAGTGCTTCCCCATTGAGAATGATATTTGCTGTGGGCTTTTCGCAGATGGCTTTGAAGATGTCGAGGAAAGTTCCCTCTATCCCTACACTCTGAAGACTTTTGATCAGGAATGGATGGTGTATTTTGTCAAATGCTTTCTCTGCATCTAATGGGAGGATCATATGGTTCTTGGTTTTTCTCTTGTTGATATGATGAATCACATTGATTGTTTTATGAGTGTTGAACCAGCCTTGTGTCCCAGGGATAAATCCTACTTGGTCGTGGTGAATAATTTTCTGAATGTACTGTTGGATCCTATTGGCTAGTATCTTGTTGAGAATTTGCATCCATGTTCATCAGGGATATTGGTCTGTAATTCTCCTTTTTAGTGGGGTCTTTGTCTGGTTTTGGAATTAAGGTGATGCTGGCCTCATAGAAGGAATTTGGAAGTACTCCATCTCTTTCTATCTTTCCAAACAGCTTTAGTAGAATAGGTATGATTTCTTCTTTAAACGTTTGATAGAATTCCCTGGGAAGCCATCTGGCCCTGGACTCTTGTGTCTTGGGAGGTTTTTGATGACTGCTTCCATTTCCTCCCTGGTTATTGGCCTGTTCAGGTTTTCTATTTCTTCCTGTTCCAGTTTTGGTAGTTTGTGGCTTTCCAGGAATGCGTCCATTTCTTCTAGATTGCCTAATTTATTGGCTTATAGCTGTTCATAATATATTTTAAAAATCATTTGTATTTCCTTGGTGTTGGTAGTGATCTCTCCTTTCTCATTCACGATTTTATTAATTTGAGTCTCCTCTCTCTTCTTTTTAATAAGGTTGGCTAATGGTTTATCTATCTTAATAATTTTTTCAAAGAACCAACTCCTGGTTCTGTTGATCTGTTCCACAGTTCTTCTGGTCTCGATTTCATTGAGTTCTGCTTGAATTTTAATTAATTCTTTTCTTCTGCTGGGCGTGGGGTCCATCTGCTGTTTTTTCTCTAGCTCCTTTATATGTAAGGTTACCTTTTGTATTTGAGTTCTTTCCAGTTTTTGAATGGATGCTTGTATTGCGATGTATTTCCCCCACAGGACTGCTTTTGCTGCATCCCAAAGATTTTGAACGGTTGTATCTTCATTCTCATTACTTTCCATGAATCTTTTTAATTCTTCCTTAATTTCCTGGTTGACCCTTTCATCTTTTAGAAGGATGGTCCTTAACCTCCACGTGTTTGAGGTCCTTCCAAACTTCTTGTTGTGATTTAGTTCTAATTTCAAGGCATTATGGTCTGAGAATATGCAGGGGACGATCTCAATCTTTTGGTATCGGTTCAGACTGGATTTGTGACCCAGTATGTGGTCTATTCTGGAGAAAGTTCCATGTGAACTTGAGAAGAATGTGTATTCAGTTGAGTTTGGATGTAAAGTTCTGTAGATATCTGTGAAATCCATCTGGTCCAGTGTATCATTTAAAGCTCTCGTTTCTTTGGAGATGTTGTGCTTAGAAGACCTATCGAGTATAGAAAGCGCTAGATTTAAGTCACCAAGCATAAGTGTATTATCATCTAAGTATTTCTTCACTTTGGTTATTACTTGGTTGATATATTTGGCAGCTCCCACATTCGGGGCATATATATTGAGGATTGTTAAGTCCTCTTGTTGGATAGATCCTTGAAGTATGATATAGTGTCCCTCTTCATCTCTCACTACAGTCCTTGGGGTAAATTTTAGTTTATCTGATATAAGGATGGCTGCCCCTGCTTTCTTTTGAGGACCATTTGAATGGTAAATGGTTCTCCAACCTTTTATTTTCAGGCTGTAGGTGTCCTTCTGTCTAAAATGAGTCTCTTGTAGATAGCAAATAGATGGGTTCTGCTTTTTTATCCAGTCTGAAACCCTGCACCTTTTGATGGGGTCATTAAGCCCATTCACATTCAGAGTTACTATTGAGAGATATGAGTTTAGTGTCATCATGATATCTATTCAGTCCTTGTTTTTGTGGAATGTTCCACTGAACTTCTTCTTAAAGGGGAATTTTAAGAGTCCCCCTTAAAATTTCTTGCAGACCTGGTTTGGAGGTCACATATTCTTTCAGTTCCTGCCTATCTTGGAAGCTCTTTATCTCTCCTTCCATTTTGAATGAGAGCCTTGCTGGATAAAGTATTCTTGGTTGCATGTTCTTCTCCTTTAGGACCCTGAATATATTCTGCCAGCCCTTTCTGGCCTGCCAGGTCTCTGTGGAGAGGTCTGCTGTTACCCTAATACTCCTCCCCATAAAAGTCAGGGATTTCTTGTCTCTTGCTGCTTTAAGGATCTTCTCTTTATCTTTGGAATTTGCAAGCTTAACTATTAGATGTCGAGGTGTTGAACGGTTTTTATTGATTTTAGGGGGGGATCTCTCTATTTCCTGGATCTGAATGCCTGTTTCCCTTCCCATATTAGGAAAGTTTTCAGCTATGATTTGTTCAAATACATATTCTGGCCCTCTGTCCCTTTAGGCGCCCTCGGGAGCCCCAATTAAACGTAGGTTTTTCTTCCTCAGGCTGTCATTTATTTCCCTTAATCTAACCTCATGGTCTTTTAATTGTCTGTCTCTTTTTTCCTCAGTTTCCCTCTTTGCCATCAACTTGTCTTCTATGTCACTCACTCGTTCTTTCACCTCATTAACCCTCGTCGTTAGGAGTTCTAGTTTGGATTGCATCTCATTCAATTGATTTTTAATTTCTGCCTGATTAGTTCTAAATTCTGCAGTCATGAGTCTCTTGAGTCCTTTATGCTTTTTTCTAGAGCCACCAGTAGCTGTATAATAGTGCTTCTGAATTGGCTTTCTGACATTGAATTGTAATCCAGATTTTGTACCTCTGTGGGAGAAAGGACTGTTTCTGATTCTTTCTTTTGAGGTGAGGTTTTCCTTCTAGTCATTTTGCTCAATGCAGAGTGGCCAAAAACAAGTTGTATTGGGAAAAGGAGAAAAATAGAAGAGAGAAAGAAGGAAAGAAAAGAGAGAAAGAAAAAAGAAAAAAAGAAGAAAAAAGAAAAGAAAGAGAAGAAAAAGAAAGAAAGGGAAAAAAGGATGGGGGAAGCAAACAGAAATAAAAAAGCAAAAACAAACAAACAAACAAACACGGGGAGTATCTTCTGATTCTGTGTACCTTAAGTCCCTTGACTTCCCCTGGAACTTGTCCGTCCAGCTGGTCTTCTAGGGGAGGGGCCTGTTGTGCTGATTTTCAGGCGTTAGCACTCGGGGAGCTCCTCTGCCCCTGCCTGGTGCAGGGCTCAGTGGGGGTTGTTTACCCCGTGAGGCCCCAGGAGGAACAGCCCCAGTGGCGGGCCCAGCTCTGGAAACCTGGATTCAGCCCCCGCAGGGACTCCCGAGCTCTCCGTCTGCAGGGCCTGGAGGCTCCGGGGCGGGGCCGCTGATCTTCTCAGCTCGGGGCAGGAGCGTCCTCGCTGTCCTGGGCCCTCCCGGCCTCTGCCTGTCCCGGGGGGAGGCGGATCCTGGGCTGTGTCCCGACGCCCTGTGCTCCGGGACCTGCGCTGTTGGATTCGCGCTCCCGCCGCCCGAGCCCCTCCGAGCTGCTCCCGCCCCGCAGCCCCCTCCGCGGAGCCACCCCGGAGCCCCCCCGAGCTGCTCCCGCCCCGCAGCCCCCTCCTCAGAGCCGCCCCCGAGCCCCCCGAGCTGCTCCGGGTCCCGCCGTGCGCGCTGCAGCCCTTAGGGAGCTCGGCGCACTCTCCCGGGGCGCAGGTGTCTGTTAGTGTCCCGGGAGCCCGAGGGCATCCCCGCCCTCCTGGGTCCTGCTCCAACTCCCCGCGAGCCCCTTTCCGCCCGGGAAGGTCGGTGCAGCTCCTGCTTCTCCGGGACGGGGCTCTCCTGTCCTGGGGACACTCGCCCCGGCCTCAGCCCGGCTCCTCGCGGGGCCCTTCCCCCTCGGAGGCCTTTTGTTTCTTTATTTCTTTTTCCCCGTCTTCCTACCTTGGTAGAAGCCCGAACTCTTCTCACTGTAGCCTTCCAGCTGGTCTCTCTTTAAATCTCAGGCCGAATTCATAGATTTTCAGGATGATTTGAAGGTTATCTAGGCAATCTGGTGGGGACAGGTGACTTGGGGACTCTACTCCCGCCGTCTTGCCCCTCCTCCCTCTTTCTTGTGTTAAAATTACTTTCTACTATCATATTTTCCAGAGATTATTTTTCAAATTCTTTTATTTTTATTTATTTATTTACTTATTTATTTATTCAAATTCTTTGAGCGGTCCATATTTTAAGATCTTTTTCTTGCTTCACAAATACAATGTTTTAAATTTTTTTAGTAAATTGATTATAGTTCTGAGGCTTTTTCCTCAAAAGTTTGAGTTTCCTCATAAACTCTGATTTATAATAAATCAGGTGTTTATATAAACACCATAATTTATACTCTCTGCTTCCTATTATTTTAAATCTTGTTTCTTTCATGTTTGACGTCTTTTCTGCCAAATATCTCTTTATTATCTTATTTAAAAGTGGGACATCAACAAATTTATTGGAAGCCTTTCAGATGTGGTAGAGGGAGCGGAATAAAAATATTGACAGCTGAGATTCAACCTAGCGCAATTAGGTGAGATCAAGCTACTTTGTCAGAGGACCTCGACTTATTGGGATTGGTAGGTTTTATAGAGGCCAATCCCTTTTCTTTGGAGAGAAGTCATAGCGTCTCCTGTTCTAGGGGATACACTGCTTGTTTTATGTGAATCACACAGGACAAGGACAAATCACACTCATTGAGAAAACATGTTTAAAGTCTTTGCTCTCCATTAGGTATATGACCGCTACTCTCCCTTGTGGCTGGTATCTCTGAATCTGGAACCTCTGTAGCTCAACCTCTCCAGAGATTAGCTTCCATTCTTCTGCTGGACTTGAGGAAAGCCTGAGGACTAAAGCGTCTCTATACAACAAATAAACAAGAATAAACAAAGAACCTTTCAGCCAGTGCTCTGTGTATGTTGACTAACTCCATACCTTTTTTTCTAAGTCCTTTTCTAGGACTGGGAAGCATGGCTCAGTTAGCTTCTCCTTGGTTCTTACTCAGGCAGGTGCAAGTTTCATTTTCCTTTGACTATTTGGATATCACTTCCTGTCTACTTTTTATTTCCAAAAGTGTGCTATTTTATTTTTCATTCTCTTTATTCCTTTGATTTTGAATTCTTCTAAAGTTTTTATTAACATGTTCCTGTGATTTCTAGAATGGACTTGAGGTACTGCATGTCTCCATCTGACACCTGCCATATATATTTTTTAAGATTTTATTTATTTATTCATAAGAGACACAGAGAGAGAGGCAGAGACACAGGCAGAGGAAGAAGCAGGCTCCCTGCGGGGAGCCTGATGTGGGACTCAGTCCACCAACTCCGGGATCACGACCTGAGCCGAAGGCACCGCTAAACTGCTGAGCCACCCAGGCTGCCCTGCCACCTGCCATATTAATAGGATTAGCTGAACCCTTCTAATTTTCTCCTGCACAAAGTGGCAGTAAGGCAAGGCTTACCATTTTTCCCTCTTTGGAAAGAAGTGCCATCATTGTCTTAGTAAGGACATTGAATGTCCTTTCTTAGTAGGAAAAGCTGAGATGAGAATGAGGCTTCCAGGAAACAAGGCTATTTAGGCTTACCTAGCTTAAGCAAAAGTTGTCCTTTCTGGTGCACACACTTCTAGCTTAGCAGAGTTTCACATTAATATCTGAGGCCAATGGTCCAACTGGGAATTAAATAATTGTCCTCTGGGTACATAATGTTTCTGGAATATTAAGAAATAAGCAAATTAATAGATAAAATAATTATTGGCAGCATTGGGCATTATATATAGATATATATATCTCAACATAAATCTGTATACATATATTGTATATAGTTTTATATAATTATAGTTGCATGTATTTGTGTATATGTTTGTATATTTAACATATATATTCATATATATAATTTAAAATTATAGCTTTCAAGAAGCCTGTACTGCCAAAGAATTGTAGAAATTTGCTTGTATTCTTTGCATTTTCCAAGTTACCTGCTATAGAATATGCACTGTATGCTTAATAAAGAAAAAAGTTACAAAGAAATTATAACCCAGAATCTCTAACTTTAGTGGATGTAACTATTTGTTATTTCCTGAGAAATTAAGGAAAGTTAGGAGAAAATGCTCATGAGAGAAGCTTAGTTTGAGGGTAGAGTTCCTACCATGTTTTAAGTACAGTTATTAAATTTGAATCTGTTGCCTGGGAAAACTCGGTTAGAAACACCTTTCTAATAAGCTTGGAGTTACCCCAATTTCTCTTTTCTTCCTGGAAACTTGAAGGAGCCTTAGGGATAGAAAACACTGTGGTGGGATCCCTGGGTGGCGCAGCAGTTTAGCGCCTGCCTTTGGCCCAGGGCGCGATCCTGGAGACCCGGGATAGAATCCCATATCGGGCTCTCGGTGCATGGAGCCTGCTTCTCCCTCTGCCTATGTCTCTGCCTCTCTCTCTCTCTGTGACTATCATAAATAAATAAAAATTTTAAAAAATGTTTAAAAAAAATAAAAAGAAAACACTGTGGTAATGTTGATTCCTGAATGGATAGCCTCATTGCTCTGATCTCATGCCACCACTAGACCTTAACTTGCTTTCATGTTTTAACACAGAAGACACATCTTCTTGTGAGGTCCTGTAGAGATTATCCCAATGTGTCTTATCAACCTGCACAAGGAAGTGAAGACTAGAGAGGGTTGTCATGCACATTGTTCAGTACTTTGTCAAATTATTTTTTAATATTCCACTCAGCCCAGAAATGAGTTTAACAATTTACTGCAGTGAAGTAATTTCCAGAATGCATGTGTGAGGTCGCTGAGCCATTGTGTTCCTCATCAGAGTTAAAGGAATTGTATTAATCTTTTCATTGTCTCTCCTCACATAGAGCAAAATGACTGATTGTTTGGCATATGCTTGAGTACCACATGGTGCCAAACAGATGGAAGTCATTCAGGCAGAAGCTGAGTCGGGCAGAGATACTCCACAATTTTGTGTTTGTAAGGAGAAATAATTGAATGGGATTCTTTTTCTTCCTTTTTTTTGATATTTGGATGCTGAACTGCAGGGGGAAAAAATCATCCTGAATTAATTGCTGTCTCTTCTATTGATTTGGTGTCTACTGAATGAGAACACATTTTCAATTATTCCCACCCTCCGAATGAAATAGAAATTTTAGAAATAGAAAATTATTAATGTCATTGAAACCCTACTAGCAGGATTTGGTGATATATTAATTGTGATAGAAACAAAGCTGAAAAGAATACTCCTTAAAATTATAGTAGAAGCTGGCACTTCTGGAATGATAGTGTGAGCATGCAGATCTCTGAAAATTTGTCTCTTCCATATAGGCAAGTGAGAGTACTGGCAAAAATTGTTTGAAGAAAATGTTTCAGAACTTGGAAATTAACCAAAGCATCACAGCATCCAGGGAGCAGGGTTTTTGTTTTGTTTTGTTTTTGTTTTATTTTGTTTTTGGCTGAATCTTGGTAATAGCTGTAAGCTTTGTGGTGTTTTAATTTCTTTTCATCCCATTTTCCCTTTCCAATTCCATAGAAAACTTGAAAACCAGTAACAGCCTGCTACCACAATGAGAACCAGCATGCTGGGAGCCATCTTAGGATACAAGAACAGGAATCAAAGCCATTCTCAGAGAATTTTCATGAATTAAATTTTGTGGTGATTTCTTGGAAGACCTCAATTGCAAGGCAGTATACATATGACCTGACTCATGACTTGCACAAGGGAGTGGAGAAGGCTTTTCCCTAGGGACATTTGTATGCAGCAACAAGAGACAATTGACTGACAGTAAGGGCTAGCCAAATAACTTAAAAGAAAAAGTTAGGAAATGAGATGACCATAGGATTATTGAATAGTTTTGACAATTTCCTGGAAAAAAGTCAGAAGACAAGCACTTAAGCAGAGATGTGAATATGCTTAGGAAAGACATTAGAAAGCTTTAAGCTCTTACCTTTGGTTGACTTTGAGGTTCTATGCAAGCAGAAGGTGAGGTTAAGGAAGAGTCGTTGGCTGTCTGGCTGATGTTGAATGAGTGTCTTACCATAAACACTGTTTAAGTGTCCTTAAACAGGGACTTGGAGAAGTAGTGGTTCTAGCTATTTAATAAATTCACTAGTAAGCTGGCCACTAGACTATATGTAGAACAAACTTTAGTGGAGACAAATGACAAAGACTAGATTTTGTAGAATTATTCAAATAAATCACTAAGACAAAGGAATGACAACAACCTGAGAGGGAAAAGAAAGCCCTCAACTTTTGGAAGACAGAAGACTGATTTCTAGAGTTTTCACATTATATTATATAAAATGTTCAATTTTTAAACACAAGTGTATAAAATTTTTAAACAAAAAATTAGAAAAAAATAAAAATAAATAAAATAAAATAAGGCTTATAGAGAAGGAGAAAAAAATAAAATCTGTCTATAGAAACTGTCTTTGAAGAAGTCCAGGCATTAGATATACTGGACAAAGTCTTAACATCAGCTATTACAAATACATTCAAAGAATTTAAAGAAACTATATCTAAAAAAAAAGAGTATGAAAATTATACTCCAACAAAAAAGAATATCAATAAAGTGATAGAAATTATGAAGAAGGACCAAACTGAAATTCTAGAGTAGACATCTACAATGACTTAAATAATACATTCAGTAGAGAGACTCAGCAAAATCAACATAAAAACAAAATCAACAAACATCAAAATAGGTCAGTTGAGATTTAGTCTGAGGCATGTAAAGGAAAAAGCATGAAGGAAAATAAGCCAAGCCTCAGGGAAATGAGGGACATTATCATTATTTTTAAGATAGGATCACAAAAGTAGAAAACAGAAAGAAGCAGAAAGAGGGGATCCCTGGGTGGCGCAGCGGTTTGGCGCCTGCCTTTGGCCCAGGGCGCGATCCTGGAGACCCGGGATCGAATCCCACATCGGGCTCCCGGTGCATGGAGCCTGCTTCTCCCTCTGCTTGTGTCTCTGCCTCTCTCTCTCTCTGTGACTATCATGAATAAATAAATAAAATCTTAAAAAAAAAAAAAAGAAGCAGAAAGAATATTTGTTTGTTTGTTTTTTTAAAGATTATTTAATTCATAGAGACACACACACACAGAGAGGGGGGCAGAGACACAGACAGAGGGAGAATCAGGCTCCTCGCAGGGAGCTCATTGTGGGACTTGGTCGTGGGACCAGGATCACACCCTGAGTCAAAGGCAGAGGCTCAACCACTGAGCCACCCAGGCTTCCCTGAAATGAAATTTTAAAATAAATCCATTTAAATGATCAGAAATATAAAATACTCATGATTAAATTTAACAAAAGAAGGGCAAAACTTCCATATTGAAAACCTTAAAAATGTCATTAAAAATAATGAATGAAGAGACTTAAACAAATGGGATGATATATCATTTTCATTCAAAGATTCAATATTGAGAAGATAGCAGTACTCCCAAATTGTACATATTTGGTACAATTTCTATCAAAGTACCAGCTGATGTTTTTGTAGAAATTAACAAACCGACCCTAAATTTTATATGGAAATCTACTGGATTCAGGAGCAAATATGATTTTAAAAAAGAAGAAGAAAGTTGGATGGCTCACAGTATATTATTTCAGAAGGTAAAAGATTTAGTAATCAAGACCATGGTACTGGTTTAAGGATAGACACACACAGTTTAGTGGAATAGAATTAAGATTCCAGAAATAAACTTCATATATTTCATCAATGGATTTTTAACAAAGTTTCCATGATAATTCAATGGAGAAAGAATAGTTTTTTCAACACATGGTGGTGGGACAACTGTATATCCACATACTAGGAATGAGGTTGGACCCTTTCCTCACACCATATACAACCATTTCCTAAAAATGGATCAAAGACCTAAATGTCGGTCTAAGTCTAGAAAACTTTTAAAAGAAACCAAATGTAAACTTTATAACTTTGGTTTAGATAATGAAATCTTAGATACCATCAGAAGCAACAGGAGAAAAAGAAAGACTAGGTAAATTGGGCTTCAATAAAATTAAAATGATCTATCTGTTACTTTCTGACAGATGCTAGGTGGGATTTGAGCAGCAGTGGTTAGCCTGCCCTGGGGAGACAGGTGTATTAGGATGTGGCCTTTGCAGACTGGGGACAGCACTGGATACTGGGCCGGATTTATGATGGTGAAGACAATAGGAAAATTTGATTTGTTGGTCACCAGAGACACATGATAGCTCCACGGTAGATCTGACTGTTGGACAATCCATAAGTGAACTGGAGAATCCAATGATAGCATGTGATGATCATCGAGGGATGGCTCTTGGCTCCTTGAAACTATAATAAACTTGGACAAAGAAACAAAAACAGGATGTACAGTTATTATGGACTCCAGTTAGGACAATACTATCACTAGAGAAATTTGGCACTCTTGTCTTTGGAGGTTGTACATGTGAACATTTCAGTGTTTTCAATATATGAAGATCCTAGTGTTGTACATAGGGTGTTACTAGTGCTGATAAAGGGTACGGTTATCAGGGAAACAAAAACTCTGAGAGATCACTTTATTCCCAGTTGGATGGCTATTTTTTTTAAAAATGCAAGAGGAGTAAGAAGTTAACAAAGATGTTGAGAAATTAGAGCATTCTTACATGGCTGGTAGGGATGTATAATGGTTCAAATGCTTTGAAAAATAGGTTAGTAGTTCCTCAAAGAGTTAAATATGATGTTATATTACCCAGCAATTATACTTACAAGTACCTACCCAAGAAAAATGAAAATGTATGTCCAGAAAAAAGCTTGTACGGAAATGTTTATAGAAGCATTATTTATAATAGTTAAAAGATAGATACAACCTACATGAACACAAACTAATGAATGGATAATCCAAATGTAGTATCTCCATACAATTGAATACTTATGACAAGATTAATGAACCTTGAAAAAAAGTGCTAAGAGAAGGAAGCCAGTTGCAAAATACCGTATTGTACATGATTCCATTTATATGAAATATTCTTCCTCAGATCCTTTAAAGGATTAGCTCTAGGCAGTCCAATTTGGTACAGTGTGGCCACTGAACTCCTAGCCCTATCCAGCTGGACCAGAGTAGGGGCCTAGCTAAGGACTGTTAATTGGAGGCTGCCCAGGAATTCATGATGTGACTGTTGAATCCAATTGTAGGTAGTCACATTTACAGATGACTTAAACTAGGAATATTGAGATAATAAGGCATTTAGCAGTTTAATCAGGGTCTCAGCAGCAGGAAATAAGTGGCACCCTTGAATTAGGATAATTCAAGGAAGACCTAATAGAGTCCCAGAGATGTGGGAAAGGTAAATTAGGGTAGGGTGGGGCAAAGGGAGGACAATTCTGGAGGAGGGGGTGACAGCTGGCTGGTTCTGAAAGGGTTAGAGCAGTGGGGATAGTACAGAATGATGAGCATAAGGCACTGGTGAGAAAATGTAAGGAGAGGAAACCTAAAAGGTTGAGAAAAAACAAACAACAACAACAACAAACAAAAGCTCTCATTTACATGTAGTAATGTGAGATGTACATGGATTGAAAACTCCCTTAAGGGATGCTAAAAGTTTGAGGAATCTAGAGTTGTGTGTAATCTCCACTAAGGTTATACCTCCATTTTTCAATAGGACCAAATGCATGTCATTGGGCCCTTGAGTTTAGTGAATACTTGCATATTCCTCTAAAATAAGCAAAACCTTCCTTTCCTTCTGAAATAAGTACCAGAAAATGCTAGTGAAGTCTGCTCTCCTCTTGTGAACAACTGCTCTTGTTCTTTGCACCTATTCTTATGAATATCTTCTGGGCTAAATGCTCTTACTGAATATATCTGAGGATCCTATCATGCCCCCCAAGACACAGCACTGATTCTGAGCAGGAGAGTCAAGTTTATCCACACTCACTTACAAAATGACTGAGCAGTAGCAATTCCCATTAGAATGGACTCCCAATAAAAATTCTTAGTATCTTAGTGTTGTTGATAGAACTGACATTTAGTGGAAATAAATTTTTCTTTCAAAAAACAACTTTTATGAATACAAACCATACAGAAGTGGAAAATGGAGCAAATGTGCATTTCCCTATTCTTCCAGCTAAGTACAGGAACAGGGGCAGCCTAGCAAGACAAACTTCTAGACAATAGCTACTGTACTCCAGCCAAACACCACAGAAAGAACTGTCCATTACAGCAACCACTGAGTGGGAAGCATAGACTTCCACCCTCATCAGGTTGTAATGAGTGGCCCCAGCAGGTGTGTGAAAGTTGACCAGGGAGCTGGAATGTACAGCCTGGAAGGTGGGTCATGACCTCAGCCCATGGTCCCAGGGAGATAACCTAAGAAGACTGGATTTGCACCCTTATGGAGCACTAATAGGATGCTGCGGCTATACCTTCTGCTGGGGCAGCTATAAGGGACATCTAGGCCTATGTAACCCTCACCCCTTTCAGTAACCTGTAAATGACCACAAGGAAGCAAACAAACCTTTGTGGAAGACAGCCATTGTCAGTGACCATACTCCCTGGTGTGTAGGCATTGAGAATGGTAGAATCAGAAATGGCTTTAGTTGATTTTTAGAAGTCCTTTCCACTTTGTGTCAACTCCAGCAACCTGAGGATATTAAGGGGTCTGAAGTGTTCACTGAATGCCATGATATTGATCTATTGTGAAGTGGTCTTTGGGACAAAATGCATACCATTCGCAGAATGTAGATGATATGAAAAGCTGAAAACATAATATAGTTTTGTTTCAAGGGTAAATATGATACGAGAGTCAAATGGTCAAAATGGAACAGCAGTAAAGCACCAACTGTTGTCCTGAGACAGGGTCAAATATTTTACACGAACATTTGCTAGAAGCAGGCAAGGGCATCACCTCATACAGTGTGGACTCTGTCACCATGAGACGAATGGGATCATTGTTGGCAGAAGTCACAGTTTTGGCATGCAGTGGTTGCTTTTGCATTAGGATCATACAGTCTTTGCCTGTGGGTCTGGTTTATGATGGTAGATGTGTTAACAGGTATGGTTTGATGATGGATTTGGCTAGAGGTGGCAGTGACTGGGTGGTGCTGTCTGGCTTGGCAACTTGACTGTAATTAGTTTCTTCAGAGAATGAGTCCCTAATGGTGGGAATCCACCTGAGCCTCAATGGCAGTGTTGATTTATCTCTACATTTCATGGCCTGAAAGATGAGAATCTTGATATGCCAGGTGGCAGTCTTCCAAGTGGCAGCCCAGATGGCTAGGTCATCGCCAGTAATCCGAGAGTTTGTAAAATGTGCCCCACCTGGTTCTTAGGAGTATGGGTTAAGGCAAAGGTGATGATGTTGAGTTTATCCTGTGTGCTGACTGGCCTTTGCTGCAATCATTCTTCCAAAGACACCATTGCTCTGCATCAACTGCTTGAATTCCTCTACCTGGTTGGGTTTTCATTTGTTTTTTTGGTATCTTGTCTTGTTTTGTTTTGTTTTGTTTTTTTCTGGTGGTTCTTTTTGTAGCTTTGGTTGCTTCCTCACATGTCTATTCAGCTGAAAGCTCAAGGTAACCATTTGCATTTCTCCAGGGTTCTATCTTCCCTAGACTTCAAATTCTTTTCCTTCAGCCAGCAAGGCTGCTGAACTCCACTCAGATTCCCAACCATTTTGCCATTGCCCCAGACAATCAGTTGAGAAATTTCAGGCACATGGGCACACTGAGTTCCCAATGGTCATTGCCTCCTGCTGCTGGTTACTCAGTGTGCGAAACCGTCAATTCTGCCTTTTGTCATACTTCACAGTTTTTCTAGATGGAAGGATATATCTGATTCCTTTTATCCTGTTATGGCCCAAAGTGGAAGTTCCCTATTCTCTTTCAAAGTTGGACCAGTAAGAAGAGGCTTTTTCTTAGAATATCCTTCTGATAGGAGAAAAATAAGGGTCAGAGTGATTGGAGGTTGAAAAAGAAAAATGAAAAAAAAAAACAACCCAAAACATAAAATATATCCAGAAATAAAAATTGTCCAAGTGTTTGGTGTGGGTTTTTTGGTCCTATTTTTAGGGAGATTCTAATCATCCTGCAAGAATTTAGGCTGCAGATCATCAGTGTTAATTCCTAAAATGATAAATCAAAGAGAAGCACCCAAGCTTCTTTAAGGAGTACAGAGCCTCACCAGTGACATTATAGGATGCTCCCATGATTATGACCTTCTTGACCTCCTTTTCCTCCTGCTTTGTACATACTTTTCTTGGCAAGCACCCTTGATTTCTGTGAGGCTGATGAATTTCATTCTGAGCAGGGAGCAGTCTCAGCATCACAGCACTGGTTTGATAGACCACAGGCTGAAGATAAATGACTAGAGAATATTTTGAATACGGATATTCCCATATAACTTCTGGTCAAAATCCTTTACAAGGCAAAGACAAAGCCACAATAGACGCCAATAACTCACTAACCATTTCTTCTCAACCTTTGGCTCTTCTCTTTTGACATAGATACATTTTTAAGTAGCCACACATCTAAATGCAGATCTCATCTCTGTCTGTGTTTTAAAATTCACGTGTTTTCTTTCTCCTTTTTGGAGTTGTTCCCAACAATTAATCCTAAAGCAAATGTTTCGCTATACTTTTAAATAGTGAGAACTTAGGCCAGTTGTTGTTGTCATTTTTTGTGTGCATTCCCTACATTTCACTCATCTTTTCTTTTGAGTAATGTTCAGTTCTCTAAACTACTGCGGAAGTCTGTGAGGGACTGTTCTCTTCTTTACGTTCAAAGTGTGTGAACTGGTGAGAGAGAAGAGAAAGCCAGCCAGTGGCCCCTGAGGACTTTTGTTTTCCTTTGTAGCAGGCTCTCCATCTGGGATTGCTTATAGACTGTCTCATTCAACAATCTTGCGGTGTACCTGTTATTGTTCTGGATCAACAGAAGAAGAAACACAGACTCATGAAGACCAAGACCCATGCCCACGCTTTTTCCATTTCTCCAAATTCACAAGTCTTCCTCTTTTATTGTTCTCTTTATACATTTATTTTGTAAAATCAAGAAGAGATAGTACAATTTTCTTTTTATATACTTTTATTTAAAAAGTTAATATGCTTTTATTCCCAATATTTATAAACAATTAGAAATATAAAAAGTGGTTATTTATAAGTGTAAATACTATCCTCCTTAGTTGAATGCCATCTTCCTCCTCTCAGTAACCAATATTAATAATTTTGAGTTTTGTGTTATTTACTACAAATATATCCAAATATACACATTTCCAATATGGTAACTTCTATGTGACATATTATGCGTTTTGTTCTTCAATTTGCTTTTTTAAAAATTTCACTCCAAATTTTTGATTTTTTTCTCCATGAAGCATAATATGCTGACTATATAAATTGCCGCATAACATCCTATTGTGCTATCACTTAACTTTTTATCACTCCCTGGGCTCTTGTTAGAGATATAGAATATCTGTAAGTTTTGGTGTTACAAATAGCACCTCAGCCCACGTCTATCTAGTTACATCCTTTTTTATACATGTAGAAATATATTATTCATTTTTCTCCTCTGTTTGGCTCCTTCACCCTTTCCATTTAAGAGAATGCAGTTTAATTAGCAAATGTACCATCCAGTCGCTCTGCCAGGTTTCCCTCAGTTTTGTGAGGGAGTTTAAATGATTCCTTCTCATTCCAGCAGTTTTATGCTGACTTATATTGCCAGCAAACATCAAATTCCTGATTCACAGTCGTTCAGCTCTTGATAGTATTGGGCTTTCCCGTATTCGCATTGTCAGAGCTGGGTCGCAGAATCTTGACAGAACAAGATTATTCCGTACTATATACATTATTAATGGGATGAAATGGGTTATATATTTCAAAATCAATCCTTCCACTCCAAAAAAAGAAAGTGGTCTTCAACGAGAAAAAAGATTCATTGAAATTAATGATTTCAGAGTCACGTAAAGGATCGAGATATAGTCTTATTACAATATTAACAGAATTATGTCAAGCAATGTCACTTTGCCTAAGTTAAAATGTTCTAAATCAGTAGAATTTCTACAATCCTTATACGATACTATTTCATTATTTGAGACTGATTGCCAACAGAAAAAAATTCCATCTCCAAAGTAAATTTAGTAATATTCTTCAGTCTTGACTAGAGAAGATTTGATAACTGAGGGGATGGGCCATATTCTGATTTCAAAATTAATGATGTAAATTAGGAAGAATTCTGTGAAGATCAAGATGTTATCCTCTCCATATAAAATATACAATTTGGTAATACAAAGATTTTGTGAAAATTAGATGAGGCAAAAAAAAATCAGTTTTTAGCATGGTGCCTATTACACACTCAACAAATATTGCTTTTTTTTCTCCTCATCTCATTTATTCACCCTCCTTACCACATAAATACAAGTCCAAGTCCTTCCTTTTCTTGTTCTTTCAGTCCCATTCATTAATTCATCAAAAATGTGCTGAATTCCAATCTATTCCAATCATTATTGTAGATAAAACCAGAACAGTGAATGGAACAGTGATGACTCTGTCCTTTTGGAGATCATAACCTGGTTGGGAAATCAATTATTAATCAAGGAATCATACAAATGAATGAAAAGAAATTCCAACTATGATAGGTGAAGGAAACGTGTAAACTTGAGGGTTCAGGGGGATTAGATCTAATCTGTGTTATCAGAGAAAAACTCCTGAATGATGAGTAAGTCTCAGATTTTGCAAGATAGGGAGAAGAGGGCAGAATATTCCATGCAGGCAGAGGGAGAATAATGAGCAAACATTCTGCTGTGCTAGGAAGCAAGGCATGACTGAAAGATATCTTGGCCAGTGAGGAGAAACTGGGAGGATTATGGATGAGACAAGGCTGGAGAGAGGCAAGAACAAGCCATGGGAAGATAACAGGTTGGATAGAATGGGTATAAAGGAGGAGGCTGGCTTACTAGTATGGTGTTCTAGGCAACATAGCATGATTGCTTGAAGTAAAGGAGGGAAGTGATAAAGTATTTCTATGGAAATCTAGACTCTGTCACTTTCCAGTCCAGGAAGCAGAATGTTCAAAAATATAGTAGATCTTTTTACCTTTACTTTATTCACCCTAAACCTATAAGCCAAACTTGAAGATTATATCAGGGGGAAAAAGACAAACAGAAAACAGTACAAATCTAATTTTAGAAAGACTCAGGTTACAATAAAGTATTATTTATTGGTTTATTAAAAGAGAATATAATAGGAAAAGTGACATTATATTATCTCTTTCCCCACTTTCATTGAAATCTTTTGCCTGTATTGGTTAATCTCTTAGCTAGTGTCAGCAATAGAAGTTGATGATTGAAGATGGAAATCACATTGCTAATATAGCAAATCTCTCATCCTTAAGACATGGGATGACACTATTCAGTGTTCTTTCCACTACCCTCCTTCTAACAACCCTCCTCCTTCTATTCATTAAATAATACTTGTGAATTAAAGTATTTTGGTAGATAGTGTTAAAATTTTGACTCTTGGTAAATATATGTTTCCTATAGTTCTTCAGCCTCTTTGAGGGCAAGGTCTTTATCTTACATTTGTAATTTTAAGATTTAATACAATTGCTGGTAAATCAGAAATAACAAATAAATATTTGATGAATACATGAAATAATGAACCACAATTTCTTGCTTCTGTAAGTTGAATCATTACTCTAGTATCACTGTCACTAACCTGTGGCATTTTATACGTCTAGAAGAAGCTCAATAGATCAATAGAAATAACATATCTCATCTTAAAGATAAGGGAATAGAGAGCTGAGAATATAATTTATAAACCAGATCTTATTCTTAGTCAAACAATGTCTATATTGCTAAGTGTGAGGATGAAATGTGGAAAGTAAAAATAAAAATATTATGATGATGTACCCATTTAATAATTCATTGATTGCAACAGACCATGCACCATGCACGGTCTTTATCATGTTATTGAGATGCATTATAATGCTACCATATTAATCAGATGTTAGCATTTTATATACCTGGAAATGGATGGTCAATTCCATGGAACTCCTTTTTCTTTCTCTTTCATGTTCTGATAATAATAATGATAATAATAATAATAATAAGATAATAATGTTCCATTATTTTAATCCTTAGTTATATTCTTTGGATTCATCACAAGATGGTGCCAGTGTGTCTCTGTCACCACGGAATTTAAAAAAAATTAACAATCTGCAAGTACTTGCATTGGAGGTTGGATATAGATCTGGTGAATTCCAACCATATTCACATTTTCTTCTTTTAAAATTCAGTATGCCCACTCAAGCAATTGGTGAATATTTCCTTAGGGATTGTTCTTCAAAGTTCATATTTCTATGTCCAAGAGAAATTATGTCTGTAAATTATTCATATATGCCTTCTTCTGATTCCAACGAGTTTCACCTGTCTTCAGGAATACACACACAATATGCAAACAAATTCAAGGTTATGGTCATTATTCTTATTCTGGCCCATGTATAGAAATGTTCTACTGAGGACTTCTATGTGTTGTATATAAATCTCAATTCATAAACTAATCTCTTAATTTCCTCAGGTTAGTGAAAAATTACACTTCAATCATGCTTATGGTTGTCACTCAAACATCTGAAATCTTAAACCATATTAAGCATCTCAGGGGACTAATTGGTCACTGATCATCTGTGCCCTTTGAAAATTCTGTATTTCCATTGACCAGAATACTTACCCTCTGCTTCTGCACCTTCCTTGGATGTGGGGTTTGGTGTAGTGGTTGGAAGTGCTGGGCTTTTGAGGTCTTCTCAACATGGCATGTGGCCATTCATTCTGAGGTTCTGCCATATATTCAGGGACAATGCCAAACCCCTTCTTTCATGAGGCTCATCCTTTCCACATGCACAGTTCTAGACGTCTCTCAACCTGAAGGCATCTCTTTTAGGTATGGAGATAAACCATGTCTTCTCAGATTCCTATTCATTTTGATGGATTTAGACACTTGGAAATGAAAGCCAGGAAGCTCAAACACAAATTTTATCTGAACAACAACAACAACAACAACAACAACAACAACAACAAAATACAGTGCAGTAACCTGCTGAAAGAGGGGAAGAAAAAGGCATAAAATGAAAGAATAAAGTGGAAGATTCAAGGAAGAAATAAATATCTGTCTCAGAAAATTATCTTGGCAAATATGCACAGAAATTCATTCCATACCCACAGATACTATATTTTCCCATTGTATTATTAAATGCAGGGGCCTCTGACAGGTTCTGCTGAAACCAAGAATACTTGACCAATGTCTGGAAATGGGAAAGCTCACTAACTAGTAAATGTGCCTGAATCAAAGAATCTGATAATTCCTTTATGATAAATAAATTATCTAATGCCCTGGTCACCAAAGGATTTAATGTAGCCCTGAATTATTAAACTGCAGCGGCATATGCTCAATTTTCTACCATTAATCTGACTTTTTTTGGTCAGTCCATATTAAGGCTGCATCTCACATCAAGATAGTGATGGAATCGTTTGGATGTGTGGAGAAGCTACAGTATTCCTTGATATTTCATATTCCCAGTTTTTAATGTTCTTGTCTGTGTATATGTTGTTTTAAACTTTTATATGCTTTCTGGATCATTTTTAGTATAATAGACAATTTTTTAATGAAGCATCCCTAGGATATTCCCTACAGAAGTCCTGCTTACTATTAATATTGATTAATTTGAGAAGCAGTAGTTAATGAATAATTTTAGGAAACATTTAAAAAAATTTTTTGACAAATTCTGCCAAGTCTTCCCCCAAGCCAAGTATGTATGTGTGTGTATGTGTATTATGCATGTGTTTTAATGAATTTGATCTAAATGAAAACCAATCTCCCCTTTGCCAAGAGACTATAGGGTCCATTGACTTAAGCAAACATTTAATCATTGAAATATTTTTGGATGTCAAACCACAGCAATGAAATCATTTTATGTCTCAGAACATATGAGAGTAGAAAAGTAGCAGTGGTCATGTGTCACACCTGAAGGTGAGCTGTGAAATGCTTAATTCATTCACAGCCCCTATCACTTAGCTACTTCTTGGGGCAAAGAGACATACGTACACACATATGTCTATTTTTTCGTAGCCTGTATTTTCTGGATGATGATCACATCAACTTTAGTAACAGAGCTTCTTCTTACCGCTTAGTCCTCAGCCTCTCAAAATTGGTATATTGCTTTCTTTTTTCTATGGTTGAAACCCTCATATAATGCATAATTTTTCATCATGTTCTACTTTCTCAAACTTATTATCTTATTTTAAATTGTTTCTCCCTAATCTCCATTCTCTGCCCAAAGTACTATAATTGAGTTTGTTTTACCCATATTTTTTTCTCTCTTGTAACTGTGTTCTATTTTATCTTTAATACTTATTTAATCAACTTTTATCCCCATTTTAAAATAATTTTTAGTATTGTACAGAAAGCTGAGAGGGGGCAAATGAGATGTCCTGTCTTTTATTCAATCATTCATTTGTTCTTTTATTTGTGAAACATTTTTTGGCAATGATGACAAAGGTCTTGCATATAAAGTTCACTTCCTGCAGTCTAAGAACTGATAGAAACTGAATAAATTTAATGTCAGAGTTGGAAGGATATTAAAGATCATTTAGGTCAGCAGCTCCATAGACAGGATATATAAGAATCACTTCCAGTGTTTTAAAAAATTCAGAGTCATGAATTCTACACCTCAAGCTACACAATGAGTATCAAATGGATTTGGAAATTTATGTATTTATTATGCATCTTAGATGGCGTTGGAATGTCAGAATGACAATAATTAACAATTTGGAGCTGTGAATTTTTACAACCTCCAATTCATGTCTTGAGTTCTTTCTTTTTTTATAATATGTATATAATAAAATTAATAGTTATATATTACATTATATACGTAATATCTATATGTTATAAAATACAGACATTTACTACATATGGATATAGGATATGAAAATGTCAGTATTATGAAATGCACGTTCTAGCTGTGGACAGCTCTGACCAGTACAAATGTTCTTGAATTGAAAGAAAGGCTCTTTATAACTTCCACAAGCTGATCCTTTTTCTTTCTCTTGGTTTCTGAACAGGTTTACAACTCCTGAGAACACTCCTCTGTCTTTTCATCAGTCCTTTGTAGTTGAAATACAAAAAAATGATACCCAGTGGATCCTAATGGATTTTGTTGTCTCCTTGAACCCTCACAGACAGTGGGCCCATTGGAGTTCTGTGCTCATGTTCCAAAACCATATGTCTCTGATGGATTAGTGGAGAACTCATAATTGTAACTGTATATATTGAAACTGGATCTTGCTTTGGAAGCAAAGTGCAGAAAGGGTAATAATGATCTAACAAACTGAAAGGCCTAAGGAATACTGTCACAAATGTCCTTTCTAAACCCTTTCCTGTATCAGCCACACACTAACACTGAAAATGATAGCACACACTAATCCATAGCAGCTGTGCCATTTTGCATTCTTATCAGCAGTATTCCCATTTGTCTGCACCCTTGCTTACTCTTGTCATTTTCTTTTGGTGATATTTATTTATTTAGTTAGTTACTTGTACTAACCATTCTTGACATATATGATATGATATCTCATTATGGTTTTGATTTGAACATCCTTGATGATTAGTGAGGCTGAACATTTTTTCATATATTGTATGGAGGTTCCTCAAAAATTAAAAATAAAACTGCCATATGATCTAGCAATCCCACGTTTGGGTATTTATCCAAAGAATCGAAATTAGGATCTCAAAGAGATATCTGCCCTCTTGTTGTGGCAATATTTACAATAGGCAATATGTGGAAACTTTCTGAGTATCCATCAATAGATGAATGGGTAAAGAAAACATAGTATATGTGCACAATGGAATGCTATTCAGTGTTTAAAAATAAGATGATTCTTCAATGTGTGGCAACATAGATGAACTTTGAGGGCATTTTATTTATTTATTTATTTATTTATTTATTTATTTATTTATTTATTTATTTTTATTGGAGTTCAATTTGCCAACATATAGCATAACACCCAGTGCTCATCCCACCAAGTGCCCCTGAGGGCATTTTAATAAGTGAAATAAGCCAATCACAGAAAGGCAAATACTGCATGATCCCACTTAAATGATGTGTCTAAAATAAACCCATAGAACCACAGTGGAACGGTGGTTGTTGGGGTTAGGAAAGGAGGAGTTAGAGAGGAACAAATCAAGGAGCATAGTGTCGGTGAAACTATATGGATGAGCCCTAGAGACCTCTTGTGCAACGTTGTATCTATAGTTAACATACAATTACAATTTTTTTCAGAGGGTAACTCATAGGTGTTACTACTACATTAAATTAAATAACATACAAAGAAAAGTGAAAATAGAGCAATTCATAATTTCATTTTCTTTTGATCCTTTCTTACTCCCCAGTAGCTGAAGGATAGAGTATTTAGAATGTGTATTTATGAGAAGCTCAATAAAAAACAATTGTGTACAGTGTTTATAGTGTTCCACTAAAATTAAATACATATTCATGTGTAAGCTAAAGAATCCTGGTGATTCTGCATGTAAGGAAAATGCTTTTGTATTTGTATTTAAAACTGGTATTATATAATATGAGGATAAATAGTAAAATACATGCTATTCACTTAAAATTTTAATTCTTCCTTCGTTTGAATGAGAATTAATGTGTTACTTGATTTGTATCTATTTCTAAGAAATAACACAGAAATTCTAGGTACCCTTTACTATTTCTCAAATGTTAACATCTTGCAAAATTGTAATATGGTATCGTATGCTGGATGTTGACATTGGTACAACAGGATACAGTCAGGATACAGAACATTTCTTTTCCAGAAGTACTTAAATTATGAATTTCGGGTGCCTAGGTGGCACAGCCAGCCAACCCTCTGACTCTTGGTTTCTTCTCAGGTCGTGATCTCAGGGTCATGGGTTGGTGCCCTGGGTGGGACTCCGTATCAAATAAATTCTGTATCAAATGAATTGTGGTAGTTTGTGTTTTTCTAGAAAGCAGTACTGTTCGTCTGAGTTGTCAAATTATATGTGTAAAGTTACTTGTAGTATTCCCTTATTATCGCTTTGATGTGGGAAAGCTAAATGTAGCCCGTTTCATTCTTGATACTAACCATTTGGATCATGAGACTCTAGATCCTATTTCATCTTTCTGTTTTAGCTGGCTTCTGTTGACATCTGCATGCAGGGGGCTCCCCGCCCCCCCCCCCCCCCCCCCGCCGTTCTGATTCCCTGCACGGTTTACACTAAGATCATGGGAGGTGTTATTTATAATCTGACAGGAATGAACATCCAAGCTCCCCATGTGGTCTTCTCTAACATTACTTCTTGGGGAGTTTGGGATGTCTTATTGTATCCTTTTGAGTACAGAAGTCTGGGCTAACCGCTGGACCTTGACTGGCATCGGTGCTGTTGAAGCCATAGTCATGTCCATGAGGCTTAGCTCACGTTGAGCAATTATTGTCTGAAAGTTTTCTGTCTTTTCTTGTCCCCCTCCTTTTTTTCTGGCTTAAGAGGACACTGTAAGGACAAAGTCTCAATTCTTTAAGAAAGCCTATGAGGTTTAATAGAGTTGGGACCCTGGCCGTGTCTCACCTCACTTTCTCTCTCTTGCTCATTATTTTGTCCTGGCCCCTCATCCTCTCAGTTCTTCACAGACTCTCTTCTCTCCCACATCCAACCCCTAAGCATCTCTCTCCTCCATGGGAAAAGCCAGTTCTTCTGGCTAATACCTATTCACTCCTTATTTGCCAGTCTAAAGGATCTTTCCTCAGGGATGCCTTCCCTAGCTATCAAAATTAGATTAGGGCCATATTATAATAATTTGTGTTGGCCTGTACTCTCTTCCATAGTAGAGTTGGGGATGTTCCATCAACCATCTGTTACCTTCTGCAGTATAAGCTTTGGGATGGCAGGGTCCTCATTCTCTCTCTCTCTCTCTCAACTGCTATTATTTCCAACGTCTTGCACTGTCTCTGGCATGTCATGGTCAATCATTAAATATTTATTAATCACATTATTAACCACATTATTTTGTGTGTGTGCATAAACATAAAAATTACTCTTGGAAAGTTAAAAATACTATCCTAGGATTTGTAAAAATTCATTATTTATTCAGCAAGTGTTTATTTGGTACCTTATGTGTCAGGCACAATCCACCTACATGGTGCCCCTCCCCCGATAATGACAAGATTATAAAATTGAAGGTTACATGGTAAGAGTTATAAAAGTGATCAAGAAAAAAAGCTATCTCTGTCCTTTTAAGTCTTGAATCTTAAAGACTTAAATATATTATATATATTATATAATGTATCTGATATATATATATGGATTTATATATATTTTAATGTATATGAGTTTATATATGACTTAGGAAATGTGATAGGAAAAGTATGAATACAGTAATAAGAACATCACTGTGAAAGGCTGTCTGTCTGGTCAGGGAATCAAGGAGAAAACTATCTTAGCCAAAATATTCAACAAATACAAAAGTTCTAGTTTTATTTTGCTGTATATGTGTTTTTATTTGTTATAGCTTTCAAAGAAGTCTATAACCATAAAAGCATTAGTTTCCCTACTCGGGGCATCGTTTAAGGCACGCACATTATCCGTGGAGATGTTTACTAAGCTTGAGACCATTATGTAAACCTAAAATATCAACTTCCTCATGGGAAATATAACTTTTATAAGAAACAGAATGCTTGTGCAAGACCATTTTGTTTATTTGGCCCAAACTCAAACCAAACAATTGCTCAGTCAAAACATAATTAAATAAGGGAAAATAGATAAATACAAGTATAATGGCATCAAGCTAACAATTTCACTTCACAAAAGAAATATTCTCATTAATGGGTTACTGTATTCAAAGACCACTGATTGCAACCCTTTGCACCCTTGCATCTTCACTAAATACTATGTTATCATTTAGCTAAGGCTTCCTTTTATAGGACATAGAGAAATGCGTACTGCCACCTGCCCTATGGCACTTCTTCCTTATTATCACATTTCATACCTTTGTACGTTTACATTTTATGAAGTATTTTAAATTTAACTTTCAGTAGAAAGTAGTTTCCCATTATATCTGAATATTTCAGATATTTTTGACTCTGGATTTCAGTTCAGGTCATGATCTCAGGGTCCTGGGGTCGAGCTCTGTGTTGGGCTCCCTGCTCAGTGGGGAGTCTGCTTCTTACTCCCCTCTGCTCTTCTTTCCTGCTCATGCTCACTCTCTCTCTCCCTCTCAAATAAATAAAATCCCTAAAAAGCAATCAATTATTTAATCAATCTTTAAAAAAATAAAAGTAATTTGTCATATGGGCCAGAAAAGAAAGAAGTATTGTTTGATTATGAGGAGGGACACGGTTTTTAATCTTTTCAAGTATTTCCCTATTTTCTACTTGTATCCTGCCTATGATATTCAAAATATCTGCCCTGTTGTTGCACATATCTGCCCCTCCCCTGATAATGACAAGATTATAA
Organism: Canis lupus dingo; assembly: GCF_003254725.2. NCBI lineage: Eukaryota > Metazoa > Chordata > Mammalia > Carnivora > Canidae > Canis > Canis lupus. The sequence goes on along the minus strand of NC_064247.1, from coordinate 27,267,719 downwards.
AATTGAAGATTATAGGAATTATGTCTTCAAGTGCTTGTGAAACATTTGTAAGGACTTGTTGATGTGACTGTGTATTAAGACTATTGATATATCCTTAACTGGATGGTTAGGGAAACAGGGAACAGGATGGATCTTCCTTCTGAGAAAAGGAACATATTTTACCTAAATTATGTTCTTTATTCCTGGAAATGCAGGCTTTTCGTGGGCAGCTAAGAAAGTGTTTTTCTCCCTTGAGTCTAATTCTTCCTTTCTTTCTGGGTTGCATTACTGACTGTCCTCCCCTCCATTGGAAGATGGTCACACAAAAATTAGTGTCCTGATAGAGGGAAGAGACTTTGATGGGAAGGGAAAGGGCAAGACAAAGGAAAGAACTGATGTCACTTGAAGCTCATTTGCATTTGATTCCTAACTGAATTCCACCTGCTTCCCCTCTCAGATTTAGAAATTTTGACAAACACTTGGTGATGTGGGCAATTCTGATTTCATACATGCTGTTCAATCTTCTATCCATTTAGTACGCCTTCTTTCTTAATCAAAGCTGACAACATAACTCCCCTGGTTAGTATTCTTACATGGTTTTCCATTATCCTTGGGGTAAATAACCCTGATGCATTTCACCAGGACATCTAATCTTTTCAACTAATGCCTCATCCTTTCCTTTCCAACCATGCAAACATGTTTTTAAAGTTTTCTTATTTACTCTCACTCTCAATTTTTGTACATGATTTTCCTCCTGTCTGATAAAAATGTCCTCTTATCTCTTCTCTTGGATTACTCACATTCTGTCCTTTCTGGTCTTAATCTAAAAATTACTGCAGGGGCTATAAGTCTCTAGGAAATCTACCTGTGTATTGCCACAGAACTCCATTCACGGCTTCACAGATCGAGTAGTAGCTGCTGACTAATAAGTCCATCTCACTAGATTTTAAACTTCATGAAGATAGGAATTGTGTCTTAATCAACATTCTATACCTAGGGCCTAGAAAAGTGTGCATAGATGGTTCAATAATTACTGTATATCTCAGTGGCACTTTCTATTTAGGGAAAATTACAATTTTGAGTTTTTATAATTTATTCATACAATTAGTTGTATCCCAAACAGCTTTACAAAACAAAAGCAAAAACACAGAAAATACACTCAAAAACACTACTGTCTGAGGTATTTAGTCTGAGATAGCAGAGCTGTCCTGATGGTGTATATGACTATTGCAACATCTTTTTCTACTCCTAAAAGTATTTTATGTGAGCAAAATCAGGTAATAAAATTCATGATAGACAGACTGTAAATGCCAAAATTTCAAAAGTTCAGAAGGGAGAGATGAGTCTTATGTGTGAGGAACAAGATTGAGAGGGACCAGGAGGAAGATTGCTGCTGTAACCTGAAACCAGCGCCATTCAAGGAGCAAGCATAGAGAGAGAGACCAGAGGCAGAGGCAGGCCTCTCCAGATTCGCAGGTGGCAGGTTTGATAAACAAGGGAACTTACGAAGGAGGCTTGCTTGGGGCAGCTGCAAGATGAGTGGGTTTCTGCACCTGCTTGTCAAGTTAAGAGTTTACAGAGGCCTTAACTAGGTTCAGTAATGTACCTGGTCCAGAGAGCCTCAATGCTACACTTTTATCTCCAGGATGTATCTTTGGAGCAGCATCTGGGTGTGGGGAAGGCCTGCGGAACACATACATACTACAAGACAAGTGGAGGAAGGGCTTCCATTTGCTCAGGTTCAGCTTATGAGTAAACTGGTGCTCACACCTTCTTGATGACCTCCTCTATCAGGTACAGTTAGAAATGATATACATTTGACCCTACCTGGAGACTTTTGAATATATGGACTAAAGACTTGTCTACCCAGCTCTTTGCAGAGCCAAGTAATAGAGACAAAGCCATAGAGGAAAGACTTTCCTTATTAGCGTGGTCACTAATACCAGCATTTGTTTAAGGGAACACTGCCTGAAACTACAGCAGTAGACCTCATGCACCATGTACCCTTCATCCTGATACTCATAGGCATGGCCTTTACTTAGATGGTGCTCGCTGTGGTACACTTCCTTTGTTTATAATGGAAGCCCTTTTGACAAAGGCGTGCACGCGTGTGTGTGTGTGTGTGTGTACCTCATGAAACCTTTTTATTTTTTTTGGTTTATAAAATGTAGTTTTATGTTACTCTGCTGTTACATAGGGAACATTTTCACAAGGCTTTTTTGGGACTACAGTCAATGATTAGCAACACACGATAGTGGTCCAACTCTACATGACAATCACTAGACAAACTGGACACCCTCTCACATGTGTACACATCTGCATGGAAAAGTACTAACGTTTGGATTTGAAGCTTGAAGCTCATTTGCAAATGAGCAAATTTGCAATTTGCAATTCAACCTTGGATTTGTGTACTTTATTTCCCCCTTTCTAGTGTAGTAAGAAATGACATGCACTTTAATTTGCCAAAAGCAATGCTTGTATTCTGGCAGCAACATGCTACTTCTATTACATAGTAAAGTGAATACCAGGAGGTATTCACAAAGGCAGGAGGTGTAAGTGAATTTTTATTGGGAAGGGAAGTTGTCAACTCAAACAGCAGCAAATGAAGAATGAGTAAGGAAACTTCCTATTGTCACAGATACACAAGACCTCCATCATGTATGATACGGGAGGCATTTCAATTTGTGACCCCCAGCGCAGAAATGCCAAACGCTTTTCCACTCAATCTAATACTTCTGGATTCCTACCATAAAGGAATACATTAAGAGCATGAAAAGTTGCTTACTGAAAGGAAACCCCCGAAGAAGAGTAGGGGAGGGAATGTAGAAATTAAGAAGTTATATGGAACACTTTTAAATTGTAATAACTACATTTTCATATCTTCACAGTAATACAAAACACAGTCACTTGCAGAACTGGTTCAGATTACTTAAATACCAGATACATTTTTAGTCCTCTACATAAGTGGAAGTTACTTATGTTTATATGAAATGAAGCTATTAATACTTTTCTACAGCAGTAACTGCACACCAGGAAGGCCAAGACAAACACAAATCAAGGAATGGAGTTTTCCCAAAGCTGTGGTGTGAAAAGACTATAAACAGTTGATTCCATACACACGAATGGGTTTCTTTGCTATAGGAAATCCAAATGGAATAAAGAATGGAGATGAGTAAAAAGGTTTCTCGAGAGGAAGAAGGATGGCCACCCTGTATGCATTTAGTTTTCTGCCCCTTCTGCTGCATCACATTCTTCTCCTGCACTGTCTGATGTCCGTGTTAGGTTGTCTCTAAGCAACTGCATGATGAGGGTGCTGTCTTTGTATGAATCTTCATTCAGTGTACCAAGTTCTGCAATGGCCTCATCAAAAGCTGTTTTGGCCAGAGTGCAGACAAGCTCTGGGTTATTAAGGATCTCGTAGTAAAATACAGAAAAGTTAAGAGCCAGCCCCAGGAGGATGGGGTGTGTGGGTTGCATCTCTTTTTTGCTTATATCAAAAGCCTCTTGGTAAGCTCCTTGGGAATTATCTATCGTTTGTTTTCGATCATCACCCCTGGCAACTTCAGCAAGGTACCGAAAATAATCTCCCTTCATTTTCAGATAGAAGACCTTACTCTCGGGATCCCTGGGTGGCGCAGCGGTTTGGCGTCTGCCTTTGGCCCAGGGCGCGGTCCTGGAGACCCGGGATCGAATCCCACATCGGGCTCCCGGTGCATGGAGCCTGCTTCTCCCTCTGCCTGTGTCTCTGCCTGTCTCTCTCTCTCTCTCTGTGACTATCATAAACAAATAAAAATTAAAAAAATAAAATCTTAAAAAAAAGAAGACCTTACTCTCTGGATTAGTTGCGTTGGCTATCAAATACTTATCCAACAATTCCAGCGTCGTGGTGCAGATGGACCTCAGCTCGGACTCCACTTTCTCCCGACAGTCCTTAATCAGCTGCAACTTCTTGTCCGAGGTGTCGGTTTTCTGCTCGATGCTCGAGCTGACCCGCCAGGCGGACCTGCGGCCCCCGACCACGTTCTTGTAGGCCACGGAGAGCAGGCTGCGCTCCTCGTTGGACAGCTCGGCGCCCTGCTCCGGCCCGGCCATCACGCAGGTGGCCCTGTCGTCGTAGCGCTCGGCCTGCTCGGCCTGCTCGGCCAGCTTCGCCTTCTGGATCAGCTCCGTCTTCTCCATGGGGGCGCGGGGAGGAGAGCGAGGGCGAGCACCGACGGCCTGCGGGTCTCATGAAACCATTCTGATTGCCAAATCGCAAGCAAGAATGCTGGTACAGATCAAAGGAAAGCCTCCCAAGGCTCAATACTGGATTCAACGTTTTTTTCCTCTAATTTTTGACATTCATGATCTATGTACAGGCATTTATTTAACTGCTAGGGCAGTAGACAGATGGCCTAGCTCACTGACCTTGACCTTGTCACTGAAATAGAAATAAATTGTGCTCTTTGGTAATTAGAAAAAAAAAAAGTTATGAAATAGTAAAACACAAATTCTACTTATACATTACAGTTGGATTGATTATTAATGGTTACAGAGTTGAGGTGCAACAGTCAGTATATGCAGTATATGTATTTTGTCGTTGGTTTCAAATCAGGATATCCAGAGAAGATTTGCAACAGGACAAGAGCTACAGTGTGGTGTCTTCCTCAAGTCTCTTATTCAAGACGCCTGGGTAGCTCAGCAGTTGAATGTCTGCCTTTGGCTCAGTCCCACATTGGGCTTCCTACATGGAGCCTGCTTCTCCCTCTGCCTATGTCTCTGCCTTTCTCTCTCTGTCTCTCATGAATAAATAAATCTTTAATAGAAAAAAGTCTCTTATTCAACCTCTTCTTTCCGTTGTGCACTTCCAGAGCTTTGCCTGTCCCCACATGCCAGCCACAACTGAGCTTCTAAATCTCTTCCCCTGACCAATCTTTAGTTTCTCAAAAGGGCTATGGTAACTTTTTATATAAAAATATTTGTATTAGGGGCAGCCCGGGTGGCTCAGTGGCTTAATGCTGCCTTCAGCCCAGGGCCTGATCCTGGAGACCTGGGATCGAGTCCTGTGTCGGGCTCCCTGCATGGAGGCTGCTTCTCCCTCTGCCTGTGTCTCTGCCTCTCTCTCTCTCTCTCTGTCTCTCATGAATAAATAAATAAAATCTTTAAAAAATATATTTATATTATTTTTAAAAATTTTATTTGCGATAAACCCATTGTAGAATACCTGCAAAATAGACTAAAGAAGAGAGAAAATATAATATTAGTAATGTCTGTCAGTCTTTCCTTCTGTATAACCATATTTTGTCATGATACCATTCTTTGCCATATTTTTTAAAACAAATGTTATGAAATTTATCATGATTTTTAATGGTTACATAATGTTCCAACTTAGGGATTTATCATAATTTGTGTAAGAATTTCCCTATTATTAGACTTTTATATTGATTACAATTCTTTAATAAAGAAGAGGTATTACATTCATAAATCCTTGTGACTTGGAGATTTTCAAAGTAATCCAATAATTCAATTGCTGTCCAATAAATGCAATTACTGTTTCAGACTGTATATTTTAAGCCACTTTATACATTTTGTAAATGCCTTATCTTAAATTTATTCATAGTAGTTACTGCTATCATTTATATACAAGATTGCCCAAGTCACAACATCCTTCCTTTAAGAAAAAATATTTTGTTTATTTATTAGCAGAAGAGTGAGAGAGAGCATATGAATGGCAGAGGGGCAGAGGGCAGAGGGAGAGGGAGAAGCTGACTCTCCACTGAGCAGGGAGCTGATGTGAGGCTCGATCCCAGGATCCTGGGATCGGGACTTGAGCTGAAAGCAGACACTTAATTGATTGAACTCCCCAGACTCCCCCATATCCTTCCTTATAAAAGCTGCACACATGTGTTGTGATGAGCACTGTGTCATCTATGGAATTGTTGAATCACTATATTGTACTCCTGAAACTAATGTTACACTGTATGTTAACTAATTGGAATTTACATAAAACTTTGAAAAAAATTAAAAAAAAAGAAAGGGGAAAAATAAGTAAAATGAACAAATTAAGTAATTTAGGGCCGGGGGAAGGACAACTCCCTTTTCTAATTTTTGTTCAAGAATTTCTCCTACATGGTGTGCAATGATAACACTTAATCATTTATTTAATGTATGCTTATTCTTTCATTTTCTGTATTCTCCAATTTGCTGAGAACCTACTTAGAAAAACATTTTACATGAATTATGCATGTTGAAAAAGCCATTTCAAATAATGTGCATGAAATATGCATGATGTAGGAAAAAATTAAATAGTAAGATTTCTAAAAATCCCACATTGTTTTTGGGAGAAACAATAAACTCTGCACATATTTTGAAAATAAAGGAAAAATATGAAACAAATAAAAAAGCTGTACATAAATTTAATTGCTTAATGAATGTGAAGAGCACTCCCTAGGTATTTGTGATTTTTATTAATTTATATTTTTCCTCTGGCTTTTCTGTTTATATCTTACAACCAGATTTCAACTGGAGGTTTATTTATTTCAATTAATTAATAATTAATTAAATTAGGTATTTTAAAAATTGGCTAATTAATTAAATGAGATATTTTTATAGTAATGCTATTGTGTGTTCTGTTATTTACTGCTAGTGAGGTGTCATCTTCTCCCTTCTACGGACTCTGAGTATCAGGGGTTGAAAGCCTGGGAACTGTATTTCCCAGAATCCCTCACAACATGTTATTGGGTTTGAAATAGCAATGTGAAACATTCACAAAAAATTTGTGAGATGGAGCAGAAAGAAAAACTACTGTTGCTTCTGCTGCAGTATCGTAATAGGCACATCCACCAGGCTACAGGTAGGCAGGATGACCAAAGGCATATGAACATCCTTGTACCAATTGCCCACTTGAGTTCTATAGACAACTGATATTATAGAGTGTGGTATCTGGTGCTCTCTAAACTTCCTGATTTCTGAAACCTTGTCAGCCCTGACTCTGACACCCCCAGTGCCTCAAATGCCTCATACTATACTGCCTTGCTTATATTAAATCTTATGTTTATATTACCCTATATAAATCCTACTGACATACTAATATTTTCCTCAAATGATCCCTATTTTATTTTTTACCTTTTTAGTTTTCAGAATCTCAAGAAAGTTTTGTTTTTACATATGTAAAAACTTAGCACATCTTTTTTTATTAAACCTTCATTGTTTAAAAAATTCTCAAAAATACAAGATTGTTGCACACAAAGTACAAACATAATTTTTTGAGCTGAAGCATTTGAGATAAACAGCTAAACTGATGTCTCCTTTGAACTGAACACAAGAGTACTTCCTGTAAGCAAGGGTATTATTCTAATGTCCTTATGCACAATACAACCAGCGATACGTGTCCTTGTGTCAACCAAAGTCAGCAAAAGAACATTGATACTTCATACATGCAATTCTTAGACTTCATATAACTTTCACCAGTTGTCCCACTGAAGCCCTTTATCGCATACAATTCCACTCCCGAATCACACGCTGCATTTGGTTAGCTTCTCTCTATTCAACTAAAATCTGAACACTACCTGAATCTTTCTTCGACTCTTAGGTTTTTAATACTTTTGAGGATTGGAAGACATTTATTCTGTAGACTGCTCCTCAATTTGGGTTTCCCTAATAGTTCCTATGATCAGGTTGTCATCTTTGGCAGGGATATCACAAAACTATTGATGTGTTCTGTATATATTCATCTTTATATTGCACAGAAGATGGCATATGATTTCAATTTGTTTTACTACTTGTGGTAATAACTTTGATCACTTGATAAAGGTATTGACCAGCCTTCTGCAAAGTGTCTCTATGGTCTTTTGTACACCACCTTGATGTCTAGAATAAGAAATTGTGTAGGTTTCATCATTTGTGCTTTCTCTTTCCAAGGGCCAGGATCAGCCATTTCTCCAAAGAGTTCTGGCTCACTTAGTAATGACATTCAGAAGGAAAAAATCTGGAAACTATATTTGCTTATTACCATGAAGGTGTAGTTTTTCCCAGACCTCTTATATGACAGAGCTGGGCTACATCTATATCTATATCCATCTATCAATATCATTTATCCATTAAAAACCACATGTTCACCTAATCTTCAATTCAGTCACCATAGGATCCATGCTACTTTTTTTCCCTTTCTATAATTTTCTCTTTCTTCTCCAACAATGTGAAATCTGCCCTTCATTAGCCTGAATACATTTATTTAATTGACCAGTTCAGATGTTATTAACTAATCCTATTGCTATATCAACACAATCCTTAGCCTACTCCAGTGCAGATGCCCTATGTGGTGCCACAGCTCTCCATTTGGTTGCCTTCCTCATTTTGGCTGCATGTCAACACCACGTATCAGGGCACCCACCGTGCCCCCTTAACCATGCTTAGCCTGTGACACCCCACGCTGTCCCACCACTGTCACGCTCATATATGGAAACTTTACTGACCCCACTTGGACTCTAACATCCTATATTCAACTCCCTTTCGGCACTCCCCTCCTCACTTTGGGGCTTCACAACCCATCAACACTCTACTTATGCTCTGACATGCCTTACTAGAGTGCCAAAGCATGGCACCTCCCACCAGAGAGACACACTTTGTTTAGTTAACAACCACTGATTTTTGTTTTTAGACTAAGTTAAAAATGCCTTACTCAGTGAAGCATTTACAATCCCTGCCTGCCTTTTAATTGGAGCATTTAAGTAATTTATATTTAGAAATATTAATGATAGAATTTAAATATATTATCTTACTGTCTCTTTCCTGTATGTTCTGTTTTTTAAGTTTATTTTTTCCTTCTGCCTTCTTTTGGATTATTGGATTATTCTATATGTTTTCTTTTATCGCCTTTGTTGGTTTATTAGCTATAACTTCTTGTGGTGTTATTGTACTTGTCAATTTAATGTTTATACCATATATCTTTACTTGATCATATTTTATCTTCAACTGATATTAGACATTTCCTCTATGGTAGGGCACTTGATGGGATGAGCACTTGGGTGTTATACTATATGTTGGCAAAACAAACTTCAATAAAAAAAATAATAAGCTGGTCAACTCAATCCTGGAAGCCAGTTTATTTACAAAGACTCCATCATCATGAGAAAACATTTATGAAAATCTTAGTATGAAGCTCAGAAGCTCCAGGTATGACAAACATAACTATGATGCTAAAGCAACTCTAGTCTCTTCCATAAAGTGAGTAAGATGTACATTTGGCAGAGCATATTGAAACAGCGATCTTCAGATTTCAGTATGGCCCTACATGTTTTGAAATAAGCAGGGGCAGAATGAGCTATAGAGTTTTTTTTTAATTTATTTTTTATTGGTGTTCAATTTACCACCATACAGAATAACCCCCAGTGCCCGTCACCCATTCACTCCCACCCCCCACCCTCCTCCCCTTCTACCACCCCTAGTTCGTTTCCCAGAGTTAGCAGTCTTTACGTTCTGTCTCCCTTTCTGATATTTCCCACACATTTCTTCTCCCTTCCCTTCTATTCCCTTTCACTATTATTTATATTCCCCAAATGAATGAGAACATATGTTTGTCCTTCTCCGATTGACTTACTTCACTCAGCATAATACCCTCCAGTTCCATCCATGTCGAAGCAAATGGTGGGTATTTGTCATTTCTAATAGCTGAGTAATATTCCATTGTATACATAGACCACATCTTCTTTATCCATTCATCTTTCGATGGACACCGAGGCTCCTTCCACAGCTTGGCTATTGTGGCCATTGTTGCTATAAACATCCGGGTGCAGGTGTCTCAGCGTTTCATTGCATCTGTATCTTTGGGGTAAATCCCCAACAGTGCAATTGCTGGGTCATAGGGCAGGTCTATTTTTAACTGTTTGAGGAACCTCCACACAGTTTTCCAGAGTGGCTGTACCAGTTCACATTCCCACCAACAGTGCAAGAGGGTTCCCTTTTCTCCACATCCTCTCCAACATTCGTGTGAGCTATAGAGTTTTTAGGAGTACATTGAGTGACAGATGGCAATCATATCAAGTGATCTGAACAAAGCCCTTCACATAGGTGGACTATTGATGCTATTACCAACCCATATGGCTCCCTGTTTCATTAGGACTGTGCGAGTCTCTAGAGGAGGGCAAGGCGGCTTTTCCCACCTTGCCCTATTCATAGCTTGTTATTGGCCTGTGTTCTACTACAGCTCGTGGGAGAACCACCTACCATCAGTAAATGTTTTTGTCTGTAAGAAGATTGCCGTTCTGTTCATGTTAGCATCAGCAGAGGGAACTTGATATTAAAAAAATCTACATCAAAAATCTGTAGGATGAGTCTCATTAGAAAACTGAATTGTACAGAGACTTAGGTCAAAATCATTTTCATAAATCATTTATGAGCTTTAAGGTTAATAATGTGTTTTCAGAGATACAGTATGTAAAGAACCCACCAACATGACATAGGTCATGAACAAAGAGCAGAAAAAGGTCTTAAGACTAAACTGGAGAAGACAGTAGGAAAATATTTACCCTAAAGGAAAGGGTTCAAAATAAAGTAAATTTACAGGATGTTGGGCTGACTGAGAGACAGGGGGACCCAAAATAGCTGATCTTCCCCCCAAAGCAGCCATGGCCACCACATCTTCTCCAGTAAATCAAAGCCTAGAGGGGAAACCAAAACTTTCCATCCAGCAGGACTTTCCAGCCAGGGACCACCCCCCATCGTCTGTACTATCCCCACCCCCAGCCTCACCTAGGGACACGGTGTTCCCTTGCCTAATTTGGCAAGGGACCCACCTGGATCCAGACCTGGAACCAATAAGGCCTAAAACCCCCCACACCCCCCAACCCCGGCGCGACTTCCCTGACTCGGGCCACCTCTTCGGGTCATGGAACCTCACCTGGGAGCACCCCCCATTAAAGTACTCTCGAACCTACTGCCTGGCTCTGCTGTTTTTTTTTTTTTTTTTTTTTTTTTAATTTTTATTTCTCCGCTGTTCATTTTGGAAAAAACCTAACACAGGATGTTAAAAACATTACTCTTCAGCCACAGTGAGGCCTCTTAAAACTCCCAAACCTTTGCTTTCTTCTCTGCTAGTTTTTGCTCCCCCCTGGTCTGGAGAAGAAGTGGTTTGTAAGTCCTCCTGTGGAAGGTGACTCTGTTTACTTGCTCCTTCAGAGGATTCTTCTCTTCATTTATTTTTTTTAAATATTTTATTTATTTATTCATGAGAGACACACAGAGAGAGGCAGAGACACAGGCAGAGGGAGAAGCAGGCTCCATGCAGGGAGCCCGATGCGGGATTCGATCCGGGGTCTCCAGGATCGTGCCCTGGGCTGAAGGCGGCGCTAAACCGCTGAACCACTGGGGCAACCCGATTCTCCTCTTTAATTTTTTTTTTTTTTTGATAGTCACAGAGAGAGAGAGAGAGAGAGAGGCAGAGACACAGGCAGAGGGAGGAGCAGGCTCCATGCAGGGAGCCCGACGCGGGATTCGATCCCGGGTCTCCAGGATCGCCCTGGCCGGGCCAAAGGCAGGCGCTAAACCGCTGCGCCACCCAGGGATCCCCCGATTCTCCTCTTTAGATTGACCCCATTGTTCTGGCTTTCCCGGCATAGCTGGTGGGGGCGGGGTGGGGGTGGGGCGCACAGGTCAGACCCTGGTGTCCTGCTGGAGGCTGGAGTCCTGCTACCTCGGCCACCCATCTGACTGGGGTGACAGCAGGAGTGGCACCCCCCTTGCTGGTCTCTAGGTTAGATGTCCCCAGCACCGCCTGGCCTTTTGGGGCATTCCCAGAGGCAGCAGCATGTGGACACTTTCTGGCTGGAGTCGCTCCGTGAACTTACGCTCAGTATCTCTGGCAGCAGCTGAAAACTTGGTGTTGGTGGCAGTTGCTGACAGGGCAGAGGCCTGCAGGCTGGTGGCAGGATCGCGCAGGGTCTTCCCCTCAGAGGACCTGCTGTCACCACCGCTCCCTGGGGGACCGGCTACCTCAGTTCATTGCATGACTTGTGTTCTTCAAAACGTTTCTTTTTCTCTCTCCATACATTGATCTATTGATCGGTGGACTTCGTTTTCTGGAAACAAGCCTGGCAAAGCCTCTTAAAGGTAGAAGCAGTGCCTACAGGTCTTGCACTTGTTCCAGGTTTGGAAAACCTGTGTGTGCAGAGAGGCTTCCCTCAGAAGGCACCCTTGAACCCTCAGCACCATGTATTCCGCCTCTCCTCCCGCCCCCACCCCCACCCCCACCCCCAGGAATCGGTGCTCAGGGCCTCCTCCCTAGGGTCTCCCCTCCACGTTACTGCGTGGGGTGAGTGCTGGACCCTGGTGGAACTGAGCCCCATCACCTGTGCGGATCCCTGAGGGCCCTGCTGGGAACTGGGGTTCCCGGAAGTCCTGCAGCACTCCCGGTGCTGCTTCCAAGTCCCAGCCACCCAGCCCCAGGTCACCCTCATCCCACGAGGACCCAGGATGTGCAGGTGTAACCTCCATCCTGACTCTCCTGCACTATTTCTGCCCAGTAGTTAGCTGGGTTTGCAAGGCTTTTAGCAGCGTGTGTGCCCTCAGGTTAGGAGGCCCAGACTCTGGCCAAGCCCTGCAGACGTGTAGGGAGGGAGCAGTGAGGCGGGCTGCATGCAGGGGCAGGGAGGGGGGAGGGGAGGGAGAGCATCCCAATACCTGAGAGCAAGACCTCAACTGAAACCAGTCCCACGCTTAATGAGGGAGCTCCAAGGCGCCCCTAAAGTTTTTAGTAATAAAGACGGTCTTTTCCACTTGCCAGTGCTTACCCTCCTTGCCCTGTGGCCATGCTCCCCAGGTCTCCCCCTGCAGGTGTGCTCATGAACCTTTGCTTGAGCTTCTGTGTGCGCAGGGAGGATTACACCTGCCTGTGCCAGAGATCTTTTCTAGCTTGGTCGAATTGTTCGTTTCACTACATTGAAGAGATTCCTCCTCTGTCTCTGGCTCACAGTTTTCTAACAAGAAGTCCTGTATCATTTTAGTCTTTTTTCTCCTAAATGTACTTATGCCTTTCTCTCTGTTTTTAAGAATTTCTCATCCTTGGTAAGCCGGTTGTTATAATATGACTTGATATCGTTTTTAAAATTTTTCCTTCTGCTTGAGGTTCACTGAGACTCTTAAATCTTTGTGCTTCTAGTTTTTATCATATTTGGGAAAAAGTTGACATCATTCTTTGAAAATTTACCTTTTGTCTCTCTGTTTCCTCCTCTTAAGGCCCTCAGATTACACATACATCAGACTTTTAGAAATTGTCCCGTGGCTCACGGAATCTTTGTTAATGTTCTGTGTCTTGTTTTGGATGTCTCTATTACTCTATCCCTGATCTTTACTTCTGTAATGTTTAAGGTACTGTTAATACCATCCAGTTTATTTTTTACCTGAGGCATTGCTTTCAGCTCTGCAAATATGAATTTCAGCTCTTTCCACTTCTCTGCTTATCGTGTGCAATTTAGCTTCACATACGGAATAAACTTTAATAATTATGGTGATGTCTTTATCTATTAATTCTATTATCTGTATTTTTCTCAAGGCTAGTTCCAATTGACTGTCATCATGTATTTTTTATTTCTTTTCATGCCTGGTAATTCTGTACTGGATGCCAGCAACTACTTTTTTTTTATCTCCTTGGGTGCTGGGTATTTTGGTACTTCTCCATATATTCATGAACAGTTAATTCATATGAAAATTATTTGATCCTTTTGGACTGCTTTTTAAAGATTTTTTAAGCAGGAGCTCTGCTTTTACTCTTCAGTTAATTTTATTGCATTTACAGAGTAATCCCCATATTTCACTCTGTACCTGTATACCCAGGTACATTCTTGAATTACAAGAGTCTCCATTCTTGCTGTTGGAACAGGCACTACATTCCTGGGCCAGTGTGAGTTCTCCTTACTGCTCCCTCTAATTCTTTTGGAGGCTTTTCCCTTGGTCTCTGGTAGTCACCTTGCATGCATGAACTAATCAGTACTAAGCTGCACATCTCCAGATTTCTCTCCCTTTCTCTCTATCTCACCTGCCCTTTGCTCCTCTCTATCTGTAGCTGCCTCCTCTCTGGTCCTCTCCCCTCAAAGTCCAGATCCTTTTTCCTCCCTGTTTCACAGGGCTTTTTCTCCTTGGCTCAGGGTGAACACTAAACTCACCACTCAGATTTTTCAACATTGCACTCTAGCCTGAGCTCACTCCCCAAAGAAAGAAGATTGGGGCTTTCTAGGATTCACCTAGTCCGTTTCTCCTCTCTCAGAAACATCTGTTCTTTATTACCTGCTATGTAATATCATGAAAACCGTTGTTTTGTATTTTTTCATGGTTTTTATTTTTGGTTGTTTTGGACAGAAGGGCAAATCCAATCCCTGTTGTTCCACATTGGCTAGATGTGGAAGTCATTTATGCTTAGTTTTATAACATGCCGAAAATCTTTTTATACCATGTCAATGTATATAGAATATACCTTAGCTGTATCAAGAACCAATGAAAACCCTTTTACAATATACTCAGATGTATTTTTAAATATTTTTATGTATTTTAAAAGTCATTTGGCATTTTCTAATCTAGATTTGAGAGAGATGACATTTGTTATGCAAATTACATATTTATCATAAATTCATAATTCAAATAACTACATAGTATTGTAAATTCTAAGTTTACAATACTTTTGAAGCAGTTCAATGGAAGCGGGAATGGAAAAGGTAGGAATGATAAAAATTGAAGCTTATTTTAAGAAGTTACACAGAACTGTGTTGGTGTAGTGACTGTCCTCATTTGGGTTTCCCTGATGTACAGGTTTAATCAAGAACTTTTGAGGAAAGAAATTTTTGAAAGTTGCTTACTCATCTTACTCCCTCATTTACTTTGTTTCTCTTAATAATTTGCCTTAATTCTCTTTCATTTTGAAATACATTTTGAGAACCCTACAAGAATATACCAGGTTGCCTATTTAAGTCTCATGTTCAAAGTTGGAATTGTCTCTGCATCCTAAGACAGGTGGTGCTGAGCCACACACCATAGTGATGTTTCTATTACTTTCATTTGAAGATGTGGTTTAAGTGAAGAACACGAAGAGATTTATTTTTTTACAGGTGGCATAGTGAGTGGCTAAGAGTGGAATCTTGGAGTCATGCTGCCTAAATTCAAATCTGGACTTTTTCATGCTAGCTTTGGAAACTCAGACCTGCTAATAATTCCTGTGTGCTTCAATTCTTTATCCACAAATTGTAGGTACCATTACGACTTATCTCATGGTGTTGTGCCCAAGATTGCATGCGAATCCGAGAAACCACCAACGAGCCTACACCGATGCAAACGAGGGTTTATTTCCAAGCCCGGGCGTGGGTCCAAGTGTACCCCACACAGCAGAGCAGGAACTCGGAGGGAGCCCGGGCTGAGACGCTTGGCAGCTTTCTAGGGGCCAGTGGCCAATGGGATTGTAACATACGTAGAAAGTTGCACAGTCATGTCGGTCCACACGCAGGTGGCCGATTGAATTACACCTTACCCTATAGTATCCACTTGAGCTGGCCTATTACTTTGGTCAGAATTGGCCCGCAGTTTTGGTGGGCACAAGGCAGAGTTACATTGTTATGAGCCGATTTCCCATTCGGATGTGCCCAGCGGTTGACTAGGGTGGGGCAGCGCCTTAAGCAAGAAGCAGGTCACGTGGGGGTGATACAGGAGGTGGCAGGTGTAGCACAAAATGGAGTTAGTCCTGCTCTGCTTGTCCAGGGGTAGGGGATTTTTGTTAAATTTCCTGGGTCCCACAATGGAATCATTGTGAATATTCATTGATTTGATACATGTACAGCTCTTAGAAAAGTACTTAAATAGCACGCAAAAATGTCTGGCTATTATCATTTTGTTAGCTACAAAATAGTTCATTTGTTTTAGAGAAACTTGGTAGTGCTTTAATGCTACCATGGTTATTTTAGTGCAGTCTGCCTACTATCTAATTATCATAGATCTTTATAGAGAAAGGTTATTACTGTATTAACTACCCAACAGTGATCCCAAGGAGAGTTTGTGATTCAAGAGATGGAGCTAAGTTCTTTCCAAATAATTTGTGCTCTCATATGACCCTTTATGACTTTGGGCAGTAATATCTATGGAATAGTATTAGCATAAGATGTCACCTAATAATCACAAAAAAAATATTTTATTGAGACATTTTAAAAGAAGGAAATGCTTTATTTTGTTCTTAAATTTTATAGTGTTTCTTATTAAAAACAAGAAAGAAAAGATTGTATTTAAATCTTGCTTAAAACTATATAAAAAATGGTTTCTATGTAGTGTCTTGAGGTCAGACTAAAATGTTTAAAGGTCTACCATGCAGAAATGATGATGGTCAATGATCCTGCATCCTTTTAAGCTATTACAGTATTTCTGAAATGTCTCTCCAGAGTTCTTGAGTCCATAGCCAGGACCTGGAAAGAAACCTATTTCCTGTATATCCAACACTCACAAAAGAAAAACAAATAAATAAAATGTACAATGAATAATTCTTTACTTTAGAGACCAGTTTCTCAAAATAAAAATTAATCAAAAAGAAATAAACCATGAGTTAACACTTTCAAATACATGTTCTTAGGGAAACTAGAACACTAACTTATAAAACACATGATTTCAAAGGCTTACAGCTATCTAATACTATACAGGCACACTGGATAGCAATCATTTTTAAATTATAGGCTGAAGGTGGTCATAATTTTTTTAAAGATTTTATTTATTTATTCATGATAGAGAGAAGAGAGAAAGAGAGAGAGAGAGACAGGCAGAGGGAGAAACAGGCTCCATGCAGGGAGCCGGATGTGGGACTCGATCCTGGGACTCCAGGATCACGCCCTGAGCTGAAGGCAGATGCTCAACCGCTGAGCCACCCAAGTGTCCCAGTGATCATATTTTGGACAGCATAACATAGGAGCATGAAACTCAAATATAGCTGTATTTTAATGTGTGTTTTTCCTCACTCTTTATGAATGATTCATCAGTCTTTGACATTCTACCTAATCCCTAGTAGAATTTTCTGTTACAATGTTCCTGAATTTTACCATTCAGTAGATGTAGGTCTATTTTGATTAGTACTTTGTTTTCATGCATGAGCAGTATTATAGAACTGAATATATTTGGGGATTCCTTTCAGAAATTCTGATGGGAACTATATAGATTTTCACTTATGACACCTTGCAAGCCTCTAGATTTGTTAGCACGTTAAATCATAAAATAGATATCTTGGTTTGATGTTAATATCTATTAATTATCTTAGTGTGGCAAAAAACCTTTGTAAGGGTACAAGCAAAGGCATAATCAACAAAGGAAGACCCACTTAACTTTGCTTAAGAACATCAGAAAAGACTTCATCTCACAGATCACTGAAGGAAAGGGAGGCTTGCTTATGCATGTGTGCCTGTCTCCTACTTAGCGTGTGGGAGTCAACTTCCAGACGATGAGGCCTCAGGATTTCTCAGCTTTGTTTGCCATGCTATCAGCAGATACAAGTAATTTTCACTAAGTAAGTAGTTTCCTCAGACTCTTGGCTGTTTGGTCCTTAAACATTCCTGTTCTTCCCTTCCTTGAAGTATTCCAGTGGTGAGATTTATAAACAGGTTATTGTCAGTTTATATAGGATGATAAATTTTTCTTTCATTTGTTTTGAAGACAGAAAGCTCATGTTTAAAATCATATGGGTATGTCTGAAGGTATTTGTAAGTTGGAAAATGTTGAATCATTTCCGTATGACTCACTAGATGGAGTCAAGAGGGGAAGTTCAAATTACTGAATCTTAAACTCTGCCTTCTTAATTTCTGTTTCAATTTCTCAGAATTGGGGTGGCTTTTGAACACCACGTGCAGAGTAGACTCCCTATGTCTCCACGGGGATCACAGATTTGGTGACAGCTCCCTATCCCGCTGTACTTGGAGCAAACTTTCCAACAATGAACCTCCGGAAATGAGTGTTTCTGTCAGCCAGGAGAGCCCCTGCTGCCTGGCTGGAGAGAAGGGCAGGCTGAGCTCACAGATGGAGAACAGTGCTGTTTTGAGGTGTTTCATAGAGAGTTTATGTATCTGAGCCTGTGCATTGAAACTTGTCCTGCTTAGTAGCCCTGTTTCATTCTCAGAAGCATACACTCCTCCCATCTCCTCTTCACCTGGTTCTGAAAGTTTTACATGAGATGCTATATTTCCTGTGTTTGCAGAGGTTTTTAGTTTATCTGCTGTCTTGCAGAAAACATGTAAACGTGTTATTTGTTATCAGGATACGTTTGGGTGGCACTATTCTTTAAAGAATCTCCATATGATTAAGTGATTTGTTTCTAACAACAATGTGAAGAAAATAGTGTAACTACTCCAGTAGCTATTTAGTTACAGAATGTTTTAAAAATTGGGGTACCTAGGTGGCTCAGCGGTTGAGCATCTGCCTTCGGCCCAACGTGTGATCCTGGGGTCCTGGGATCGAGTCCCACATTGGGCTCCCTGCGAGAAGCCTGCTTCTCCCTCTGCCTGTGAAAGTTTTAAAAATCTGAATGAAGGTGTATGGTTTAGCAAATATGCAGTGGAAAGCTTCATCTGTGAGCAGCTCAGGGAGATCTGTTGGGGATGCCGTTTGAAGGGCATTATCTTGAGTTTTTGCTCCAAGATCTTTCTCCCACCAAATGGTCTTCTAGCTCTCCCTATAAAATTATGTTGTACACTCACCAGAGGTGAATTTTATATATGCAAATTATTTGCATTAAAGCTGTTAAAGCAAAACAAAACAAACAACTCTGGTCATTATGGCCTTGGGTGTTTTTTGTTTTTGCTCTCTCTCTCTCTCTCTCTTTTTAGTGATTGTGTTTGAGAAAGAGTAATTATTTTAGGGAACATAAATTGACAACTCACTCATTTTAAACTCTGATGGGCCTTGATGCTAAAGATGGGAGGAAAATGCTTATGGCAAGAGCTATTGTATAGATCCATTTGTGTTGTTTCCACTTTTTACCTGGGGCAGATCTTTCTCCACAAGGACACACTGCCTTCCAGTGTAAATTAGGTTCTCACACTGCAACATGCCACCTAGAGTGAAATTCTTGATTTATACCCATTTTGAGCAGCTGTGGCAGCTATTTTATTCAATATTAAGCTCCGCAGTCAATCATACATAATAAAAGTGAAGCCTACATAACTCATTGAGATACAGTGTGAGCCAGCTCCTTGTACACTGACAGAGCTTACAAACAACTAAATGGCTGTCATTTCTGAATGGCCCTACATCATAAAATTTATATTTTACTTTAATGTAAAGACAACCCAGATACTTTTAAATTTTTACAAAATTATAAGAACTGAGAATGGAGGGCCTTTTTTCAAAGTATCCAGTGTAAATGTGGAGGCATACAGATTTTGGGGAAAAAGAGCACATTTAAGAAAACTTTGGTATGACTTACATATTAGAAGGAAAATGATGAGGAGGATGGACAAACACGTATCTTGAGATTCTAATTCAATAAGCAGCATCCATATTTTTGCCTGTTTTTGTTAAAATTATGTAAAATCTTTAAAAAGACTGCGAATTAAAAAGAAAACGATGGCCTCTCAGAGGCTCAAATTCTATCAACCGATTTTTATTGAGCTATTAGGGTAAACTTTTATTAGATACTGTAGTAAATGCTGTAAACACAGTAGAAATTAATTTAGCTTCCTACTATTTGGTAAGTCATGGTGGGCACAATGCAAATGACTTTTTTTTTTTCAACATTTAAGGATAAAATTCACAAAAGAATATAGATTTAGAGTAGAAAATCACTACAGCTTTGGGCAGGCAGTAAATAAAATCTTCACAAACATGGACTTTAAGACAGTTCTTAAAAGATAAATAGGTTTTATTTGTGAAGGACAACAGTAGCTGGAAGGATTGTTTGATAATTGGAGCAGGAGTGAACCACACAGCACAATGAAAATGTGTCTGCAAGCCCAAGTGGAATGAATACCCTCTCTAACTCTCTGGACACTTAGAAGCATAAGAGGAGCCAAGGATGGAGATATTTCAATATTACTATTGAAAAGATGATGTAATATCCATTAAAAACTAAATAATAGCAAAACCCATAATCTTATATTATATCTTTTTAAATTGACTTCTAGTGTTTCCATATATACTTCTTTACCTGTATGTTTGAGGAAATTTGTATTTTATTTTTCTGGATCTTGGAGATCAAGAAAAAATTAGTTGAGAAGTCAGGAAAGTGATTATTTTGCATGAATTACAGCTTAAATCAATGTAGAGGCATCACTGGTTTGAAGGAAGACAAGCTGACACACAGAGTCCACAGTTAAGGATGCTGATTCTCAAGTAGGAGAGATGTGATCATGACCTCATTGGCCAGGCTTACTTGTGTCCAGTGTTATAGGTATGTGTTTATGGTCCCTTTCTGGGTTAACAGTGAATTTCTATTGCAAATAATCTATCTGAGAAATAACAAGTTTAGGCAACAAAGTAAGTCCTTAAAAATGGCAATTTGGAAACACTATTCCTTTGAATTCTAGTTCACAGGAAAACTATAGATAATACAATTTAAAAAGTTTAATCTTGGCAGTTTCTAATAATGTTTTCCTGTGTATCATGGTGTTAGAATATAATATTCTCTGACCTCAACTTGAGGTCATTTCTGTGATTTAGCAAATTTACAGTCTGTTTATAGAGACATGCAAATACAGGATGTCTTAACTGTTCATCTCACTGCTTTTCATTGTGTTGTTCCAATGCTTATCTGTCACCATAATCAAGTTCTGTATGTGACCTTTCACCAAAAACAATGTGAAGATCTAAGGAATAGTTTAACATACCATGGGGTACTA
The DNA here is from genome assembly GCF_003254725.2 of Canis lupus dingo. Taxonomy (NCBI): domain Eukaryota; kingdom Metazoa; phylum Chordata; class Mammalia; order Carnivora; family Canidae; genus Canis; species Canis lupus. The sequence goes on along the minus strand of NC_064247.1, from coordinate 27,246,924 downwards.
ATGTCTTAATTTAATGCTTTAGACTATTTTATTTTATTTTATATTTTATATTTTATTTATTTATTCATGAAAGACAGAGAGAGAGAGAGAGAGGCAGAGACACAGGCAGAGGGAGAAACAGGCTCCACACAGGAAGCCTGACGTGGGACTCCATCCCAGGACTCCAGGATCACACCCTGGACTGTAGGCAGAGCTAAACCGCTGAGCCACCTGGGATGCCCCAACTTATTTATTATAAATGTATGTTTTTGATGGTCTGGTTGGAGATTTCAACATTTCAGATCATACATTTTAAGAAGTAGGCTTAGGAAATGGCTTAGAGAAAAGTCTAAGAATTATAATAAGCAAGATGCATTTTGATAAGAGTACAAGAATGATTTATCAGTCAAATCAGGCTACATTTAATATCCTTGCTTGTCTTGTGGAAATTGACACATCATTTTTTCTTTCACATTTTCTTCTGCAAAGCCCTGAAGCAATGTGTTTTGAGAAGAAGGTCAAGGAGGAAGAATGCTGTCTTCAGCATCATTCTCATTTCAAACCTAAAATTACATCTGCCCTGGATTCTAGAAAACATTTTTAACTAATAAAATGCTTCATCTAGTAAATCTACTAAAATTCCACAGTCGCATTTCCAGTGAATACTGGGAAATTTGAGAAATTGTGAGCCACAGTTGATAGAAAATAATAGCTAACTGTGTATACGTATTTTAAAAATTAGTTTTTTAAGGTGATGTTTGGTTTTTCACTGTATTACAGTGACATAATGGGAACACCAAAAAAAAAAAAAAAAAAGATTCAGTAAAGTGACATGATTCCCTCATTTCCTAATGAACCACATGACTGCTTCCATATGATAGTCATGTTGCTTTCTGAATTCCATCTTCTCAAAACTTGATTAATTAATTTGCTTGAAGAATGAACAACTATTTTCCATGTATGTTATATGAAGAAGAGCACATGGAACCTTGATAAAATTAGGCCTCATTAGGAGCCTGAAGAGCAAGGAGTGGGATGAAGACATTAGGTAGCTGCCGAGGCGCCACTGAAGGCAAGTCAAGGCCACGATGCCATTTATCTCAAATTTCCAAGAGTGATTCCCATCCTCGTAGGTAAGTACAGACTCACCTGATTCCTGCATAAGAAGATAAACACAGCCCAAACTACGCCACTGCTTAGCAGAGCTGAACATTTTTTTTCCCTGCATATATGCTGATCCAGGCTGCATGGTGAGACCATGGGCTCAACAACCATCCCACTCAAAACCCCAGCAAACTCAAGGATGCTAAAGAAAGAAGCAACAGGCAGAGGTCATAGGGCAGTTCACTGCAAATTTGCTTTATGACCTAAATTTTAAAAATAATCACAAAAAGTCTTCTAGTACAAAAACATAACTGAAGGCATTCCAAAGGAGCTAACATGTTAGCTACCCCAGAAAGAATATCTCCATCCTTGGCTCCTCTCATGCTTCTAAGTATCCAGAGAGTTAGAGAGGGTATTCATTCCACTTGGGCTTGCAGACACATTTTCATTGTGCTGTGTGGTTCACTCCTGCTCCAATTGTCAAGGCTCAAGAACCCCTACTCCTCTACACCAACCCTTTGTAATTCCCAGAGCAAGAACTAGTTTAAGAACACAGTTGTGATTTCCAGGTTATTATAAGATTAAAGAAAGATCTCCCCTTCCCCGTCCTTGTCTTCATTGTCCTTAGTGGCTAGGAGTTTGGGCTGTGTGATCTTGGCAAAATTACCAAGTTTTGTGTTTCCAAGTTTCTTCATTAATAAAATAAGATTAATGCAGCTTTTTTTTTATTAGGCAATTACAAAGATTCATTAAGATCAAGTTGGCAAAGTGTTTATCATAATGTCAGGTGTACAGAGAACACTTAATAGTTAGCAGGTGCTATGATATGGTTGTAGTTGCTGGTGTCATGGCCTCTGAGTAGTAGGGCACAGCTCCCGTGGCAGGCTGCAGGTAAGACCCCATGCTATATGTTTATCAAGGACCTGTTTTTACTTGTTCACATCTGTATCTCTCTCAGTTAGTGCCTGATAAGTATACTTTTCAACAGAGTAGAACTTCATTGTGGATCCTCGGGTAGAATTCAAATGGTGGGCACTTGAGATGAGTTAAGAAGAGGAAGTCAAAAAAAAAAAAAAAAAAAAAAGAGGAGGAAGTCAGCTGCTGCCAGGACCCATGAAGCGGTGACCCTGCTGCGTGTCTGGGAGTGCACTCTAAATGAGTCAGCACTTCCAGGAAGTCCATGGGCGGGTCTGGGGCCTGCTGTCCTGGCTGCTCTTACAGTTTGATTTTTCCCTCCAGAGAACACAGACAGTTGAGCTCCCATGGAAGAGGAGGAAAGTAGTAGAAAGTGTGAAGGACAATTAGACAAACAGCTTGACACGTTCCAGAATGAAGATAAAGGTTGGTTACTGCTGATGCTCAAGGTCATTTTTCTCACAACTTTGGCTCTTGGATTATCCTTTATGGTTCGTGGCAGAAGCTAAAATTCATGTTTTCTCATCCTCACAGCCAGTAGTTTACAAGTGACTCTTTACGGGTGAGAAACTTCTACTGTCTCTGGAAGAAAGCCTCCAGGCAAGTTTCTTTCTGTTCTATACTACAGGCAGCAGCGAGGAATAAAACTGCATTCACTGAAGTGATCTGCACTTTCCACCAGATGCTGGGCCCTAGAAAGGACATCAGGCTGCCTTTGAGATGCTAGGGTTCCACTCAAGGTATGAACCTGTAGGTAATGCCCGGCTCCCTCATTATGAAATTTTGGGGAATTTACCTTTCTGGGCCACACTTCTAACATATGAAAAATGAGACCAATAATAGCATCCATCTTACTAGATTGTTTTGGAGATCAATGAGTTAATCCCAATAGAACATTTAGAACAGGGGCCTGTCTGTATCCACATTCATTCAATAGTAGCGTTTACCTCCCCAGGAAAAATCACCTTCTAGTCATTTGGTTATTAAATGTGAATAAGTCCAGCATTTAGGTAGGTCTCTTACTTTATTAAAATCTCAGGAATAGGGCAGCCTGGGTGGCTCAGCGGTTTAGCACCACCTTCAGCCCTGATCCTGGAGATCAGGGATCGAGTCCCACGTCGGCCTCCCTGCATGGAGCCTGCTTCTCCATCTGTCTCTGCCTCTCTCTTTCTCTCTCTCTGTGTCTCTCATGAATAAATAAATAAAATATTTTAAAAAATAAAATAAAATAAAATCTCAGAAATAGTAGTTAGCCCATGTCCTACCAAAGACCTTAATTAGCCCCACGTGAAATCTCATCCTGTATCTCGGTTTATAAGTCAGGTTTGAGAAACTATACCTGGTGGGGAGACGGAGGAGTTTTCAAATTCTTCCACTCTTCCTTCTCCTGGAAAACAAATGCCTTTGCACGAGTCACTCAGCCCTGTTAAAGAGGACGATTAAGAGTTGTAGATGGCTATTGATTAATTATAATCCACCACAATTTACTTTTAATCATTCTGGAGATAATCATAAAAACAGACTCTAAAGGTGAGCAAGTTCTTTGAATTTGAATTCACATTTTACACTTGAAGAAATGGTCTTCATTTGGACTCAATTAAACCCTTTCCTTTTGAAGAAGAGAGTCTGGAATGGGAATTCTGGTCTTAGCCATGGCCTGGCTGCTGTGTGTCATCCCCAGTACTTACCCTGAGCGTGTCTGCTAAAGGAAGTTGAGGGTGAGGGCCTGGAAGGCTCCACTTTGCCAAGTGCATGCTGCCCCGTCCAACTTTCTCCAGCCACCGTGTGATCAGCAAGCCTATAGGTACAGTTTTAGCAGCAAAAATAAATGTGAAGCTGCTTTAGTTCCAAAGGACAATGCAGTTAATGTAGATATGAATCTTTTATTGACCTTGAATTCCTTTGAATTTATTAATTTGTGACCTGGCATTAAATTTCTCATATCAATATTTGTATCTAATTGCAAAGTGAACTCCACACATGCCAGTGCTGAGTTATTTCAGTTCAGATTAGAATGACTGGGCAACAAAGACAAAAGTAAGGAGATGTAGTGCATCTAATCCCCTAATAGATGGCAAAAATCCAATTCAGTGTAGAGTAAATATGAACACTAGTGCTCAGAGAAGCCCCTAGTACATGTATGATAGACTACTAGCCGGAGGAAATGTGGAGGCCCAGTTTGGTGCAAATGACAATTTTGGCCTGAGGTAAACAGGCAGCATCCTGTTATATAGTTTGGATGCTAGAACGAGAGGCTCTCTGTGGCATGGTATTTTTCTAAACTGTGTTCACGCTATTTTTGGCTCCCATGTCTTCTCAGAGAAAAGATGTCACATTTTGATACCACTGTTGTAGAAAAAAAGAGTATGGCTTTACATGCCTACAAAGTGGAAAAGGGGAGACTTATGATTGTTTTAATATTGAATATAGTGTATTTTTATACTGCCAAAAAATAAAACAAAATGTGTATGTAGCACGATAATAGCAGCTGGACAAAGGTCATGTCTCTTACTCATGTATATTCAAGTAGTATTTGAAAGATCCCTTTAATCTGTAATAAAGGATAGTAATGGAATTTTCAAGATTAATATGTAATATGTTAAACAGTTGAAATGATGAAGGAAAGCATACGTATCTTGTAGAGAGATATCAGGAGAGATGGGACACCAAATGGAAGATTACTGGGTTTTGTTTTCTTGTTTTTTTGTTTTTTTTCATTACACATGTAGAAAGGTTTCTTTTTCTGGTATTGATTTTTCTTGTTTAAATACTGTTTATATAAATCATATGTAGGGCTAATGACTACCATCTGTACACAAATGCATTAACAGAAGTGATTAAGAATATAGATGATTCATAAGCAGTATCGTTTTCATATGCATATAGCTTTGTGCTGCCTTGAAGAATACAGATAGGAAAGGCAGACCCACACACATACTTCTTAAAAAAAAAACACCAATAAAACTACATTGCATTGTTATAAATCGCAGATGCAAAATAAGGTTGTTTCTTTTCTCTTCCTCAAGTGCAAGGGCATAGACTCTTGAAAACAGGAAATACTGATGTCCTTGTAGAGATTTAAATGAGATGATAGAGCAGGCATTGGCTATGACATAAAGTGAATGTTTCCCAGTGAGACAACCACAAAGTTTTCTTTCTTGTGAGTGACAGTGTGTCTTTCTAGGTCTCTGTGCAATGCTGCAAAAGACTAGTATGAATTTCAGATTGTTAGGAAATAGCTCACTCCACAGGAGCTCTCAATTCTCAAGACTTTATGAAAAGTAGCTCTCAGTCAGAGCTGCCAACCACATTAGAATAATCTGGAAAGCCCAATTCCACTTAACTTTCTCTTCCTGAAATATTAGAAAACAAAATACACAAAGAGAAATAAGATCAGACTTTTAGACCTCAATATTCCAGTCACTAATACATTAGGTGAGTCAATCTCCTGAGCACACATAGTCACCTGTAAAACAGGTTCCCTTAATGCAAAATAATGCATTCTTATGGGGTTGCGGGTTTACACAAACATTAATTGAGATAAGGGATGTCATAGGGTTTCAAAATGCAGAAAATGCCATACAAGTGTAAAGTTTTATGGTAACTTAAAATTTTTAAATGCTTTACTCCATAGATCTATTTTTTTTACCATCTTAATAACTTCATTTATTTTTTTAGAGATTTTATTTATTTGGGCTCACGCACATGCGCACACGAGAGAGAGAGAAAAAGAAAGAGAAAAAACAAATGAGACGGAGCGACAGAGGGAGAAGCAGGCTCTCCATTGGGCAAGGAGCCTGATATGGGGCTCCATCCCAAGTCCTCAGGATCATGACCTGAACAGACGGCAGCCACTTAACCAACCATCTGAACCCCCTGGTGCACCTACCTTAATCATTTTAAAGGATATAGTTCAGTAGTGCTAATTTCTATTAGGTGTTTAAATTTCTTTACTGAGGTATAATTGATAAAATTGTAAGATATTTAAAGTGTAGAATGTGGGATCCCTGGGTGTGGCTCAGCGGTTTAGTGCCTGCCTTTGGCCCAGGACGTGATCCTGGAGACCCAGGATGGAGTCCCACATCAGGCTTGCATGGAGCCTACTTCTCCTTCTTCCTGTGTCTCTGCCCCTCTCTCTCTTTCTCTGTGTCTCTCATGAATAAATAAATAAAATCTTAAAAAAATAAAGTGTACAATGTATACACATACACACTATGAAAAGATAGAATTAATCACCCATCACTTGGTATTTTTATCTTTTTTTCTTTATGTTGAGAACATTTAACTTCTACTTTGTTAGCAAATTTCAAGTATACAATACAGTGCTAATAACTCTAGTGACTATGTTTTACATTAGATTATCAGACCTTATAAATCTTACAAATGAAAGTTTGTGCTCTGCACCAATCTTTCCCTATTTCCCCCATACCTTAGGCATTCACAACCATATTTCTATTCTCTGTGTCTATGAATGAATTCAATTTATCTAATTCCTCTCCTCCTCCTCCTCCTCCTTCTCCTCCTCCTCCTCCTTCTTCTTCTTCTCCTCCTCCTCCTGACCTATTCTTTCTCCTTCTCTTTCTCCTCCTCTTCCTCCTCCTCCTCGTCCTGCTCCGTCTTCTTCTTTTTCTTCTTCTTTTGTTCCACACTTAAGTGATATACTATAGTATTTGTCTTTTTTTCCCTGTCTGGCTTTTTCACATAGCATTTTGTTCTCCGGGTTATTCCATTCATATGATAGTATGTTCTTCTCTTTTTAAGGCTAAATAATATTCTATATAATATATGCCACATTTTCTTTATCCTTTTTTTATCCTTTTATCTGTAGGTAGATATTTAGGTTATTTCCATACCTTGGCTATTTTAAATAATGCTGCAATGAATATGGGAATACATATATCTCTTTGAAATAATGGTTTCATTTGCTTGGGATATATACCCAAACCTGATACTGCTAGATCATGAGGAAGTCCCATTTTTAATTATTTGAGGACACTCCAGACTGTTTTCCATTATGGCTATATCATTTAACATTCTCACCAACAGTGCAGGTTCTCTTTTTTCTATATTCTTACCAGCATCATTCATCTCTTGTATTTTGCTAACAGACATCTTAACGGGTGTAAGGTGATAACTCATTTTGGCTTTGATTTGCATTTTCCTGATGATTAGTGATGTCAAGTCCTTTTTTCATGTACTGGTGAGCCATTTGTGTGTCTTTATTTTGGAAAAATGTCTATTCAGATCATTTGCCCATTTTTAATCAGATTATTCATAGGTTTTTTTGTTTTGTTTTGTTTTGTTTTTTGCTGTGAGGGGTGTGATATCATTATATATTTAGGACATTGATGTCTTATAGATTTATGATTTGCAAGTGTTTTCTCCCATTCTATAGGTTGCCTTTTCACTTTGTTAATGGTTTCCTTTGCTGTGCAGAAACTTTTATAGTTTGAAATAGTCCCACTTTAATTTGGCTTTAGTTGCATTTGATTTTGGGGTCAAATCTAAAAAAAAAAAATATTTACTAGACCAGTGTCAAAAAGTTTACCCCTTCTGTTTTCTTCTAGAAGTTTTAGTTTCAGGTCTTACAGTCAATTCTTTGATCCATTTTGGTTGATTTTTGTGTATGGAAAAGATAGGAGTCCGCTTTCATGATTCTTAATGTGGTTATTTAATTTTCCAAAAGTGTTTATCAGAGACTATCCTTTCTCCCATTGTATATTCTTGGATCCTTTGTGGTAAATTAATTGAGCATATATTCATGCATTTATTTCTGGGTTCTCTCTTCTGATCTATTGATCTATGTGTCTATTCTCATGCCAATATCACACTGTTTTGTTATTATTGCTTTACAGTGTAGTTTGAAATCAGGAAGTATGATGCCTTAAGCTTTGTTCTTCTTTCTAAAGAAGATGGCTTTGGCTATTCAGGGAGTTTTGTGGTTCCATGTAAATTTTATGATTGTTATTTTCTACATCTGTAAAAACTGCCATTGGAACATTAATAGAGATTGAATTGAATCTATAGATTGCTTTGAGTAGAATGGACATTTTGATAATATTAATTCTTGCAATCCATGAACACAAGATACTATTTCATTTATTTGTGTATTCTTCACTTTCTTTTATCATTGTCTTCTAGTTTCTAGCATACAGGTCTTTTATCCCATAGGTTAAATTTATTCCTTTATATTTTATTCCTTTTGATGTGATTTTAAAGGGATTATTTTCTTTATTTCTCTTTCTGATAGTTTGTCATTGGTGTATAGAAAGACAACTGACTTTTGTAGAGACTTGTATCCTGTAACTTTACCAAATTTGTTTACTAGTTCTAATAAGCCTTTGGTGGCATCTTCAGGTTCTTTTTAAAAATATCTAATATCATTTTTCTGCAAAAAGAGGCAAGTTTACTTCTTCCTTTCCAATTCAAATGCCTTTCTTTTTCTTTTTTTTTTTTTTTAAATTTCTTGCCTAGTTAATTAGGACTTTCAGTATTATTTGGTATCAAAATGGCAATAGTAGGTATCCTTATCTTATCCCTGATCTTAAAAGCAAAGTTTTAGAAGAAGACATAGACATGGCCAACATGCACATGAGAAAATGCTCTGCATCACTTGCCATCAGGGAAATACAAATCAAAACCACAATGTGATACCACCTCACACCAGTGAGAATGGGGAAAATTAACAAGGCAGGAAGCCAAAGCCACAAATGTTGGAAAGGATGTGGAGAAAGGGGAACCCTCTTGCACTGTTGGTGGGAATGTGAACTGGTGCAGCCACTCTGGAAAACTGTGTGGAGGTTCCTTAAAGAGTTAAAAATAGACCTGCCCTATGACCCAGCAATTGCACTATTGGGGATTTACCCCAAAGATTCAGATGCAATGAAACGCTGAGACACCTGCATCCGGATGTTTCTAGCAGCAATGTCCACAATAGCCAAACTGTGGAAGGAGCCTCAGTGTCCATCGAAAGATGAATGGATAAAGAAGATGTGGTTTATGTATACAATGGAATATTCCTCAGCCATTAGAAACGACAAATACCCACCATTTGCTTCGACATGGATGGAACTGGAGGGTATTATGCTGAGTGAAATAAGTCAATCGGAGAAGGACAAACATTATATGGTCTCATTCATTTGGGGAATATAAATAATAGTGAAAGGGAATAAAGGGGAAAGGAGGAAAAATAAGTGGGAAATATCAGAAAGGGAGACAGAACATAAAGACTCCTAACTCTAGGAAATGAACTAGGGGTGGTGGAAGGGGAGGAGGGCGGGGGGTGGGAGTGAATGGGTGACGGGCACTGAGGGAGGCACTTGACAGGATGAGCACTGGGTGTTATTCTGTATGTTGGCAAATTGAACACCAATAAAAAATAAATTTATTATAAAAAAAAAGCAAAGTTTTCAGCTTTTTATTATTGAGTATGATGTTAGCTGTGGGTTTGTCATCTCTGGCTTTTACTATGTAGAGATACATTCCTTTTATACCCAGTTTGTTGAGACTTTTTATAATAAGAGTATGTTAAATATTTTTAAAGTTTTTTTCTGCATTTGTTGAAGTGATCTTATGATTTTTATCCTTCATTCTGTTAATATAGTATATCATACTGATTGATGTGGGGCTGTTAAACCATTCTTGCATCTCTGCAATAAATATCCTTTGACAAAATGGATTTTATACCAAAGATTGTAACAAGAGGTGAAAAAATCCATCATCTAGTGATAAAAAAGTCAATTTATCAAGAGAATATAATATTTGTAAATACTTTTGGCCCAACATAAGAGCACTTAAATACATAAAGGAAATATTAACACACATGAAAGGAAAACATAGATAGCAATAGAGTAATAATAGGGAATTTTGATATCCCACTTTCAACAATGCATAGATTATCGAGGCAGAAAATGAATACAGAAACACTGGAATTAGGCTCTGTTAGACCAGATGACCTAAGAGACATATACAGAACATCCCAATAAATAGCAGTAGTATGCACATTCTTCTTGAGCACATAGGACATTCTCCAGGATAGATCACATATTAGGCCATTAAATAAGTCTTATTAAATTTAAGGAGATTGAAATCATATCATATATCTTTCCTGACCCCAATCATATGAAACTGGAAATTAATTACAAGAAGAAAACCGGAAAATTCACAAATATTGTGGAGATTAAACAATGTGCTTCTGAACAACCAGTGAGTCAAAGAGGAACTCAAAAAATCAATTAAAAAATATCTTGAGACAAATGAAAATGGAAATACAGCAGATCAAAAACTATGAGATATGTCAAAAGCATATCTAAGATGGAAATTCATAGTCATAAGTACATTAAAAAGAAACAAAGATCTCAGGTAAGCAATCTAACTTTATGCCTCAAGGAACAAGAAAGAGAAGACTAAATTAAGCTCACAGTTACTAGAAGGAAGGAAATAACAAAGATCAGAATGAGAATAAATGAACTGGAGACTAAAAAAACAGTATCAATGATCAATGAAACTAAGAGTTGGCTTTTGGAGAAGATAAGCAAAATGCACCAATCTTTAACTGGAATCATCAAGAAGGAGAGAGGCCTCCAACAAATAACAGTATAAATGGAAGAGATGCTAAAACTGACACTGCAGAAATACGAAGGATAATTAGAGGTTACTATGAATAATTTTATGCCAATAAGTTGAACAACCTATAAGTGGATAAATTCTTAGAAACATACTGAAGTTTGAAATCAGGAAGAAATAAAAAATCTGAACAGGACAGAGGAGAGAGATTGAGTCAGTAGTCAAAATCCTCGTAATGAAAATAAGTCGAGAACCAGAAGGTTTCACTGGTGAATTTTACCAAACACTTAAAGAAGAATTCTAATCTTTCTTAGACTGTACCAAAAAGTAGAGGAGGGAGTAGTTTCAAACTTACTTCACAAGGCCAATGTTACCAAAGCCAGGCAAGGAAACGACAAGAAACGAGAACTTCAGGCTAGTATCCCTCCTGAGTATAGATGCGAGAATTCTTAATGTATTATCAGCCAATCAAGTTCAACAATACATTAAAAAGATCATGCACCATGATCAACTGGGATTTATTATGATTAAAATTAACATAAGTCGTTAAGTGATCACTAAACAAGTACCTACATGCTTATGGAGGAAAAAAAAAAAACCACCCGTGCTCTTTGTCCATATACCTAAATTTAGTATGGAAGCAGAAGGAATGTGTAGAATGGGAAAAGAAAGAATCAGGGTATAGAAAAACAATGATATTAATAGGATATTAATAGGAGGAGGTATAAAAAAAGTAAGTTTCAATAACTTTCAATAGAATAAGTTTCACAAAATGCTGTGAACTGTCTACATATAGCACAGACTTCTAGGAATTATTAATTTCTAACCTTTCATTGACTTTGGTCTATTTTACAACTCTTTGTAAATTGTGGGTCACTGATATACATGCAAATTATGTCTTGTCTGGTAGAGGTTTAATTATCTTCACTTCTACCCTGTGGAAAAACCAGTCCTGCCACCATTTACATATCTATTTCCATACTCTTGATCTATAAATGTGCCCGTTTTTAAATTATTTTTTGAACCAGTTATAACATTTGTTTGAATCCCTCACTAAATTAGTAGATCTTTAAAATATGTTCATTTTTATATGGGCTTTAAAGTCATAATCTTATCCTTTACTGAAAATTATATTTTTTAAAAGACCAGAAGAAAAGTCAGCTGAAAAGAGGGCAATTGAATGATTATTCAGAGAAGCAAAAGGACATGCAGAATAAGATGTTCCTGAGATCAAGGGAGGAAAAGGTTTGGGGAATGAGGGAGTATCCACACAGCTCCAGGGCTGTCTTGTAAGTTGAAGGAGTTGAAGAGTATTGCACTTGGCAACTGAGTGATCACTGGTATCTCTCCAAGTGTATTTTCATTAAGTACAGGGCAGAGTTCTGAGGAATGAATATGAAAAAGGAAAGCCGTAAAGGGAGACAATCTTTTCCTGACATTTTGTCTTTTGACCCTTATTCTGTAACCATAAAAATTATAAACAGGCCCTATCAAAAATACATAATCCATAAAATGTTTAAAAATTAATGCAAAACCCACCTGAAAACACACTGACACTTTTTGAACATCTTTCTATATGTTCCTCTAAGTGGACAAGATTTAATATAAGTAGGATCAAAATCCATCTCCCTACTTTTAAGTCTCTAACCTAATTTTTTAAAAGATTTTATTTATCTATTCATGAGAGACACACAAAGAGAGGCAGAGACACAGGCAGAGGAAAAGCACGGCCCCTGTGGGGAGCCTGGTGTGAGATTCCATCCTAGGACCCTGGGATCATGATTTGAGCCAAAGGCAGATGCTCAACCACTGAGTCACCCAGGTGCCCTCTAACCAAAATTTTTAAGCCATGTTTTAGTAGATCTCAAAGTTTTTGTTTTTAATTTTAGTGCTTTAGTGGAAAAAATATACTCTGGCAAAGAAAAATAAATAGCAAGATAGGTAATTTGGATCTGTTTGCATGACGATTAATTTCTTATATTACTCACATTTGTATAGTATTTTACAATTTACAAGGCATCTCCCCTTGTTTCATTTCAGTTAACCCTCAAATTCTTTGAGGTATGCTAAGGAGGAATTATTGTCTTCATTTACAATGAGGAAGCTGAGCTTTAATATAAATACGTAGTCCAAAGCTACAGAACTAAGTGGCCATTGTATATGCTAGCATAAAATAAGTATTATTTAAACCACTGATTCAACAAAAATATGATGGAGACCATGAAAACAAAAATAAATAGAAAATGATTTCTTTTCTTCTTTCTGCAATTCCAAGTTTAGTGAGAAAAGCATATAAACAAAGACAAGAAATCACTCTGAGAAGTCTGTATGGAAGATTTGAGCATGTAGGGGAGGGAAGTCACTTCTTGTTTGATGATGGGATTTGGGGGTCAGATCACAATAGAATAAGTATGAACTAGACCAAAAAAAAAAAAAATGGACAAACTACCTCAAAGGAAATCTGGTTAGATATGAGGTAATGCCTTCATTAGGGATCACTGCTTTAGATATGGATTTGTCTTTAAAGAAAAGAAAAACCAACTTTATTCCAAGATTTTATTAAATTTTAGTGGACAAGCAGAGCAAAATGTAAGTCTGTGAACTTCTTTTCAAGGTAAGCCTGTCACGTAGACACAATGAAAATGAGTTAGAGTGTTTTACCAAAACACTATTAAAGTATGCATGTCATCTCTTCAATTTCAAAGATTCATGCTTTCTGTCCTTATCCAGAAAAATTGGCTATTGTTAAAGAAAAACTCTATGGAGCTGAAATATTCAGCAAGTTCAGGCAATTTCGGATCTCTCTTAAAATGGCAGAGAGAACAGGATGCCTCAAAATCTGACCTGGCTGAAAGCTAGCAAGCATTAGTGTATAAGCAGACACCACCTTGGTCAGTGGTCTCTGTTCAGGAAATGAGGAGTCAGTGACTCGTAACAGAAAGACAGAATGTTTGCTTATGAAAGTCTACAAGTGAAAGAGAACTCCAGACAAATGAACGGGTTACTCTGAACTGAACGCAGACACTACCCTGCTTTAGAATTGAATTCTGAGTTGATTTCAAAGAGGTCCAACTGACCTATTTAGATACAAAAAGCTTATCTTTCTTCTTTCTTTCTTTCTTTCTTTCTTTCTTTCTTTCTTTCTTTCTTTCTTTCTTCTTTCTTTCTTTCTTTCTTTCTCTTTCTTTCTTCTTTCTTTCTTTCTCTTTCTTTCTTCCTTTTCTTTCTTTTTCTTTCTTTCTTTCTTTCTTTTCTTTCTTTCTTCTTTCTTTCTTTCTTTCTTTCTTTCTTTCTTCTTTCTTTCTTTCTTTCTTTCCTTCCTTCCTTCCTTCCTTCCTTCCTTCCTTCCTTCCTTCCTTCCTTCTTTTTTTCCTTTCAAAAAACGATATGAAGGGGCACCTGCTGGCTCAGTTGGTTAAGTGTCCGACTCTTGATTTCAGCTCAGGTCATGATCTCAGGACCTGAGATCAAACCCCACCTTGGCTTCTGAGCCCAGCAGGAAGTCTGCTTGAAATTCTCTTTTCCTCTGCCCCTCCCTCCACCCTGCTCAAATAAAATAAAATAAAATAAAATAAAATAAGATAAAAACAATATGAAGCTAACTCTTCAAAAGGACCATCAGAATTACTTAGGAATATCGGCCTAACCTAGCGATACTAGACTATGTTATAATCAGTTGACAGTGTTAGAACTTCACTATCATATGAATGATGTAACACATAAACATTTTTTCTTTGAGGATTGGTGGTTTTATTATTTCAAGAAATAAAAAAAATTAAAGAAATTGAAAACTCAGCATTTAAGATCCAAGGCTTCACTAAGCATCATATCAGCATGTTACATCTAAGTAATAATCCTAAATAAAGCATTATATCAACCTAAGCGGGAAAGAAGATTTTTTTTTTCATTTGCAGTTATTCTACTTTTAATTTAAACAGATAAAGTCATCTCTACATTTTTAGTTCAAGATCAAGAATGACATTTTATGCATTAAGATCTTATCTGGGAAAATAATTTATATGTAAGAGAGCAGATTTTATGAATAGGGACTGGGGCTTCATATTTAATTAACTTAAAGCTCAGCTGCAGAAAATAAGTGCCATCACAGAGTGGGAATATATGCATTGAATAGTACTTGTAATTGATGTAACTAGAGGAATTTCTTTCATTTTGAGAAGAGTTTCCATTGTGTGAATCCTATAAAAATGCTATAAAATGCAGTTTGAAATATAAAACATGAAATTTAAAAGTGACTTTAATATTTAATCTCTTTGGTTTAGAAATGGGAATGCATCACTCATTACTCAGTTATTTTCATGTGCCTGCAGCAGATGTGAGTCTTGTTCTATGAACCCAGGTGAACATGTATTTCCACTTTTTTCTTTTTCTGTGAACTTCCTTAATTTCTACTCTGAGCACAGCCCCCAGAATTGGATGGGAATTCAACTGTAGTTCATACTCTTTGGATTGTACTCCCTGTCCCAGCTTTTGAGGTCTGCTTAACTTGGAGGTCTTACTTGGAGCCAAGTTGTTTAGCTTGTTTTGCGATTAGTCTCTGTTGACACTGATTGTTGCTAGGAATCCCATTGTCCTGGTCCATTTAGAAACATCCAAGCTGGCACTGTTCTACTTCTAGTATGTGGAGACACAAGGCTCTCTGATGAGGCTGGGAGTCCCAGGCCTGCAACCAGGAGTCCTGGCACACCACACTGCTGATTCCTTGGTGATTGTCTTAGAGCCTGCAACTCAAACCCTCTGCAGCTCACGGGTCCCCAGACCTTCATCTCTTTTCTCCTACTTCCAGTAATAGTATTTGAATATTACATATCCCTCTTCCTTCATACATTTTCTCCAGATTTTGGAAAATAAATCCAAGAAACCCTGCTACTAACTTCTTAAGCATATATGGAACAAGATGTCTGCCTCCTTGCTAGAATGGAAGGAATGGAAGAAGGTAAGGAAAATAATAAACTCAAAAATCATTTTTCCATATTCATAAAGCAATTTACTAGCTTTAATGGATCTGCTGTTAGAAACCAGCACTTCTCCCCTCCAAAAATCCTATTGGCCAATTCCTTTGACTTAGATGATGGATACTAAATATTAATGATTTAAGGTGTCTTTAAATTTGGAATTATTAAAATATTTATGTTAACTGAGTGTCTAGTCCCATCTGATTTGAAATATCTTGGATCTTGGATTTTTAATCTTCACTGCAGTAAGTTTACAATATAGTTTAAAGACTTTAAAGTCTTTTAAAGTGTGACATATGCAGATACTATGTTCCAAAGAGTAATTTGTGAAATGGCTGAAATTAAAGAAAAAAAAAAAAGATAATGCTGCCTACTTAAATTTATGAGTCAATCTTCTCATATTCATCTCTACTATTCCCATAGAATCTGCCTTTAAAGTGGTCATTCTTGGCCCTGTGGGTTTTAGTCAATCTATGTTGGTTCATCTGGGATTTGTTTTGTTCTTGTCTTTGCTTTTCACTCTCACTATGAAAAGTACTGGACGAGGATGCCTGGGTGGTTCAGTGGTTGAGCATCTGCCTTTGGCTCAAGGCATGATCCCCGAGTCCTGGGATTGAGTCCTGCATCCAACTCTCCACAGGGAGCCTGCTTCTCCCTGTGCCTGTGTCTCTGCTTCTCCATCTATATCTCTCATGAATAAATAAATAAAATTAAAAAAAAGGTACTGGATGATCTTTCCTAAAGTTACATTATGTTTTATCTCCCTTATGTACAGCAAAATACTTAAAATCCAAGCATTCTCCATGTTACTACAAAAAATATTTTGTGGCTCATTTTTTTCATTAATGATATGCTTGCTACCTTATAGTATATATATACTTTTAGCCTCACATATGCTGAAGCATCTGGAAGACATATTCTCATATGAAGATTGACATGGAGGAAGTTTGCCAGTGAATATTCTCCTGAAACAAGATTTGTAAAAATGAAGAAAACAGGACTGGACTTAGGGAGGTGAAGTGCAATGCATTTTCACTTGAGGCCTCTCAGCCAGTCTCATGGGACACATACCTGAGCTGGGATAAAACTTTAGGGATATGTAGTATAATGGGCTTGTACCTTTGTACTTGACTCCAATTAGCAAATAAATGTGGCCTCCACCGGGGAAAAGACATGCACTTGGTTTGATGAAGACAACATAGGTTAATTCTTGGGGATAGGCTTAGAGGGGAGTCCTCGGCAACCAGCATTCTTTGCATTTGGGGGAGAGTGTTTTAGTCATGGAGGGGGATCCGAGGTGCATAAAAGAGCATCCCATTAAGCCTTTCAGATACACTTGCTTTGTAAAAATACATTTATCCCTTCTAGGAACAGCTCCTTCAGGATTTCAAATGATGTGGGGTTTTTTGTAAGGAAATTTAGATAGACTGGGAGGAAAGATAGCTCCAGCTGCAGCAGCTGCTCCCAGGGCTACACTTGAAATTTATCATCTCTGCCTTCTCTCCTTTCTATTTTTCCTTCACACTCAGCTAGCTTCAGCTAGTTTTGGAGTATTATCTGCTGACATAGCCCAGACCCACATCACTAAGTGAGCCAAGATCCAGTTCAACCAATATCTTTCTAAGTTTCTGGTTACTATATTTCTCTGTATCATCTCAGTTAAGGAGGGGAGTACCATGACATGCCCCCAGTGAGCACCTGGATGCCAAGTGTGCTTGCTGTGTCCCCCACTCTCAATGTATAGATTCAACCCTATCTTGGGAAGATCAGGGTCATTTGCTCATACCTGGAAGTTGACTCGATTCCTTGTCTGTTCATCTCTTGGCACAAGAAGCCCAAAATGATGAGGCAGTAGTCATAGCTAAACTATAAATGGGTGCTCTGAGAGAAATATATGCCCTTTGGAGGCTTCTAGAAGCAGGTCTCTGTGTTGTAAGACAAAGGAGCACAAACTCTACTTACTGAGCTATTAAGAGCATCAGGGAATGGAGCCACTTTTTACTTCCACCTGTAGTTCCAGGACTCCTGTATTTTATCTACTGGGCACATTGCACCATAAATAGTATTGATTTGGTGGTATATCCTGCATCCCGGAGATTGGTGTGACATTTTTTAGAGAGTATGATATCCAAAGTGGCACCTCTGCTAAACCTTCAAAAGGACCTATCATCATTCTTCAGACTGGCCTTTGTGTATTGCAGTATATGCAATATATACCATTTATATTGGTATATATAATGGCAATATATACCATTTATATATATTGGTATATATGGTATATATACCAATATATATACCATTTCTAAATGGTAGCTTCCATGATCAATACCATGCTCATCCTCACACTTGCTTTTCTGTAGTGATTCCTTGATTGATATAATATTGTGTGTGAATCATAATTGGATGGGAATATGCATTCCCTTGAATAGTGTACTTGTTTAGGTCTTGTGGATAGGAAATACATGTAAAAATATCATAGAAGCAAGGAGTCCAGTAAGGAGTTATGAAAAAATTATCCATATGAGAGATAATATTGGTCTTAATGAAAACTTTGGCAAGGGAAATGGAAATAATGGGTGGCTTTGAGAGACATAGGATTTAGATTGAATTGATGTGGATGGAGAGACAGGAAGAAGACAAGGAGGGTGCCTTCTTTCTGGTTTTGTAACTGGTACCATTAACCTCAACAGAGAAATTAAGATGTAGAGCATGTTAGTTATGCAGGGATAGGATGACATCATATTGGAATTTCATGTTTTTGTTTAATTTTTTAAAGTTTTATTTATTTAAGTAATCTCTACCCCATACATGAGGCTCAAACTCATGACTCAGATCAAAGGTCACATGCTTTTCTGACCAAGCCAGCCAGGTGCCCCTGAACAGTTGTTTTTGAAACATATCCACTGGAGAGATTGAATGAAGGGTTGAATTTATGGATCTAGAGCTCAGGAAATATAGATTTTAGGGCCATGTCTATATATATGACCATTGAATCCTTAGAAGTAAATATGATTTTCTAGGTAAAACATGTAAAACAAGAACTAGAAATGAAAAAAAATGAGAATATCAAAAATAATATCAGCTATAAAAGAAGAGCCTGCTTTCAAGAAAAGCAAGAGAGAAATGCCATAGAATCCAAAGAGTATAGGAGGTTAGAAATCAGCCATGACATTTGCTAGAGCGAAATCAAGTAATTAAAAATTTTTATTTTGAGTTTAGAAATAATTGATGACCCTGGCAAGAGTATTTTCTGAGAAATAGTTGTTAAAGGAGTCAGACTGCAGAAGCTTTAGAAATGCAAAATCTTGAAAAAAGTAAGAAATGTCAATAGCAAAAAGCTATTGAATGGTACTGTTGTTCAGGGATTTTAGATTTTTAAGTTGAAATAAATGCAACCACAGTCAGAAGATATCCACAGAAGAGGAAAGCTGCCTTTAATACAGGATGCATATGTTAAGAATTATAGTAGGACCATGTGAGTCTAAGTAGAAGACACGGAAAAATGCAGGATACCACTTTATGTTCAGAAACTCTTATGGCTTTCCATTGTGTCCAAAACAAGTCACATTGCATTCATCCTCTCTGATTCTTTTTGTTCTTATTTATGAATATAGGAGTATGTTTCCCCTTATTACTGACCAGCCTTCTCTTTTTTTTTTTTTTTTTTTTTTTGGCCAGGGGGTGGGGTGGAGGGGCTGAAATCTCATCATATAAAACGAAAGAGAAATTAGACCTTTATCTGATAGTCTTTTAGAAATCAAAATGCACACAATTAGCTCTTCCCTCCCTCGTACCTCATTCATTAAACAAACAGGTATTGAGTGCCTATTAGATATAAAACACTGGAGATATAGAAAGAAATAAAATATGAAAAACAACAGCGACAACAACAACAAGAGGTTCTAGTTTAAAATGGCTACATGGGAGGATCATGAACTCACCTCATTCAGAGGATCCAGACCTACTGAATCTACACTAGGCACAGAGGAATTTCTTCTGGAAGAAACCAGAAATGAAACAAGCAACTCCTACACATCAAGCAGACAACAATAGAAAATACTCACACCATCCACACTGAACTGGTTAGGAAAGATGCTCTCTTGCCATAAACTTCACCCCTGGCACAGTGACATACCATCCAGAGGGACCTCACAATTCCCAGCTGCAACCTAAGGAGCAGAAGATTTAGACCTAATATCTAGCACCTACCTTTTAACACTTCCCCCTGAAGGATAGCCCTCAAAAAAGGATAGCTTAAAAAGCAATGGAACTTGCATCCATGAGAATGACAAGACTATAGTAAGCCAAGTTAACAGTTCTTCCCAGGGCTCAGCATGAACAGAACTGACAGAAACTAATCTCCCAATCTCGGTTTGGAAGAGGCCTATTTCCATAATTTAAAAGCTGCTGCCTAAAGGTCAAGATGAACATGATCCTCTCCAGACACCTGAGAGGCTTATGAGTGCAGTCCCCTTGTTCTTCCTCTGGTTTCCTCCATGTGGCTAGAATATCCCTTGAAAGAGTTTGTGCACATGTCTGGTGCTCCAGCTTTTGTGGTCGCCACCCAGGGGAAGCACCTCTGGATTGACAGCAAAGCTTCCATTCTCTGATCCCACAGGACTATAGCAGACCAAGAGAGTTCTTAACCAGCTATCTCCACTATCTCCCAGAGCTCAGCACAGAGGGAACTGACAAAAAAAGTGTCTGTCTTCCAGTTTTTCCTTGGAAGAAGCCTGTTTGCATACTTTAAAAGCCACCGCCTGAGTATATGGCTTCTAATTAACTTGAATCAAGTTACTAACTAGGATTTTCCCTGCTGGAATGGAACACTGATAGGCCTTGGCATTCCCTCAACTACTAGGAGCCACTAAGAACAAAGAAGGTAGTTTGGGCAATCACAAAGGTTTGAAAATGAATCAAGAGCTTGGGCCAGGGTGAATGAAACTGGTCTGTCAAGAGTGGGAGAGATGGCTGTTAACACCTAAGGCATAGAAACCAACACAGAGAATCAAGGAAAATGAAGAAAAAGAAGATGTTCCCCTCAAAAAGAAGATAAGAAAACTCCAGAAACATTTTTTTTATAAGATTTTATTTATTTATTCATGGGAGACACAGAGAGAGAGGCAGAGACACAGGCAGAGGGAGAAGCAGGCTCCCTGCGGGGAGCCTGATGTTGGACTCCATCCTGGGACTCTGGGATCATGCTCTGAGCCAAAGGCAGACACTCAACCACTGAGCCACCCAGGCGTTCCACTCCAGAAACAGATCTTAATGAAATAACAATAAGTGACTTACCTGATAAAGAGTTCAGAAAGCAAAGTATTAAAAATAACAGTAACTATAATAGTTTGTTAATCCATAAGGGAAAGAGATGTAAATTGTGACATCAAAACCTAAAACAGGGATCCCTGGGTGGCGCAGCGGTTTGGCGCCTGCCTTTGGCCCAGGACGCGATCCTGGAGACCCGGGATCGAATCCCACGTCGGGCTCCGGGTGCATGGAGCCTGCTTCTCCCTCTGCCTGTGTCTCTGCCTCTCTCTCTCTCTGTGTGACTATCATAAATAAATAAAAAATTTAAAAAAAAGAAAAAAAAAACCTAAAACATTGAAGGGGAGAGTAAAAATGTAGAGCTTTAATATTCATTTGAACTTACATTGTTACTGGTTCAGAACAGACTGCTATAAAAATAAGGTGTTTTGTGTAGGTCTCATCGTAATGACCAAGTGAAAAGTTAGAGTAGATACACAAAAGGTAAGAGGAAAGAAATCTAAGTACACCACTACAGAAAATCATCAAATCATAAAGGAAGATAGTAAGAGAAGAAAGGAACAAAGGAATGACAAAACAGCCAGTAAACAATAAAATAGCAATAGTAAGGCCATATTTATTGATAATTACTTTAAATGTAAATGAAATAAATTCTCCAGTCAGAAGCCGTAGAGTAGTAGTCGAATGGATTAAAAAACAAGAGTTATGAGTAGACACCTGGGTGGATCAGTTGGTTAAACATCCAACTCTTGATCATGATCTCAGGCTCATGATTTGGAGCTCCAAGTCAAGCTCCACACTCAGTGGGGAGTATGCTTGGGATTCTCTCCTTCTCTTCTCTCTCCCCATCTGTCCCCTCAATCGCTCACTCTCTCTCCCCTGCCTCTCTCATAAATAAATAAATAAATAAATAAATAAATAAATAAATAAATATTTTTATAAAAGAGTAAACTATATATTGACTACAAAAGGTTCACTTCACCTTAAGGACTCATACTTAAGTGAGCCTTAAGACTAGAAGTGACAGGATGTATAAAAAAAATATTCCATGCAAATGGAAACCAAAAGAAAACAAGGAAGATATTTGTATGTATATGTATACATATGAGACTTTAAGTAAAGACTGTAATAAGAGACAAAGGAGATCAGTATACAATGATAAAGGTGCCAATTTAGCAAGAAGATGTAACATTTGTAAACATGCATGCACCCACCATAGAAGCATGCAAACATACAAAACAAATATTAACAGACTTGAAGAGAGGAATACATAGCAATATAATAACAGTAGAGACTTCACTAAACCATTTTCAGCAATGACTAGATCATCCATACAAAAGATAAATAAGGGGACATTGGACTTAAACTACACATTATACCGGGTGGATTTCATAGACATTTATAACATATGCCATCCAACAAACAACAGAATACATATTCTTCTCAGAAAATGTGAAGCCTCCAGCATTGTTCTTCTTTCTCAAGATTTCTTGAGACTCTATTCAGAGTCTTTTGTGGTTCCATATGAATTAAAGGGGTTAGTATCCAAAATATATAAAGAGCTCATTCAACTCAATAGCCAAAGAAAAAACAAAAACAAAAACAAAAAACAAAAAAGAGAGAGAAAAAAAAAGAAGTCAATTAAAAATGGGCAGAGGAACTGAATCAACAGTTTCCCAAAGATATTCACATGAAAGACAGCTATATGAAAAGGTACTTAATAATACTAATCATCAGGGAAATTCAAATCACAATCACAATGACATATCACCTCACATTTGTTAGAATGGCTAGTATCAAAATGACAAGAGATAGTAAGGACTGGTGAGCCTGTGGAATGCAAGGCTTGTACACTGTTGGTGGGAATGCAAACTGGTACAGCCATAATTGAAAACAGTATAGAACTTCTCGAAAATTTTAAAAATAAAACTACCACATGATTTAGTAATTGGTCTTCTTGGTATATACCCAAAGGAAATGAAGTCAATATCTGTAAGAGATATATGCATTCCCATGTTCATTGGGAACTGTGTTCACAAGAGCCAAGATATGAAAATAACCTAATTTCTGTCAATGAATGAATTGATATAGAAACTTTAAGTGTGTGTGTGTGTATATATATATATATATATATATATATATATATATATATATATATTTCAGCCTTAAAAAGGAAGATCATCCTTATAGGGTACATGGGTGGCTCAGCTGATTAAGTGTCCAACTCTTGCCTTGGCTTGGGTCATGATCTTCCCATTGTGGGATTGAGCCCAGAGTGGGGCTCTGTCCTCAGTTTGGAGTCTGCTCCGGATTCTTTTCTCCTCTTCCTGTGCCCCTCCCCACTTGTGTGCATGCTCTCTCTCTGCTCTCTCTCTCTCTCATTCTCAGATGAATAAATAAAATAAATAAAATAAAATAAAATAAAATAAAATAAAATGATTCTGCATTAATGACAACATGGATGAAACTGGAAGACATTATGCTAAGTGAAATAAGCCAGACACAGAAAGAAAATATTGAATGGTCTCAGTTATATGTGAAATCTGAGAAAGTTGTATATGTGGAAGTGTAGATTAGAATGGTAATTCAAGGGGTACCTGGGTGGCTCAGTGGTTGAGCATCTGCCTTCGGCTCAGGTTGTGATCCCGGAGTCCTGGGATTGAGTCCCACATCGGGCTCCCCACAGGGAGTCTGCTTCTCCTCTGCCTATGTCTCTGCCTCTCTGTCTGTCTCTCATGAATAAATAAATAAAATCTTTTTTTTAAATAAATAAAATCTTAAAAAAAAAAGAATGGTAGTTGCAAGGGTAGGGAGATGTTGGTTAACAGGTAAAAAGTTGCAACTATGTAGGATGGATAACTCTAGAGATCTAATGTAGATTATGATGACTATAGTTAAATATACTATATTTATACCAAAAATTTGCTAAGAAAGTAGATTTCAGGTGCTCTCCCCACACATTCAAAACTGATAGTTATGTGATGAGATAAATATGTTAATTTGCTTGAATGTAGTAATCATTTCACTATATGTATAACAGAACATGTTGTACACCTTAAATATATACATATTTATTAAAAGTAAAAATAAATAAAAATTGTATTGTGGTTTCATTTTCAAACATATGTTGTAGATTCATACTGAAAATTAAACAATATTTTTTTATTATTTGAATAGAGTAAAATTTTGTATCACAAATTACCTTTACATGATTCTGACTCACTGGCACAGAGGAGTCATTGGTATGCAGGACTTGTCACTTTCGAGCTTGTGCCATCTGTAAGGCATAGAAAGTAGTTTAGTTATAGTATGATGTATTTGAAAGTGTAATTTTAGTTTGGTATATTTTTCATTCCACAAATTTGAAGTATAAAGGAGAAAGGGATATGGCAAAATCATGAGGCTCTCAACACAGCAAGCGAGTTGGAAATTCTCCAATTAGCAATAATTGCAGAATCAGCACTTACCATACACTTGAAATAAATGCCTCTTTAGAGAAACTACAATTTAAATATTTCTTATACAAATATAGAAAACAACACTGCTTCAAAAGGAAATAAAATAAAAACATGCTGATTGGCAGCTGAGGTAATTGCTGCATTCAAGTTATCTTGTCTGTTTTCACATTAAAAAGCATATGCCCTACTTTTCTATTCTTATCTCCAGAGATGGAAAAATACGTATATTTTGCTTTCTGGATTGAGGCCATGGTTCAATAGCAATGCTTCATCGAAGATAGTAACAGATACTTAATGTCTCATAATATTGGGGAAAGAGTAGAAATCCACATTAAATTAGCAATAATTTAACATAATTAATGTATTTGTTCTCATAAATTCTCTACCAATTTTTTTAACAAATTGGACTATATATATATATTTTAACATTTTGACTGTTTTTTATATTTTTAAAGTTTTTATTTATTTATTTTTAATATTTTATTTATTCATTCATGAGAGACACAGGGAGAGAAGCAGAGACATAGGCAGAGGGAGAAGTAGGCTCCATGTAGGGAGCCTGATATGGGACTCGATCCCAGGACTCTGGGACCATGCCCACGAGCCAAAGGCTCAACTGCTGAGCCACCCAGGCATCCCTAAAGTTTTTATTTAAATTCCAGTTAGTTAACATACAGTGTAATATTGTTTCAGGTGTACACTACAGTGAATCAACACTTCCATACATCCTGTTGCTAACCACAATAGGTGCCCTCCTTCATTCTCATCATGTATTTCCCCTATCCCCTCATGACCTCCCCTCTGGTGACCATCAGTATCTTCTCTGTAGTTCAGAGTCTGTTTTCTTGGTTTGTCTCTTTGTTTCTTTTTTTTCACCCCTTTACTCGTTTGTTGTTTTTTAAATTTCACATATGAGTGAAATCATGTGATAATTATCTTTCTATGACTGACATTTCCCTTAGCATCATACTCTCTAGCTCCTTCCATGTCTTTGCAAATGGCAAGATTTCATTCCTTTGAGGGCTGGATAATATTCCATTGTCTATAAATACCACATCTTCTTTATCCTTTTATTGGTTGATGGACATCTAGGCTCTTTCCATAATTTGGCTAATGTAGATAATGTGCTATAAACTTGGAGAAGCATGTACCTTTTTGAATTAATATTTTTGTATTCTTTAGATAAATACACAGTAGTGTGATTGCTAGATTGTTGGATAGTTCTATTTTTAACTTTTTGAGAAACCTCTATATTGGATAGTTTTTTTTTTAAGTTTTTGAGAAAATTCCATACTGTTTTGTAGAGTGGCAGTTTCCATTCCCACCAACAGTGCACAAGGGTTCCCCTTTCTCTCTGGTCTCACCAACACCTGTTGTTTCTTTTGTTGTTGATTTTAGCCATTCTCACAGCTGTGAGGTAATATATGTGTGTATATATATATATGTGTGTGTGTGTGTGTGTGTATATATATATCCCTGATATATTGTGTATATATATATATATCTTTGATATATATGATATCCTTGTGTGTATATATATATCCTTGATATATATGATATCCTGTATATATATATATACATATATATATATATATATATATATATATATATATCCCTGATAATGATTGATGTTGAGCATCTTTTCAACTGTGTTAGTCATTTTCTTTGGAGAAATGTCTATTCTTGTTTCCTGCCCATTTATAATTGGATTATTTATTTTTTGGGTGTTGTGTTTTATAAATTATTTTTATATTTTGGATATTAACCCTTTATCAGACACTTCTTTACAAATATCTTCTCCCATGCAGTAGGCTGCCTTTTAGTTTTGTTGATTGTTTCTTTTACTGTGCAGAAGCCTTTTATTTTGATGTAGTTCCAGTAGTTTATTTTTGCTTTTGTTTCCTTTGCCTCAGAAGACATATCTAGAAAAAAAGGTTCTATAGCTAATGTCAAAGAGGTTACTTCCTGTGTTTTCTAGGATTTTATGCTTGCAGGTCTCACATTTAGGTTTTTAATCCATTTTGAATGTGTTAAATAAATACACTTCAAATAAGACTTGATTTCTCAGCTATTAGTATTTTATTTCTTATTACCCTTTGTTCATTTTTTAATTCATCAAATATATGTGGAAAATATAGGGTTTTATTTTTACTTTTATTTTGAAATACTTATCGATTCATAGGGAGTTGCAAAAATGTGTACACAGAGTAGACATTAATGAAAATGGCATAGTAGGAAACTCCAAAAGTCTGTCTCACTAACAGTAGCAGTGAATCAACTGGCAAAAAGTATCAGAATTAAATTTCTTGAAATTCTGGATATTGCTCAAAAGCTTACAGCAACAAGAGGAATGCTTAATTAAAAAAGAACAAAGCAGCTGAATATCAATAAGAGAACTTCATAGCATTTTCACTTAGTCCTCTGATCCTTGATTTGTTAGTGGTCTTGAAAACACTAGTCTGCATTCTGACTACAAGTGTGTGATATCAGAGGGAGTAGAATGGACCTTACCTTCAAAGAATTATGGTTGCTTACTCTGCCCCTTGTGGTGGCTCCCCAAGGCTTGGCCCACAGGGCTTGTCTCTATTTTGCCTAACTCAGAACCCTCCTAGGGCTAAGGAGCCTATCTGACCCAGTAATATTTGTTGAAATCATTTAAAGGAATATGTATTCCTTGCTACTGCTTGGAGCAGTGGATAATAGTTGGAGTAAGCAATAGTCTAATCAAAAAGTTGAACGTAGAATTACCCAGCTTTTCCACTCCTGAGTATTCTGAAAAGATCTGAAAACATATGTTAAACAAAACACCTGTTCATGAATATTTATAACAGCATTATTAATAATATGCAAACAGTGGAAGCAACCCAGATGCCCATGATCTGACTGATGGACAGACAAAAGTGGTATATCCACACAATGAAATATTATTTTGTCATTTAAAAAAAAAAAAAAAGAAGAAGAAGGGGTCTGGTTGGCTCAGTCGGTTGAGCATCCGCTTTTGTCTCAGGTTGTGATCTTGGTGTCCTGGAATTGAGCCCCATGTGGGGCTCCCTGCTCAGTGGGGAGTTGGCTTCTCTCTCTGCCTCTGCAGCTCCCCCTGCTTGTGCTCTGTCTCTTGCTCAATAAATTAAAAAAAAAAAAAAAGAAGGACTGATACATACTATAACATGGATAAACCTTGAAGATGTGTAGAATAAAGAACTCCATAGAAATGGAGAAATTATATGGCTGGGGGGGGTGACTCTTTCATGGACATAGAGTTTCCTTTTAGGGTGAGGAAAATATTCTGATATTAGGTACGGATGAAAGGTGCCAAACACTATGGATATACTGAAATCTTTCAAGTTGTACACTTAAAAATGGTTAAAAGAATGAATTTCATTTTATGTGAATTTTATGACTTATGCATGCTTGCACACATACACACCAAAGTGGCTCTGGGCCATGGGTAGAAGTGCAAGCTGTTCAGACCATGACTCTTCAACTGTATTCTGGGGTGATAGGAGCACTGAGGTCCCCAAGATCTTTCCCTGAGTCTGTAGCAGCAGACAAAGCCCCTTCACCCGACCTTTGCTTGTTTGGCATTGATGAATGTGGTTATTTCATTTCTGTCCTTACCTACCACACGGAAGTCTCATCCAAGCTATTGGACACTAGGTTCCCACATCAGATTCTAAACAAGGGCTCACCGAATAAAGGGATATAAAACAGGAGGGGGAAAATGTACAGAGATCCTACGTGCCTTTCACCCAGTTGCCCCCTGCCAAGAGTAATCATGATGTAAGGATTTGAAATTGCATTGGTATAAATCTGTTTGAAGATAGATGCATGGTAAGACTTTAAGATTCAATGGTAATTAATCAGTTTGTTGGGAAGCTCTGTTAGAGGCTTCTCTTATTTTCTAAAATATAGAGGCAATAGCCAATATGATCTTGAGCCTACCATGAATATTTTGAGCAAACATGGCCTTTAAAGAAATCAGTTCAGTGCTTAGAATTAAGGACTTGGGACTGCACGTAATGAACTTGGTATCTGACCAAGACAGACTTGACATTCCCCATGGCTTGACTGAATTTTAAGCAGACTTCTTTCTGACTCCAGGCCCCAGTCTCTCTTTCCTTTGAGCATTTAATTTAGAAGACTTGAAATTGTAAATTCCCTCCCTGATCCTTGAGATGTAAATTTTCTAATCTTTTGTCAGTTTTACCATGGAGGGGAGGTGTCTTTGTTCAAAAAGAGCTGTATCTTTTTTTTTTTTTATTTAAAAATTTTTTAAAAATGTTTATTTATTTATGATAGTCACAGAGAGAGAAAGAGAGAGAGGCAGAAACACAGGCAGAGGGGAAAGCAGGCTCCATGCACCAGGAGCCCGACGTGGGATTCGATCCCGGGTCTTCAGGATCGCGCCCTGGGCCAAAGGCAGGCACCAAACCCCTGCGCCACCCAGGGATCCCGAGAGCTATATCTTTAAAATAAAGTGATCAAGAAAGATAGAGCCCCTGTTCTCTGGTCTCTGTGAGGAGGCAGGAATCTGACTTCTATAGGCTCCAATCAGCAAACACAGAGGGCCTCAAGCACTGTGCAGCCTCTCCACCGGTATCTTCCAGGATCTAGCTTCCCTCAGTGCCTAAAAGTGCTTCCTCCCAGTGCCCCAGTGAAGAGATGAGTCTCTGTCCCCTACTGTAAGAGTCTGGAGTAAATTCCATTTTGCCTATTTGGTCCGGTGCTTTTTCTTCTACATTTTTTCAAACCATTTCTGACCTGAGGTTATACACTTTAGTTACAATCTGATGTTTTTTTTCTGCAGTTACAGATCACTTGCATCCTTGGCAGTCAAAAGTGGAGCCCAAAGGAAGAGTTTGGACCAGGAGTTCAACTCCGTAGAGATTCATAAAGGCAGAATTGTCATAGAGGAGCAATGTGACAGCCCAGGAAGGGATTCATGTACCCATGAGACTAGGTAAATAAAGGTAGCAGGAGAGTGGGAACTTCACTGTGGTAAAGAAAGGGACAGGATGGAGAAGTTCATGGGCACAACCACCAGTCAACAGGTAGAGTTGGGGGCTGGAGGAGGGGAATGCAGAGGGTGAGAGATTCAAGCATATTGTATATTGAAAAAAAAATAAAGGAGCAGGGTGCCTGGGTAGCTCGGTCCATTAAGCCTCTGATTCTTGGTTTCGGCTCAGGTCCTGATCTCATGGCTTGTGAGATAGACCCCTGCATGGGGCCACATGCTTAGGAGGAGTCAGCTGGAGAGTCTTTCCCTCTGTGCTTTTCCCCACTTGTGCTCGCTCTGTCAATAAGTAAACAAATCTTTAAAAAAATAAAATGAAGGAACAAACCTAGGCAATAATCTGTGTACAGTACCTAAGATCCCAGCTATGAAAACTATCCTTCCTTTTCACCAAAGATACTGACTGAGTCCCAGGCAAACAGAAATGATTAGAGCATACATTTTAGGAACCAACAACTCAAAAGAAATATGATCCCCCATTAACACCACTTGTCACCTTTTGTCTGTGTTTATACTTATGTTGAGACTTTTTTTTTTAACCTGAAATTATCCTCTCCATCCTTTCTGGTCCAGCACTTATACATTATGCAATACTCCTCTTCCAGAGCCATTCTTGCTAGCCCACATCCTGGTTAGCTGTTCTGCCTGTGTATGCTCTGTGTACCCATTGGTTCCAGGGGCACACCTTGAAGGTTAAATGCCTGTCCACGAGATGCCTCCCCACTAGACAGTCTGTGCTTGAGGTCAGGGACCACATTTTACCCTTCTTTGTAGCTCCAGCACCTGGCACAGTACCACACATCTAGTTTCTGCTAGCAAATGTCCATTAAATGTGACTAAAGTGGGAGAGAAAATAGAACAGAAAATTTTGAATTTAATTTCTGCATTATATCTTCATCAGTGAGAATGAGTCTTCTTTGGTTGTTTTATAACAGAATTTGACTAATAAAAGACAATCACTTGAGTCTTGCGGGGGCCATGTACCTGGGGAGGAAATTAGCACCTGCAGAAGTCAAGAAGTGTAGGGTCCTATGGCCACCAGGCCCTGACTCCTCCCTCACTTCTTTCTCAGTCAAGATGTGGCTATTTCAGGTTTTACCATAACCATACTTACATCTATCAGTCTTCATGTGAATTTGTGAATCAGTCATTGCTCTTATCTGTTTTCTATCACAGCTTAATCCTTTGACTGGACACCTGCCTGCCTAAGACGCAAATGCAGATACAAATCCAAAGAAGGAATTTGGCACTGGTTCAGACCCACAGATAGCTACTTTCAAACCATTAATAACTGGGAAAACAAGAATTATTTTAACTATGGGCTATATAGTTGGAAAAGGAATAGAATACTAATTTGCTTCTCAGTATCCACTGTAGGCAGGTAAACTTGGGCTATTTTTTTTTTTTTAACTTTCTTCTTTGTAACAAACATTGCTTGCATTGCTTTTTACCGAGTCCCACGTCAGGCTCCCGGCATGGAGCCTGCTTCTCCCTCCTCCTGTGTCTCTGCCTCTCTCTCTCTGTCTATCATAAATAAATAAATAAATCAAGAAAGAAAGAAAGAAAGAAAGAAAGAAAGAAAGAAAGAAAGAAAGAAAGAAAGAGGTGTTTAAATTAAGCTAGAGAACTAGGAAAGTTGTTACCTAGAACCATGGTCTCTTTCTTCCTCGATTTCTCTCTTGACCTACAAGGGGTGTGTTCTGCAAACCTGGAAGGAAGAACACTGAGAAGGAACTTTGCTCTTTCTGTTCTCCTCTTACTGTGGGAAGCAAAGCGATCTATCTAATCTGTGGGATTGGAAGGTGAAGTGGCATGTACCGTCTGATCTCTTCCCTGCCGATTTTTGAGGGGTGCATTCTTAGAAAATACTCATTCTTTTTTCTCACATGAAGTGAATTTACCACAGCAGGGTCTATGCAAGCCTCAGGAAGGAGGCTGCTGGGATGGGACACTCACTACTTAGCTTTCAGGGTAGAGGTGTTCAAAATCCAATGAAGACACCAGTTTTATGAGTAACAAAGCAGCTATTTTTATTTCTATCTCTCTGAATAGAGTGTGTGCTTCTTAGTTGGTCCAGAATTCAGTGGAAGGCAGAAGAATATAATTAGCTATCATTCTCAAATCCCAACAGTAGTCAGTATGCTTTACCTAAGTTTATCCCTTACATAGATCACAGCAGACCAACAACTAAAAACCTTAAGTACACATAACATAATATCACTTTATATTAGTTTTGGATTTAAAAACAATAGCAACAACAACTGAAAAATTAATAAAGGATACAAATAATCCCTACTTTGTGCATAAGATGTGTTTATGTCTTGAGCATAATGGATCATGATCTGGGGTCATGGGCTGATTTGCATTTCAGAAGCCAAGAGCAACATAATAAAGTTGAGACCATCACAACTAGCTATATTATACTCTTAGAAATAATAACTGGACAATATTTCTGAATTTTTCATGAGGTAACATTATACCTGCCATGGCCAAGATGATGCCCTCATTGGTAAGCATAACCTAGAACCCATCACTGTGTAAGTCACACATCGGGAAAGTTTCTCTGTGTTATCAGCATCTCCTCTTCCAACGAGGGTTGATCTGAATGGAAATGAATATTTCAAGCATTATGTTTGGAAATCCATTCTGAAAGGGACAAATCTCTTTGTTCAGAAGATTTTCTTTTGTTCAAATAGAATTGAATAGAAGTGGAATGAATGAATCTTTCAAATCACAGCTCTTTTATTGTTATGGGAGTCCTTATCAGTATCTAACACTCTTAAAAGAATCATGAAGGACATGTATCTAATGATGGGCTTCTCATATCTTGGTGTAAAGAAAACATTTTGAACTTGAGTCAAAAAGTATATTCAGATTCTTATCTACACATAATTTTATTTCCTTCCCATCTAGAATAATCTCCAGTCTATTTGGCATTGGTGAATCCACATAATTTGGGGGAACATATATATTAGTTGAGGATTTTTCTCATCTTGTAAATATTTCTGAGCACCAGCTCTGTTTCACATACTCATGTAGGAGCTGTGCCCATGGGAATAAGGTAGGCATGGTACTGATTCTAAAGGAGCTTATTCCAAACATTGGAAAATGTGTCATTACAGATTGTGATAAGTGCATTGGAGACGAAAGAAATCACCAATTTTAATGCAAGTCGATAACAAGGCATCTAGTTTATATTAGGGGTCAGAGAAGCCTCTGTGCAGAAGTACTCATTAAGATGGCGGTTGAAGAAGGGCACATGAGCTTGCCCCATGGACAGTGATAGGAATATAATATTAAGCAGAGGGAACTACATGTTAGTGTGTGGAGCCCTGAGATGAGAAATTGCTTGGCTGAGTGTGGTTCAGAGAGCACAAGTGGTATAAAATGAAGTTAAAGAGGTCAGGAGGGCCTGTTGCAGATTTTGTATTTGATCCTAGATCCCTCCAGCTGTTGTTTGAAGAACTAATTAGAGGCAGGGGCATGATCAGGGATCAAATGCAAGCAAGAGAAGGAACATCTAGTAGGAGTTCAGTGGGGTAGCCTCTCCTTCCTGTCACTGGGTGGCTGATGAGAATATCACCTGTCACCTTATGAAAAATGAGTTTACAGTTTCCTTATGCTCAGGGGATATCTTCTCTTTGATATTTTTCTTCAGATAGGGAAGAAGTCAAACCCTCTTTTTCCAGTTCTAAAGTTATTAGAAAACAAGGGTGTGTTTTTCCTGAAAATCGTCATATCAGACCAAAATTACACTGAGTTCCAGGAAAGCATTAAATATTTGTGGAACCAGCAGTCCATGTAAGCATGTCAGAGTGGAAGTGAGAGAGGCTTGCTTTCCTGCTCTTTCACCTCAGGGCGTGTGTGTGTGTGTGTGTGTGTGTGTGCAAATGCGTGTGCGCACACTTGGGTGCACTAGCTTAGGAATTCCCACCTGTACTCTATGCTAAGTGTTGGGTACTGATATGATTTCTTTTTTTTTTTTTTTTTGATTTCTTCTTATCTTCAAAATCCATATCTCCTTTCCAAAGCCCACTTGTAATAGGTATTTTTTTCCACTTGCCTTTCTTCAGAAACTTAAAGTCCCCTGTGAGTTCCAGGCTTCTTTTTCCTCCTTGGATCTTCCAAAGTCAGGTGTCTCACACATTGGGCTGAGGCCAGTGGAGGCTTTCTTCTGTCTGGGCTTTGCTAACTCCGATAAGAACTGGGGGCTCCACTCTCTTAAGGTGGGGGAATCTTCCTCCTACCATCCAATGGTAAATGTTAAAGATAGGTTTCCTTTCCAGTTACATGAGGGCAAATATACTAGTTCCAAATGTATTAAATTTTCTCTAAAGAATACACAGTTTACTTTCATTATGAATTATAAATGTATTTTATTAATTTGACTTTGACCTGACTTTAAAGATAACAGCCTTGTCATTATTGTGCAGAAAAGCATTTGCCTCCTTCCCATGTCTCCTTCCAAGACAAAAGGCCACTGAATTAGCTGAGGCTTAGTTTTGTGGAGTTATCTTAATGCAGTGGTAGCTGTCAAGTACACTAACCACCAAGCTGTCCCAGAGGTCATAGAACAAAAAGGCTTTTAGACCAAATTAAAATGGCCAAATAACATAGCTTATTAGATTAATTAAAATACTGAGCAAGAAGCAAGAATGAAAAGAGGTAAGTTAATACACTTAGTGCAAGAAGGGTAAAAGGGCTGCACTCCTTGAGTCTTCATGTTGACATTATTCATGAATCCTGCTTCCCTCTTGCTGTGTCACCCTTCATGACAGATGGCTTGACTATGAGGACCAGACTTGTAGTCAGAACAAGGGACAGCGACTGAAGAAAAAGCCTTCATCTACTGACACATACCTACCTGCCTGAGAGTTGCAGGGGAAGTGTACTTGATTCAAGAGTAGCTGCCAGTTGGCTTGTTGAACAGCCTCTCATCTTATTTTTGTTTCTTGAGTAGAACATATGTAGGATCAAAATGGAAGCATATGGGTGTCAACAAACGGTGGCCAATTTCGAGTGAAAAAGTTCTTGTCTGAAGGTGGCATGATCATGGTGTGGGTCTTTCCATCCCTTTGTATCTTGAAGCAGCCTATGTTTGCTCTAATGCATCTTCTATTGTTTTCTCCCTTTGGCATGTCTCACATATTACTAACTTAATATCTGTAATTACTATATCAGATGACTTCTATGTCTCACAATTTACTTCTTACTCATTATATATACTAAATCCCTCCTATGAGTTTTACCTACAACCCATATGTTTACTTTCTAGCATATTACATATGTGCTTAATACTTCTTATGAATTCCATCCATCCTATTTGTTTTTCTATCTTCTATAGCAGAATTGAATTATCAACAGTACAGAAAATGCCCATTACTGAATGCCATTAGCTGAACCATCTAATTTGATTAGTGTCACAATCACAAAATCTATTCTTTCTTTTCCCCACTATTTCCTCTAACAAAAAAAGTGAATTTGCTAATTTTAAGAACATTAAGAGATGCTGTGGTAGTTCAGGTGAGACATGATGGTGTCTCAGCTTGGGCTGAAAGTACAGGATGTTGAGAGACGGATGAAATTAAGAGGGAGTCAACAGATCTAAGTAACAAGAATTAAGTGGAGTTTGCAAGGAGACAAAGATATCAAAGTCAACTCTCCACTTTCTGTACCTATATATGTATCATTTACTAGAAGCATGTATGAAAACTAGGAGTAAATTGAGGGTGGCTTGTGGCCATTCTGCATTGAGAAAATATTTCAGCACCATTTTTACAAGAGCATGTGCTCACTTCTGTCTCTGTGTCACATTTTGGTAATTCTTGCAATATTTCAAACTTTTCCAATATAATTTTTGCTACTGTGATCTGTGATCAGTGATTATGACTCACTGAAGGCTCAGAAGGTATTTTGTCACAATAAAGCATTTTTAAACTGAAGTATGCACATTTTTTAGACATAATGCTTCTGCACACTTGATAGACTGCAATATAGTGTTAAACATAACTTTTGTCTGCATTAGGAGACCAAAAAAATCATTTGATTCACTTTATTGCGATACTTGCTTTATTGCAATGGTCTGGAACTGAACCCACAATGTCTCCTAAGTCTGTCTGTAATATATGCAAATTCAATTTTGGAATTATGCTCCAAGGGAGATGCTGAGTTGGTAATTAGTTAAATATTACTGTGAAACTCAGAAGACAAATCTGTCGAGTATATGCAGTGAGAATATTTCTACATATAGATGATACTAAATACCATGAAATTGAATGGGATATCATCTAGGAAAAGAATGTAGAAGGGAAGAGAAATTCAAGGAATTGATATTATAAGCATATATGCATACATATTTGTAGTGCACGATATGCAGGTCATATTTTTAGTTTTATACTGATGCAATATAAAACTAACTATAGCTAAGTTAGAACTGGGTTTCTTAAAATTTCCTTTCATGAAAATGAAAGTTTAGTTTAATGCACATAATGTATGCACATAATGTATTTTTTTCCAGATTTTTCATGAAATCTGGAAGATTTGGAAGCAGCAACCATGTGCTTTTTAAATGTAGAATGTCAGTGAAGGACACAAGCCTCCTTAGAGCTCAGGTGCAGTACCACTCACATGTGTGGCTTGGAAAAATAGCCAGGCACTAACTGCTCTGGGTCCAGCCAGAGTTTCTTCTTTAGGTTTTGCAACTCTTTGTTCAGATGAATATTTAACTCCAGGTATGAGTTTAGTGTGAGTCTCTCCTGCAAGAGACACATCCATTTCTAAGTTGGAGGCTTGGAAACAATGAGAGGCTGATGACTGTTACCTTGGTTTCTATCTGATCCTTAGAGGTTTTAGCTCATCCTGCTCCCTTCACTTTAAATCCATCTTCAGTCACCTCTTACTTCTCAGTGGAGCTCTGGCTCCAGCCATAAATTAAGAAGCATCAACCTCACATAGACCATTTTACCAACTTCCAAATGCTTCTGTCTTTTGATTGAATCCTGAGTGATACAGGTATGGACAACTTTTCTCTTTATTATTTTGTTGTTGTGGTGGTGGTGGGGCCGCAATGCTACTGTAGCATCAAGAAAAGAGCAGAATGAACTTGACAAGCTATAGAGGACAATGCCAGGCATGGTTCTCTTCTCTATGTACTGGGACTGGAATTCTAGAAACTCCACTTTACTATGGTCAGCCTACCTCTCATTATGTTCTGCCATTAAGGAGCAAAGAAGGGTATAAGAAAACTTAGGGGCAAGAGGAGAAATTACTCATTTCTCCATTCCTGTCAGCAGTGGCCCTTCCCCCCAGAAGCAGTGGTTAGTTTCAGATCCAGCTGATCCCATCACTCCTAGAGCCTACCTCGCCCCACCCCCTGAGGAACTGGCACTTCCATGTCCAGGCTATAGAACACCAACAGCTCCTCCGCCAAGCCCCTGCCTCAGAGGTCCGCATCCCAATTTTGCAACATTTTGGCTTTGATGACTTCAGCTCCTTCTTTTACTACTCTACCACCTTAGAATCGGCTGTTAGATGCTTCCTTGGGCTTCAGATACAGCTTAGCGTTTCCTCTGTATTCTCTTTTCTTGTTGTCAGTGTTTGAACCCCAGACTGCAAAATCTCAATATTAAGTTTACTCTCTTTATCTATACGGATTGATGTCTCTTGTCTTGCATGGACCCTGTCTGGTAAATACTGTCTCTTAAACCACATGAAAAAACGTTGGAGGAATTCTGAATATATGGAAGAAAACTATCAAAGAAAATTTCTTTGAGAAGCCAGTATCTGACCTGAATTCAGTGAGGAAATGTTTATAGGATGTTTTACCAAGTTCCTAGCACAAATAAAAACATTCAAGATGAATTTTTTCCCATTTGTACATATTATCATTGTTACTGAAATTTTTGGTTATTATTAACCCTACTATTATGAGGAATAATCAGGGATTAGACAGCTGAAAGGGTTTTGGAAATGGGGAATGTGATCATTCCAGAACATGAAATGAGTACATAAAAGGGCCCATAGAACATGGAGATGCAGGTAAGCATAGCACAGGGCAAGTCCTTCAGTGTAGATGGGCTTCCAGATGGAAGAGGAAGAGCTGAAGGAACTAAGGACGCAACAGAGTTTGTGAATTGTGAGAATAGGTTTGCATTCGTTCTGAGAAGGACAGGGAACGAGTAAACTGATGGCTGACATTCCTTACTGAGCAGTCTCTCTAATGGAAGTCCAGTCACATTTCCAAAGCAGACACAGGTGGGTTGCAGTTGACCAGGGAAGAGTCTATGCACTGTTTCTGATGAAGGTAAAGGCTGTTTGACATGAAACGGCGAAAGTGGGTATGGGGAGGACGGAATTGATTTGGAAATCAGGAAGTAGAATTAGCAGTGTTGGTGATAGATTTGATGTAAAAGGAGAAAAATAAGAAATTCATTTGTAAAGCAAGGTTTCCAGCAAGGACAAGAGTGCACATGGAAGTGCCAGCCATCAACGCAATGGTTCTAGAAAGACAGATCTGGACTAAGATTTTTAGTTCACTCTAAAATCTGACATGTGTCTGAGTCCATCTGGGCTGCAAAATGCTATAGATGGGGTGGCTTGTAAACAGGAGAAGTGTACTGCTCACAGTTCTGGAGGCCGGAACTCTGAGATCAAGGTGGCGGCACAGTCAGGTGAAGGCCCTTATAGACATCTCCTTGAATATCACATGGGGGGAGGGGTCAGAGATCTTTCTGGAGCCTCTTTTAAAAGATACTAATCCCAATCATGAGGGCCCCATCCCATGACTTCCAGGAAACCCCAGAGACCTTTTTTTTTTTTTAAGATTTTATTTATTTATTCATGAGAGACACACAGAAAGAGACAGAGACATAGGCAGAGGGAGAAGCAGGCTCCCTGCAGGGAGCCCGATGTGGAACTCGATCCCAGGACCCCAGGATCATGCCCTGAACTGAAGGAAGACACTCAACCACTCAGCCACTCAGGTGCCCCCGCCCCTGCAGAGACCTTCTAATACCATCCCACTGGGCATTAAGATTTCAACATACGAATATTGTGGGGACACAAGCATTCAGACATTAGCAGCATGTTTTAGATATAGATATTAAGCAAGCTCTGTAGATGTAGCAAACATACCTGTCTTGTTCACTGTTTCCTGCCTGACAGGTATTACATCAGGCAGAGAACAATCATAGGAACAGTGTTTATGCAAAAGATTATGTGAAGAAAAAAATGTATTATAAAATTTTAGCACAGAAATAATAGATGTTCCAAAAGGAGAATCTTTTTTTTTTTTTAAGGTATTTTTATTTATTTATGATAGTCACAGAGGGAGAGAGAGAGAGAGGCAGAGACACAGGCAGAGGGAGAAACAGGCTCCATGCTCCGGGAGCCCGACGTGGGATTCGATCCCGAGTCTCCAGGATCGCGCCCTGGGCCAAAGGCAGGCGCTAAACCACTGCGCCACCCAGGGATCCCCCCAAAAGGAGAATCTATAAAGAAATAAGAAGATTTGATAAAATAGGAGGGAAAAAAAATCCCTAACTAAAAAACAAACAAAAGAGAAACATAAAACAAAATCACAAAAAAGCCTTAAATTTTTTACTGCCAATAAAATAGTTTGTTTTGCAAAGGCACTTGCAAAAATATAAATTTTATTTCTGTACCTCCACAACATAATATTTTGTAGATGGATTCATTCATCTAGTCAAAGTTTGAGTGTCTGCTCTCTGCCAGGCACTGCTCTAAATTCTGTGAATCCCATAAGAAAAGGAACAAATTCACTGCCCTTGTGGTGCTTATATTCTCATGGGATGAGATAAACATATAAAGAGTAAAGAAATTGTGTGGTGTGTCATAAGTTATCAGTACTGTGGAAAAATAATCAAGGATGTACGGAGTATCAGAAGCAGGAGAAGGCCTGCTACTTCATGTAGAGCAGTAAGGTTGCTCATAAGGTGTGTTAATCCAGAGAATACTCCAAGTAGGGTAGCAGCAAGTCATGTAGTTACAGGGATGAGGGGGGTGATTGGTTCAGGCAAAGGGGTTAGCAAATTCTCAAGTAAGAACATGTCATTCAGGTAAGAGGAAAGGTCCTCTTCCTGATAAATTAACAGAATAGATGATGCATCATGCTAGTGAAGATATAGAAAAATGGGCCATATTACATTCAGTTCAAGGGGAGTGGATAATTTGGATAATTTTTGGATAATTTTTGGATAATTTTTCAAGTACTACCTACTTAGAAAATTTTAATTTTAATGTTTTTGCCCTTGTCATTTTAGTTTTGAGAGTATATTCCAGTAATATTAACAGAGAGAGATTTAAAGATATGTCTATGAGGACATTTTTATTATAAAACTGTGTAAGTAATAACAAATTTGGAAACCTCATAACTTTGTAAAATGCATTCTGATACAGCCATTAAACAGAATACCAGGCAGCCATCAAATGTGGAGGTCGTCTCTTGCAGAGACCATGGAAGAGACTTGAGAATCTGTTTTTTCTCCCTTTCCTAATAGGAACACCAGTGTTTTTAGCTAGACATTTGGCCACATGGAACAAAGGCTTCACTTAGCTCCTGGGCTGCCTTGAGTTACTTTGTGACTCATGATGGAAGAGAAGGCTCCCTGAAAGGGAGGGGCCTGTGTCTTGTCTCTTCCTCTTTCTTGGTGGCTGGAGGGCTGTGTTCCTGGTGCCAGTAAGAGCTGCGGCTCCCACAGCCAATCTCTAACCAAGACCTGACCTCCAGGATCTAAAGTGCTCAGTGAAGAGGACAGAAGGGACAGTCTGAGGACACCTCAGAGACTCCCCACCCCCAACTCAGCCCTAGATGGTTTACTCCACAGGCTGGCTGTTTGTGTTACTCACCATGATCCTCAGCAGTTATTTTGAAAAAAGGAAAGTGCAGGTCATAGAGTATTTTATACAGTTATGTTTCTAAATGCATCTGTGAGTTTGTATATACGGAGAGAAAGACAACAGGATGGAGGAGAGAGAACACAAATCATTTCGCTAAACAAAGGATTTTTACTTCCCTCTTTATAACTTTCAATTCTAAAGGGATATTTTTACATAATCTTTTGTTCTCAAGATTAAAACAAAGTAAAGCTTTTTTGTGTGTGCTTTACAAATTGGCCTTCATTTGCAGTTTGAATGTTAAAATAATGAACATACAGATGCAGATATATATTGGTAATTTTTTTAAAAAAATCAACATTTTGATAGTTTTTAAAAATTACTACTAAGGAATAAATTCACACTGATCTTTATATGTGTTTTTAGGTTATAAGTGAACTCGGGGATAAAAGATTTTTGACTTTCTAGGGTTCACAAAAAATACTACTTTTAGTTCATTAAAAATACCTGATGGCCAAGTTAGAAATAAATCAAAATAAATGATAACTCAATCTATAAATATAAATTGGGAGTTCTAAGTCAGATATTAGGAATATTATTTCAAATGGAGAAGAAATGAATGATCCTCTATGACAAAGATTTCATCCCAAGAATATAATCATTGCTTAATATCAGGACACCTATTAATGTAATAATATTATTTATTCATTAAGCAGTTTTTTGTTTTTCTATACTTAAACTTTGTTTTGTAGTGAAAATGATTTACTTTTAAGATAAAATGAGAAAACAAATGTAATTAAAAAATTTATTCAGCACTAACTCAGCAGCAATATGACACAGATTTTAGCTTGGTGTTGGTTGAGGGTGGGCAACTGGGAAGTTTAGTATAAAAATATTCATGACCAAACATTCACCTTTTAAAATAGTAGGTTCACAGAGAACAAAATGGCTCAATTTTCCTGGAAAAATTAGAGAGAAAAAACGAGTTAAGGTGTTATTGAAGGTAAGATACAAATAGAATTAATCTCTGCTATGAGGTGGGCCTTCACGTAAGGCCTATGGGCCTATCATCCCTAAATGGGAGGATCTGCACGGGGCCTCTTTGCCTCAGCATGGACCCAGCAGCCATCAGATGACTGTGGTCCAGGCACAAACATCACAAACAGAGAAGGAATGAAACTCAGCTAAAGTGACTTCTTGAGGAGGAAGCCACATGCAGCTGTTTATGCATGGCCAATTATTTTGTTTTGTGCATGCATCAGAACTAAATATTTTCCATCCCCTTAGGTCCTTGAGAGAAATGAAGATTGAAGGATTTTCTAGCTGGCTACCATTAGACTTATAATTCTTTACAATTTCAAATGAAACCAGGGCCATTAAGAAAATGCAGAGGAGGCTCTGACTAGTGGACATCTGTTCTCCATCCCTGCTTTCCACCCTATGTAAGACTATGAGCCGGGAGCACCCAAGTCTGTTTCTTGGAGACATTTACCTGAGATGTTTCATATGAGTTTTAATTCCCAGGGAAGAGGTAGAAATAGCGTGTCATGGATACTCTTTCAATCGTGGGCATCTGGATCATTGTATTCGGCGTCTCAAATGAATTTTGAACCTAAGGTAGTAAAGAAAATCTTTAGAGATTTCCTAAGAGGGAAATCTGGACTTCTCCCTTAGAAGTGAGAAAATTTATGGAGTCTATTAAGGCTGTGGCCAGGTAGTAAACACAAGAAATTTTTCGTTTTTCCTTTGGCTATAGTGAATACATGAATAAAATAGCATCCTCGAAAGCATTTTCTGAATAAGCAAGGCTATCAGAATCAGAAAAACTCACACTGGTTTCTGCAGCACTTCAAAAAACCCTCCTCTTTAAGTAAACCTGCAGTGTGGGGAAGAGTGTCACCAGATTTCAGGGTTCTCAAATAAAGGTTTGAAAATGGTTGCATGGTTTTCCAGGACAGAACAGTGAAAAGACAAGAAGACCCCTACCTTTCGGAAAATCTCCTCCAAATGATGACAACAAGAAAACTCTCTGAAATAGTGGATAAGGTGGGAAATGAAGAGAGAGCCATCTGTGTTCAACCTCCAAGAAACATTATCTGCAAATAAAAGGGAGATATTAAAATATTGGGAGATGTGGCCTTTGTGTAAGTGTGGAAGACTCTTAGAGCCATATCTCTTGGACGTGGTTTGATTTTGATGCTTTGGAGGAGAGAGAAAGGCAAATTTGGATAAAGCTGGGACCTCGGGTTTCCATAGCAAGCCTGGAGAAAACTGTCCTGGGCTGTCAATCATAAGCGCCCCTGCATGTTCGTAGGCAGACCCACAGTTGTTCCCCATGGCTCTGGGGGAATTATGTTCTTTTTCCACTAACATAATTCCTTTAGCTACTTACTACATAATCCCCCCCCCCCCCAAAAAAAAAAATCTAGATCTTGACAATCCTTGAGTCTGGACCTCCTCTTCATCTGTACTGTTTCCTACTGTAATATCTTACCCTTACTTTTTTATTGCAAACATCTTTTGAGCGACTGCCTCTTATTACCGTTGCAATGAGATCAGATCTGTCCCATCATCACAAAGTCAACAGTCTCCTACCTGTCCCTTTACTTGCAGCTACTTCCTCTTTCGTCTTCCTTTTTGTAGTTATGTCTCTCAGGCTTGTCTTCCTCACCATGTTCCCATTCTCCTAGCTTGCCCATCTGGTGTGGTGTGTCCCTACCACACCAACTTCACCAATGGGCTCTCCCGCTGTCATCCCTGACATGAGATCTCACACTTACTTTACTGGGCCTTACCTTTACCTGATCACCCATTTTTATTTATTTTTTATTTTTTATTTTTTTTTACTTTTTTTTTTTTTTTTATTTATGATAGTCACAGAGAGAGAGAGAAAGAGAGG
This sequence comes from Canis lupus dingo, assembly GCF_003254725.2. Classification (NCBI taxonomy): domain Eukaryota; kingdom Metazoa; phylum Chordata; class Mammalia; order Carnivora; family Canidae; genus Canis; species Canis lupus. The sequence continues at coordinate 27,203,895 of NC_064247.1, read as the reverse complement.
CAGAGACACAGGCAGAGGGAGAAGCAGGCTCCATGCACCCGGAGCCCGATGTGGGATTCGATCCCGGGTCTCCAGGATCACGCCCTGGGCCAAAGGCAGGCGCCAAACCGCTGTGCCACCCAGGGATCCCCTGATCACCCACTTATTTATTTATTTTTTTAATTTTTATTTATTTATGGTAGTCACACACAGAGAGAGCGAGAGAGGCAGAGACATAGGCAGAGGGAGAAGCAGGCTCCATACACCGGGAGCCTGACGTGGGATTCGATCCCGGGTCTCCAGGATCGCGTCCTGAGCCAAAGGCAGGCGCTAAACCGCTGCGCCACCCAGGGATCCCCTGATCACCCATTTAAATCAGACACTGGTCTGATGCTTTCCTGGTAACTCTGACAACACATACTCCTACTTGTCTTTCTTATCCTCCAACCATACTTTCTGTGTCCACTTTGCTGACTAAAGCTTCTGTCTCTACAGTTCTCCAAGCCTCCACTTTGGGATGCCTTCTCAGCCTGTTCTCTGTTCCCAGATAATTTCATCCATTTTTAGAACATTAAAGATAATTCTTAGGCAAGCATCTCCTCAAATCCTAATGCCAATCTCTTCTGAAAAATACAGCTTTGTAACTCTCTTCCTTTCCTCTTGAAATATGCTGAAGGCACCTCACGCTATCTTGCAGGATTCACATCTTAATGAAGGCATCATAATCATCCCTTGCAACGTCGAGTCACCTGTGTCATTCCTTCTTATTCACTTGCCATATCCACTAAATATCAGGTCACACAAATATTATAGGGTACTTATTTCTGGATTCAACAGCTATGTCTTCCTGAGACTGTCATTATCACCTGTAGCCTATAATACTGCAGTAACATTTCAACCTGCCTTCCTGTATGTCTTGCTGTATCATAATCCATTCCCCACAAAATCCCCAGAGCGGTTATCTAAAAAGGTCAATCTTACCATTTCATGGCTTGTGTTTCACCAAAATCTCCTATTACTATTAGTATAAAGTAATATTAGTAATAAAGTATGTTAGCATAAAAGGCCAAATCCTTCCTCAAATGAGCCCTCAAATTATACGGCCCCTACCTACCCCTCCCACTTCCCCCTTGGTACGCCAGCTCCGTCTCAGCACTGTTGCAGGTATGGAATGGGTGTTCCCTGCACAGCCTGTTCCCTGTTTCCCCACACTAGATTCAGAGTATCCTTCAGTCCCTTGCTCCTTGCATGTGGCCACGAGCCAGCAGAATCTCAGGCCCACCCCCCAGACCTAGAATCAGAACTCTACATGGTGACATTCTGTGCACATCAATGTTTGTAATCACTACACCAGAGCACTTAGAACAGTGATTTGTGTCAACTAGATTCTGGAAATTGCCCTAGTTCTGTAAATTACTAATAAAACAACATCATGGACGACTGCTAAATAGATTTCCTGTGGGTTTGACTGTGAGTGACTCAGCATATCTTCTCTTTCTATTTTCTGCTATGTCTTTCCTGCCAAAGAAGGATAATCAGTCGTTGGCTACATTATACTGAAGTCAGGCATTTTAATGTTAACTAATTTTTTAAAGACTAAATTCAAATAACCAACCAAGAGGTTCTAAAATGTGTGACACAAGTGTTATAGTGTTATTGATTGTCTAGTTCAATTGCTAGTAGATCATTGGATGGACCAAACCATAAGACTAAAATACACTTCTGTGCCATTGCTACATTAAACAAATTTAACTAACAAAAACAATTCTTCACTTATTTATATTGGGATCTTCATGAAAATCTGCTTTATTTTGAGGGTTTCCTCCAAAATCAAGAATTATATATTTCTAGATATAAAAAACTCAATATTTTAAACCTCTTCTCTACATAAAATATATCAGTAGAGAAGAAATGTTTTTATATTAGTGATGATGTAGACTCATAGCCAAGCCTGTAATCTGGAAACTGATAGGAGATTGAGAGAATTCTCTCTGAAGTCACTTACGTGGAGTCGAAGATTTGAAAGCAATGAAATCTTTCTCCACATGGGTCTTTTCTATAGCATCGTTGAAGATGTAGCACTGCAAGGGCTGGTCACATGTCCATGCAGACGCTTCTCCCACATCAGTCACCCAGACGGCCCCGTCACCTCCTGGGAGAGACACCCTTGTCTTATGAAAGATGTTTCACACACAGACACACATACAAAATCTCTTTACCATTATACCCTTACTTCAGTACATTTCAATATGGAATTTATTAAAAATGCAAGTACCTTACAACTAGAGAAACTACCTCCCTACTAGAGCAACTGCCTCACTGACTAGGAATCATACAAAGCCCACTTATATTTAGAATGACCTAGTCTCAAAGGATTGGGACATTTGTGATTATCCTAGTTCTTCACACTTCTTAAAAGATGATACAGACTTAATTTCTTTCTGGATTGGACCTGAATGCAGTTCTAAAATGTCTCTCTTACTCATCCCCGGAAAAATGAAGGGTAGATGCCAGAAGAATAGAAAAAGGTGTATGGCCCCTCCCTGGGTCCCCCAACCCTGACTCACTGCCTCTGCAGGCCTGCATGATGATGACCTTGGGTTTGTCTTTAAGACTCCGGCAGTTACGGTTGTTGAAAATCTGGAAGATGGTGTCATCATGAAGAATATCTGGCTCTTCATTTCTGTGCTTTGTGCCACAGATTCCATCCAGGGTGCCATGTGACATGAACACCAGAAACGTGCTGTCTGAGAATTTATGCTCTTGGCGGGCTGCAAAGTTCTTCAACTCTGTTTTCATTTCCTGAAAGAGTCTCCAGAGTTACTACCTACGATCTCTTCATATATAGTTTGTACTCAAGTAATAGATGGGGTAGGCATTAAGAAATCAGATGATTTGGACAGAAGGGAATTGTAAGAGAAATTTCATTTTGACATAAAACCAGAAAATTAGACATATAAAATGTAAAGGTTAGCAGAGGTTTTTTTTTTTAAAGATATATTTCTTTATTTGAGAGACAGAGAGAAAGAGAGAGAGTGTGTGTGTGAGGGGGAGGGACAGAAGGGGAGGAAGAGGGAATCTCAAGCAGATTCCCCACTTAGCACAGAGCCCAACACTGGGCTCGTTTTCAGGATGCTAAGATCATGACCTGAACTGAAAGCAAGAGTTGTATGGTCAACTCACTGCACCTAGTGGATTTTTCATATACTGTGTAGCCAGGTGGTTTTCAGTAGAACCTTAGGTTGCAGGAGGTGTTGGGAGGTGGAGGATAAGGAGGGACATGTGAGGTGACAGGTCTCCCACCTGAAGGCTCTGCTTTCATATGTGCTACATGTTGAAGTTCCCCTAAGTTTTCATTAAAAAACAGTGAGACATTGGGGGCAGCCCAGGTGGCTCAGCGGTTTAGTGCCACCTTCAGCCCAGGGCGTGATCCTGGGGACCCGGGATCAAGTCCCACATGGGGCTCCTTGTGAAGATCCTGCTTCTCCCTTTGCCTGTGTCTGTCTGTCTCTCTCTCTTTCTGAGTCTCTCATGAATAATAAATAAAATCTTAAAAAAAAAGTGAGACAGAGACTGACGGACAGTTTTCTAGTGACATGAAGTAAGACATTTAAGAAATTCCTTTATAAGTTTAAGACGGTTTATCCAAAGTCATCTGCAGTATTTTTTGGCAGAGCCAGGATCACAACATTTTCTATGTGTGTGTGTGCACAACTTTTTTTTTTAAGTACATTCTTGGCTTTACATTTAGACACATAATATTGAAATTATAAAGTCCTTGCAGTTGTGTCACGCTTAGACATTCAAATCATCAGTGCCTCCCAAATTGAAAGCAGTAGAAATATCCAACATTTTTAGTGAAACACTAATCTATAAATCTTTGCTATAAAAATGTGCATTGTTGGAAGAGGCTGAAATCCAGGAATGCGTATTCTGGAGAAACCTACATTATGTTCTTCCCACTGTGAAAGAAGAAATCCAGGAAGGAAAGAGAAGAAAAGAAGCTTGTCTCACTATCCTGGGCTATTACCAGAGCTGAGAGATTTTCCTTTACAACCACTGAATATCCCAGGTTTTCCAGCAGGTCTTGCATCCCCAAAATGTCAATTTCAGAGCCTTGTCGCTTAGAAAGATAATCAAATTCACTGTTGCAAATGATGAGGGCCAGGCGTGTTCGGCCCTCCTTCTCCATCACTGGATATATCTGCAAATAACAGACACAGAGCGAGTTGCACCCGGTTCCCCATGTTTGCCTGGCAGGGGTGGGGAGGAGTTGCATGTGTGTGGGAGGGATGGGCTGAAACAGATAGAAAACCTGATGTGGGGGCCACTTAATTAGATGACATGGCTAAATATCATCCCACATCTTTTGAGCTGATCCAAGGCTTCCCCAACAAGAACAAAAGTTCCCAGTGAGCTCCCAGTGTGTCATCTGAGTGGCCAGTCTCCTGTGCTCCTATTCCAAGGCATGTTAGTTACCTCGTGCACGTTTGTTATCTTTGGTTCATGAGAATGGTCACAGGGACAAAGCTTCCGCACTTTGACTTGGGAGGCCTGGATTTCCTGAAGAACTATGAGAGAAAAAATAACCCTTAGGGAGTAGCACCCCCTGCCTTGTGGCCATGGAGATCTTTTCAGTGGAATCTCACTTTTCGGGGACACTTACTGCCATTCCTTCAAAAAGCTTACTGTAATAAGAAAACCATTTTATATAAAAAAATGACAAAAACTAAAATCTTGGGTACCTCCTCTTTCTTTCTGCTTCTTGCTGACCCCACTGTCTTTCTGTTTTTATCAGTGGTCAAGACACTGACTAATCTTTCAGACCCAACCAGTTAGACTCACATAAACACAGTACCTAAGATTTGGAAGGAGGCCTCATGCTCCTCTGGCTGGGGCAAATCATTATTCCGATACCTGAACTCCACTCCCAACATCCCTACTGTGTTATTATCACTAGTGAAACGTCTCCACTAACGGAGAACTTTCAGCGTTCTACAGTGTTCTGAACAGTTCTGAGGATCACAAAGTCCAAACCTCGTAAGCATTGGTATGTATTTCCTCTATTGGGACCATCCAGAAAAATATCTAATTCCTTTCCTGTGAAAGTTCATGAATACTTCTATGGCTTCAATATGTAATTACCTGGTGTTTCAATTATTTTATGTAAATGCCTTATAAAAACAATGATTATATTTTATCCTAATTGTATTTACTGTATGGTAAACTTAATTGGGACAGGGAAGGTATGTTTAATTTTTGTATTTCCAGCATCTGGAATGATCATCTGGCACAGATGAAAAGTCTATCACTGCTTGTTGGTGAATCATTACCTCAAATACTTGAAAACAGCTATCAAGTATCCTCCCTCCGCCACCTTTTGTATTCCCATAGGGAATCATGCCTTCTGCTCCATCCAAAACTTTTGCGTAAGAATGATTACATCTTTTTAACCCACCAATCTGTTAATTTGCATGTCTCTTTCCCCATCTTACTGTCCTTCCTCTCCTAATCAAAAGAAGAAATACTCTTCCTCCTGTCGAAGGGCACTGACTGTCCCTGTGCCCTGAGCTCCACTTCCTCTGGCCAAAAAGAACCTGGCTCAGACCTTGATTTGGCCCTGTCTCATATGTGTCTCCCTCTTCCTTGAACAGTGTTCTCTATGCTTCTTCCCCAGGCTGGTTGCCCTTTGCTGGATCTTGCTTTCCTGCCACACCTGTAAAAGTTTCATCTTTCTATATCAGACCCTCTGCTATCCTCTGTGAGCCTCTCTCCCCAGGCTGCCTCTCTAAGCACATCATCTTACACACCATCGATGTGTTCCTGCATCCTGAGACTGCTTCCTCATGCCTAGTTCTTCCAAAAACAACTCAGATCCACCTGTGTATTCAACATTCTTAGGATACGATACATATACCAAAGTAAACAGGCACAGAGAAGGACTTAATATTTGTCCACTCCCATACATCTGTTTCTTCTAAGTTTTCCCTCAACTAGAAGTTTTCTTCTACCTTAGTTAGTGGAATCTTACCTAGTTGCCAACGAAAACCTAGATTAAACCTGATTCCTCTTCCTCCTACATTAACCCACAGCCATCTATCCATTCATAGGTTTGTTGACTCTACCTCCAAAAGAGGTCCAGATATAATCACTTATCACCCTCTCCATTACTACACCTCAAACTCATGAGTTGTACTGGTTATTTCCTTCATGTTGATCATATACGTATCTTCACTACTCTATTAACTCTATGAAAGCAGGATCTTTATAATAGGTTTTCTATATATACATATATATATATATATAAAACTTCATGTATATTCATAAATATATATGAATGGATGTAACAGTGAGTAAAGATTACAAAGTGTTTATGCCTTTGTAAGCTTGTCCAGAACTTTTGAAAATATGGCATTCAGAACACAGCACTACCACTAATCCTTTCTAGACACTGTGATTCTTTAATGTGGTTCAATAAGTCATCCGTTTCTTTAGTGATCAACAGTATGTGTGACTCATCCTGTTGTGTTTTATTTTTTGAGGTACTCTCCTTAACCACATCCTTGTTCTGTTTCTACAGTTGCTTAACTCTGATGTTTTATGAATCTTTTAAAGATGTTGTTAATCTCATTGAGAGCTATGAGTCTCAGAAAGGTTGGGTTATTTATACCAGAGAGCATGATCACACAGTGGCAGTGATGAGCTCAGTATAGAGATTGCTTGGGTTTTATGCCAGTTTTCTTTCCACTATACCATAAGCCTCTGTCTACCTTAGCTCACAGAATGTCACCAGGGGTCCATGACACTGCCTCTCATAGAGAGAAGCCATGCCTGTGGCCTCCAGCCTTCTCCCCAATTTAGTGATCTTCACTTTCACTTCCAGATTCTTAGAAGATGGGAAAGTAGGAGCATAAATATTGACCTTACTTTGACTTGGTTAGGTGTAGAAAGGAAGAAATAACCCAGGGTTTCTGAACCCATGTCAGTGGTCTTTCTACTGTAACTTAGGGCCCCTGCTATTAGGGCCTTACCCTGAGTGAGGTACGAGGGTCTACATGAGCCACTGGGTTTGGTGGCACTTGCTAGAGGAAGAGCCAGTGCCTGGGATGACTCAACATTTTTCATCTTCTTCAATTTCTTCACTTTCATCTTCAGATTCTGAGGTGGAATGAACAAAGGTTTAGGATCAATATTCTACTCTGAAGATTATTTCCAGAGATGGGAAATGGACTAAAAACACACTTTCTAGGTCTTTACTACAGTGCATTCTGACAACACTAGAAGTCTGAGAGTTTTCATTTGTGATGTGGGATTTGAAGGCACTCACCTGCAGAAGATGACTCACTACACTCATCCTCATTTTCAGCATGGGATTCTGAAAGAATAGGAAAAGGAGATTTGCTGTTAAGTTTCCAGAACCTCCACATCTAAAACTCCCTTACACTCACAAGGAAGTGACTATGTTTGGCATGGGGTTACCCTATAAAGGCTGGAAGTTTGGCCCATTTTCTAAGCTCCAGGTTTGTCTTAAAGGACAATGACTTTCTGCCAAGTGAAGGAGGAGGCAGAGTTTCCATGGAACAAAGAACTTGTTATGTTCTTGTTTATATGATTCAAGGAGTAATCAAAATATTTAATCAAGGCTTCTCTGCGATAGCATTTTTCATTCTGAGGAAAGAAAGTACACATCTCTATAAGGTTAGGTAGTCTTTCAGCAACAACAAAATAATCCCAGAAGGATGTTGCAGGAAGTGGTATTATACTCATGTATATATGGTACTTGACAGTAGGAGTCAGCAAATTTGGCCTACAGGTCAAAGTCAGTTCAATACCACTATTTGTCAGTAAAGTTTTATTGGGAACACATCCACAATCATTTTGTACTTATTACTAATTTTATGCCACAACATCAGATTTGAGTCACTGGGACAGAGAACGTTTAGTCAAAAAAAAACTTAAAAAATTTTAAGAAATTAAAAATTAAAAAAAAAAAAAAAAAAACAACTTAAACCATTGACTATCTTGACCCTTCAAAGAGAGTGTGCCAGCCCATGCTTCAGAGAGAAAGGCATACTTAGTTCGGTAACCCTCAAATTCCCTAGGTACTCCCTTAACAAAGACAATCAGGTTCTCAGGGATTTATCTCTTGGGCCAAGCCACAGCAAAGCAGAAGATAGTGGATTTTTTTTTTCTATAGTGCTTTGTACACGTGGGAATGACTCTTTTGTCTGTAGCATGTGGCCAGAATAGCACGGATTAGCTAAGACTGTCCCTGAGTTTACTAGAGCTCCAGCACCATTTATGCATTTCACAAGTATTTACTCAGCACCTATTATATATCAGGTGTTATTTCCATGATTTGGGGCTATATTAATGAACACAGTAGACACAGCTCCATGCCTCATGGAATTTCCATTTTAGCAAGGGGGAGATATAACACAGTGAATAAAGAGTGTTATGGGATGATGGAAGATGACAGTTGCTGATGAATAAAGAAGATGTGCAGTAGTATAAAGTGATTACAGATGCTGACCCAGGGCCTTGGAGGTCCGGGGCCTTCAGGCAAGGAGGTACTGGAGATGTGGATGGTTTATTCTCCACTTGCAAATAGAAATAAGAAGACAGAGATTGCATAAGCAGAACAGATAAAGAATAAATCACTAGTCCTTTGGCTAGAGATACTCACTTAAACTCAGCAGGCTCCCGGAATTGAGGAAATGGTCCTTAAATATTTTGCCTACTACCTGAGTTTTCTCAGTGAGATCACCAACCAGGTTTTCAGTCTTCTTTGTGATGACATTCACTGTTTGCCCCATTGTTTGTAACTCTTGCTTATTTAACACATTCTTTTCCTTCAAGTCTTCCAAAAAGCTATTAAGCATGGTGCTGGCAACCACCTTTATTGCGTTGACAGGATCTTGTGATTGTCTCTTGCCTGTGAGAACGATAGGATTTAAGGGATGGACAGGACTTGAGATCTCTGATTCTAGGCCCATGGTTCTCATATTTAACATAGAAAAGTATCAGAGAATTTGGCAAGCAGAACTTCCCGCACCCATTCGAGAAATCTGATTTGATAGGTTTGGATGTAGTGTATTATTTTTATTTTTAATAACTTTTGTTGACTCTACCTCCAAAAGAGGTCCAGATATAATCAATTGTCTCCATTACTACACCTCAAACCTAAAAGCAATAATCTCTTAAATGAAATATTTGAACACCCTTGGACTTTCTGGTGCCATGCACTTTTATCATTGTTCCACTTAAAACTTCCAGGCTTTTTTTTTTTTTTTAATTTAAAGATTTTTTATCTTGATGAAGTCCCAATAGTTCATTTTTGCTTTTGTTTCTCTTGCCTTCATGGATGTATCTTGCGAGAAGGACAAACATTATATGGCCTCATTCATTTGGGAAATATAAAAAATAGTGAAAGGGAATAAATATGAAAGGAGAAAAAATGAGTGGGAATTATCAGAAAGGGAGACAGAACATGAGAGACTCCTAACTCCAGGAAACGAACTAGGGGTGGTAGAAAGGGAGGTGGGTGCGGGGTGGGGGTGACTGGGTGACGAGCACTGAGGGGGGCACTTGATGGGATGAGCACTGGGTGTTATTCCATATGTTGGCTAATTGAACACCAATAAAAAATAAATTTATAAAAAAAGATTTTTTAAATTTATTCATGAGAGAGAGAGAGAGAGAAGGGGAGAGAGAGAGAGAGAGAGAGAGAGAGAGAGAGAGAACAGGCATAGGGAGAAGCAGGCTCCATGCAGGGAGTCCGACGTGGGACTTGAACCGGGGCCTCCAGGATCACACCCTGGGCTGAAGGCGGCGCTAAACCTCTGGGCCACCAGGGCTGCCCAAAATCCCAGACTTTAGATTGCAAATAAAATTCAAAGTCTTTCTCAATTTCTAAAAGGCTGCAAACAGTATGGTAGCTCCAGCCTGAGTCCATAACATCTCGTCTCACTATGTCCCTCCTAATTTCCTAGTTTCCCATCAGATTGGCCTTGTGTTGTGGCAAGTCCATTTCTTACTCAGTGCCCTTCGGCTTGGTTCTCCTCCATGGGTTGCTTTCACTTCAGAGTGTGGCACAACCCCCTCTCTGTTGGTCAGATATGTACTGAAATATGACCCCAACTCACTTCTCATAATTGTTCACCCTGGCCCATGTGACTCACCTCTTTCCTTTTATCTGTTGCCTGAGTTGTACTGGTTATTTCCTTCATGTTTATCATATATGTATCTTCACTACTCTGTTAACTCTATGAAAGCAGGATCTTTATAATAGGTTTTCAATTTATATATATATGTATATATATATACATATATATATCACTTCATGTATATTCATAAATATATATGAATGGATGTAACAGTGAGTAAAGATTACAAAGTGTTTATGCCTTTGTAAGCTTGTCCAGAACTTTTGAAAATATGGTATTCAGAACACAGCACTACCACTAATCCTTTCTAGACACTGTGATTCTTTAATGTGGTTCAATAAGTCATCCGTTTCTTTAGTGATCAACAGTATGTGTGACTCATCCTGTTGTGTTTTATTTTTTGAGGTACTCTCCTTAACCACATCCTTGTTCTGTTTCTACAGTTGCTTAACTCTGATGTTTTATGAATCTTTTAAAGATGTTGTTAATCTCATTGAGAGCTATGAGTCTCAGAAAGGTTGGGTTATTTATACCAGAGAGCATGATCACACAGTGGCAGTGATGAGCTCAGTATAGAGATTGCTTGGGTTTTATGCCAGTTTTCTTTCCACTATACCATAAGCCTCTGTCTACCTTAGCTCACAGAATGTCACCAGGGGTCCATGACACTGCCTCTCATAGAGAGAAGCCATGCTTGTGGCCTCCAGCCTTCTCCCCAATTTAGTGATCTTCACTTTCACTTCCAGATTCTTAGAAGATGGGAAAGTAGGAGTATAAATATTGACCTTACTTTGACTTGGTTAGGTGTAGAAAGGAAGAAATAACCCAGGGTTTCTGAACCCATGTCAGTGGTCTTTCTACTGTAACTTAGGGCCCCTGCTATTAGGGCCTTACCCTGAGTGAGGTACGAGGGTCTACATGAGCCACTGGGTTTGGTGGCACTTGCTAGAGGAAGAGCCAGTGCCTGGGATGACTCAACATTTTTCATCTTCTTCAATTTCTTCACTTTCATCTTCAGATTCTGAGGTGGAATGAACAAAGGTTTAGGATCAATATTCTACTCTGAAGATTATTTCCAGAGATGGGAAATGGACTAAAAACACACTTTCTAGGTCTTTACTACAGTGCATTCTGACAACACTAGAAGTCTGAGAGTTTTCATTTGTGATGTGGGATTTGAAGGCACTCACCTGCAGAAGATGACTCACTACACTCATCCTCATTTTCAGCATGGGATTCTGAAAGAATAGGAAAAGGAGATTTGCTGTTAAGTTTCCAGAACCTCCACATCTAAAACTCCCTTACACTCACAAGGAAGTGACTATGTTTGGCATGGGGTTACCCTATAAAGGCTGGAAGTTTGGCCCATTTTCTAAGCTCCAGGTTTGTCTTAAAGGACAATGACTTTCTGCCAAGTGAAGGAGGAGGCAGAGTTTCCATGGAACAAAGAACTTGTTATGTTCTTGTTTATATGATTCAAGGAGTAATCAAAATATTTAATCAAGGCTTCTCTGCGATAGCATTTTTCATTCTGAGGAAAGAAAGTACACATCTCTATAAGGTTAGGTAGTCTTTCAGCAACAACAAAATAATCCCAGAAGGATGTTCCAGGAAGTGGTATTATACTCATGTATATATGGTACTTGACAGTAGGAGTCAGCAAATTTGGCCTACAGGTCAAGGTCAGTTCAATACCACTATTTGTCAGTAAAGTTTTATTGGGAACACATCCACAATCATTTTGTACTTATTACTAATTTTATGCCACAACATCAGATTTGAGTCACTGGGACAGAGAACATTTAGTCAAAAAAAAACTTAAAAAATTTTAAGAAATTAAAAATTTAAAAAAAAAAAAAAACAACTTAAACCATTGACTATCTTGACCCTTCAAAGAGAGTGTGCCAGCCCATGCTTCAGAGAGAAAGGCATACTTAGTTCCGGTAACCCTCAAATTCCCTAGGTACTCCCTTAACAAAGACAATCAGGTTCTCAGGGATTTATCTTTTGGGCCAAGCCACAGCAAAGCAGAAGATAGTGGATTTTTTTTCCATAGTGCTTTGTACACGTGGGAATGACTCTTTTGTCTATAGCATGTGGCCAGAATAGCACGGATTAGCTAAGACTGTCCCTGAGTTTAGTAGAGCTCCAGCACCATTTATGCATTTCACAAGTATTTACTCAGCACCTATTATATATCAGGTGTTATTTCCATGATTTGGGGCTATATTAATGAACACAGTAGACACAGCTCCATGCCTCATGGAATTTCCATTTTAGCAAGGGGGAGATATAACACAGTGAATAAAGAGTGTTATGGGATGATGGAAGATGACAGTTGCTGATGAATAAAGAAGATGTGCAGTAGTATAAAGTGATTACAGATGCTGACCCAGGGCCTTGGAGGTCCGGGGCCTTCAGGCAAGGAGGTACTGGAGATGTGGATGGTTTATTCTCCACTTGCAAATAGAAATAAGAAGACAGAGATTGCATAAGCAGAACAGATAAAGAATAAATCACTAGTCCTTTGGCCAGAGATACTCACTTAAACTCAGCAGGCTCCCGGAATTGAGGAAATGGTCCTTAAATATTTTGCCTACTACCTGAGTTTTCTCAGTGAGATCACCAACCAGGTTTTCAGTCTTCTTTGTGATGACATTCACTGTTTGCCCCATTGTTTGTAACTCTTGCTTATTTAACACATTCTTTTCCTTCAAGTCTTCCAAAAAGCTATTAAGCATGGTGCTGGCAACCACCTTTATTGCGTTGACAGGATCTTGTGATTGTCTCTTGCCTGTGAGAACGATAGGATTTGAGGGATGGACAGGACTTGAGATCTCTGATTCTAGGCCCATGGTTCTCATATTTAACATAGAAAAGTATCAGAGAATTTGGCAAGCAGAACTTCCTGTACCCATTCCCCAAAAATTTTTTTTAAGATTTTATTTATTTATTCATGACGGACAGAAAGAGGCAGAGATAAAGGTGGAAGGGCAAGCAGGCTCCATGTGGGGAGCTTCATGCGGGATTTGTTCCCGGGACCTCAGGATCCCAGGATCATGACCTAAACCAAAGGCAAACGCTCAATCCCTGAAGCACCCAGGTATAACCCATTCCCAGAAATCTGAGAAGTAGGTTAGGGTGGAGTGAATGAATCTTTAGTTCTACCAATATCTCACGTTATGTCAAAGCTAGTATTCTGAGGACCACACTAGAGTAGCACCAGTCTTCCCCAATCCTATGCTATTTTTACAGGTAGAGAAATTGACACTCAGGGAAGGATAGCAGCTTCTTAAGTACCTTAGTGATGACCACATTCAGCTTGGTATCACCTGTTATCTCTTCACTTCCTGTCATTTTCATCATACCTTATTTAAAAATATACTATAGTTAAGATGTGTAGCAGTAAAGCATAAGTAAGTATTGCCACTTAGGAAAGAATGCATGTTTGTTCCCTGGGCAGAGGTGCCATGGTGGCTCTGTATTCAGAGATTGAGAGCACACATTGTAGCTGGCTTGCTCACTGCTGTAAACGAAGGTCATATAGAGAGCTGAAATATGGAGGAAATGAAATATACTCAACTGATGGCCCCTCACCCTGATAAGAATGTTTAAAAATGGTTAGAATTCTCAGTCAGTATGAATTCAAAGAAAAGATCAAAATCACCAGAAGGTTCTAAGAATGTAGGTCCAGATTTTTACATTTCCCTTTTTCCCCCCAAGAAGCTGTAACTTCTCAACTGAAATACTTTGTCTGTTAGCACACTTGCTACTTGCCCTGAGCTCCCAGCCCTCCCATTCTCACAGTAAAACAGTTCTGTCTTGTTAGAGCCCCCTTTGTGGCTCCTCAAGTCCCCGACTCCTTCCTCCTGAGCTGTAACTCCCTCAAAACACAGGCATGAAGGACAGAAAACCGGAGGCACTCACCAGCCATCACTGCTTGGGCTCTCTGGGCAGGAATAGTAGTGAAAATGAAAGCAACCTTCTTCCTTTGCTCTCAGAGGATTGGCATGCTAGTATTGCCTAAATGGGAAACCATAGCCTTTCAAATTCTCTTGTCTTTGCAGAGACAGAATTTGACTCTTCTTCTGATATGTACCTTAGTTCCTTTGGTAACAAGAAGTAAAATCTGTCTTTTCTCTTTACTGCCACACAGTTTCTGTGTTCTGTTTTGCAGTCTATTTTGACACCGTTAATAAGTCAAATTGACCCTCATTTGTTTCTGTGCCACCCCTAAGCCGCAAAATAGAAGGGACACCTCACTACAGGGATGCCTACTCCACCCATGAAGCGAGGCATGATCTTGCAAGGCTTAAGGGGAGCAGGAAGTCAACTGGAACCAGACAAACTGATACTTCTGTCACTGTTTTTAAAAACCCAAATAAGTGATCTCTTTTCTTCTCTCTTTCCTCATCTGTGTACTTGTCAGTTCTGGGAAAATGTATATATTTCTGTTTGTTGACTCTCTTACTTAAAATTATTTTTTTAAACAACAGATGTTTTCTATCAAATTAAATAATCAATACATAATAAAATGTTATGAGATGAAGTAAGATCATTTACTTCTTTAATCTCATATTACAAACTAACCAGAGTTATATGCTCACCATTGAGAATTTCTGTCTTATGTTTTTAAAAAGAACTGAGAACAATACTGTTACTGCTGGCCACCATCAAGAGTCTCTTTGTATCCTTTGCTCTGACTATAAACTCACTTCACTTCTGACTTGGTTTTGCCATCATGATGCAGGAAATGGATCCTATGCAGTACTGTGCCAGCTATGCAGATGCATGGTCTACTTCTCCCTCTTGGACCCCTGACCTTCCATGTGAACAAGCCTGAGCTAGATTGCTGGAGGATAAGAGATATGTGGAGATGGCTACCCTGTGTGCAGGTGAACTCAGACACATGGAGATAAGAAGAACCACACAGTTGACTGATCAATTTGTGATCATTAGTGAAGGCTTATTGTTTTAAACCATTGTGTTTTGGGGATAGTTTGTTACTCACCAAGAAACACCTACAATTTGCTTTGCATAACTTTGCAATGTATGGCAGACATTTATAAGAGTAAAAACATTAGGAACTATCTCATTTTTTGATGACCATTTAGTATTAGCAATGTTGATAAATTATAATTTTTAAATGTTGTACCAATTAATGCAGAAGGTATCTGATCCAGTTGTACAGAAAAGAGGTTAATAAAAACCATATTCTCCAATACAGCTCTCCTATATTCAGTCCAACATTCTACATACAATTTCCCTAAATTATTATTTTTTTATTTTCTTGTGCTAATTTTCAGAACTCTCAATAATATCCCTATTTTATCCTTTGATTTTTTGATAAACCAAATACAAACAATACTATTGGCTACTTCATATGAAAAATAAGATCTAGTTCACTAACACTGCTCTGCTCCCTGTGCTACCTAATATTTAAAGACATCATGATTTTCAATTCTTTTCTTGATTAATTTTAAAGTATTAAGTAATATATTTAAAAATTTGCAAAATGCACAAATAAAGAAATAATCCTGAAAGCAGCAAAGGGGGAAAAAAATCCTTACCTACAAAGGAAGACAAATAAGGCTGACAGTAGATCTCTCTGCAGAAATTTGGCAGGGCAGAAGAAAGTGCCATGATATATTCAATGTGCTGAATGGGAAAATCTGCAGCCAAGAATACTTTATTCTTCAAGGATGTCATTCAGAATAGGAGATATAGAGTTTCCTAGACAAACAAAAACTAAAGGCAACTTAAATAGCCCTGAGAGAAATATTACAGGCATTTCTTTGAGTGGGAAAGAAAACCAAAAGCAGTGAAGACTAGAAGGGATCAGAGAAATTCTCCAGAAACACCAACTTTACAAGTAATACAATGATATTGAAATCATATCTCTCAGTAATCACTCTGAATGGGGGTACCTGGGTAGTTCAGTACTTAAGCATCTGACTCTTGGTTTTGGCTCAGGTCATGATCTTGAGGTCGTGAGATTGAGCCCTGTGTGGGACTCCATGCTTAGCATGGGGTCTACTTGAGGCTCTCCCTCTCTCTCTGTTTCTCCTCTCTCTCTCTCTCTCTCTCTCTCTCTCAAATATATATTTTTTTTAAAAAAGCACTCTGAATGTAAATGGACTAAATACTCCAATTAAAAGCCATGGGGTATCAGAATGGATAAAAAAGACAAGACCCATCTATATGCTGCCTATAAGAGACTCATTTTAGATCTAAAGACCTGCAGATTGAAAGTGAGAGAATGGAGAACCATCTATCATGCTAATGGATGTCAAAAGAAAGCTGGAGTACCCATACTTTTATCAGACAAACTAGATTTTAAATGAAAAACTGTAATAAGAGATGAAGAAGGGCACTATATAATCAATAAGGGGTCTATCTAACAAGGAAATCTAACAATTGTAAATATTTATGCTACTGTTTGGGAGGAGCCAAATATTGAAGTCAATTAATAGCAAACATAAAGTAACTCATTGATAATAATACAATAGTAGTAGGGGACTTCAACACTACACTTACAGCAATAGACAGAACAACTAAGCAGAAAAGCCACAAAGAAACAATGACTTTGAATGACACACTGGACCATGTGGACCTAACTGACATATACAGAACATCTCATCCTAAAGCAGCAGAATGTATATTCTTTTCAAGTACACATGGAACATTGTCCAGAAAAGATTCAATACTCTCACAAATCAGGTTTCAACAAGTACAAAAAGAGAGATCGTACCATGCATACTTTCAAAGAACAATGCTATGAAACTTATTATCAAGCACAAGAAAAAAAATAAAGGAAAGGACACAAATGCATGGAAGTTAAAGAACATATTACTAAAGAATGAATGGGTTAATCAGTAAATTAAAGAAGAAATAAAATATATACATGTAAGTTGATGAAAATGAAAACATGATGGTCCAAAATTTTTGGGATGCAGCAAAGGCAGCCATAAGATGGAAGTGTATAGCAATATAGCCTTCCTCAAGAAACCAGAAAAGTCTCACATATACAACCTGACCTTACACCTAAAAGAGCTGGAAAAAGAACATCAAATAAAGCCTAAGACCAGCAGCAGAAGAAGAATAATTAAGAACAGAGAAATATATGATATAAAAACAAATGAAAAAGATAGAACAGATCAACAAAACTAAGAGCTAAGTCTTTGAAAGAATAACAAAATTGATAAACCTATAGCCAGGATTATTAAAAAAAAAAGACAGAGAGAGAGAAATACAAATAAATAAAATCAGAAATGAAAGAGGAGAGAGCATAGCCAACACCAGAAATGTGAACGATTATAAGAGAATATTATGAAAATTAATATGCCAACAATTTGGGCAATCTAGAAGAAATAGATATATTCCTAGAAACATAAACTACCAAAACTGAATCAGGAAGAAATAGAAAATTTGAACATACCCATAAGTAGCAAAGAAACTGAATTACTAATCTAAAATCTCCCAGCAAATAAAAGTCCAGGGCCAAATAAATGCCTTCCCAAATGAACTCTCAGGGGAATTCTACCAGACTTTTAAGTAGGAGAGAATGCCTATTCTTCTGAAACTGTTACAAAATATAGAAATGGAAGGAAAACTTCCAAATTCATTCTACAAGGCCAGAATTACCTTGATGACAAAGCAGACAAAGACCTCACTAAAATGGAGAATTACAGACCGATGTTCCTGATGAACATGGATGCAAAAGTTCTCAAGAAGATACTTGAAAATCAAATCCAACATAGCATTAAAATAATTATTTCACCATGATCATGTGGGATTTATTCCTGGTCTGCAGGGGTGGATTGGTAGTCACAAATCAATCAATATAATACACTATATTAATATAAGAAAGGATAAGAATCATATGATTCTATCAATAGATGCAGAAAAAGCGTTATACGAAGTACAGAATCCATTCTTAATAAATACCCTCAACAAAGTAGGGTTAGTAAGAACATAGCTCAACATGATAAAGTCCATTTACGAAAAACCTATAGGTAATATCATCTTCAGTGGGGAAAAACTGAGAGCTTTTCTTCCATGGTCAGGAGCAAGACAGGGAAGTCCAGTCTCATAACTCTTATTTAACATGGTGCTGGAAGAAGTCCTAGTCTCAGAAATTAGTTAAAAAAAGAAATGAAAGTCTTCCAAATTGGCAAGGAGTCAAACTTTCACTCTTCACAGACAAGATACTCTGTAGAAAATATAAATATTGCATTGAAAAATTAATAAAACTGATACAAGAATTCAACAAAGTCACAGGCTATAACATCAACATGCATAAATCTGTTGCATTTCTATATACCAATAATGGAGCAGCAGAAAGAGAAATCAAGGAATTTATCCCACTTAAAATTGCACCAAAAATCATTAGATACCTGGAAATAAATCTAATCAAAGAAGTAAAGGATCTGTACTTTGAAAACTATAGAACACGTATGAAAGATATTAAAGAGGACACAGAGAAATGGAAAAGTATTTAATGTTAATGGATTGGAAGAACAAACATTGTTAAACTTTCTATACCATCCAAAGCAATTGACACATTTAATGCAATCCCTATCATAAATGTTGCTCAGTACTTAATTCTCCCTATGTAATTCTCTGTATAGAAGTTGATAATAGTCATGCCTGTACAATCTCCTCCATCCACAATTAAACTATTATTTTAATGTTTATTTTTATTTTTTAAATATTTTATTTATTTGAGAGAGAGAAAGTGAGCAAGAGAGAGGGAGAAGCAGACTCTCCACTGACCAGCCCCGCCCCCCCCCCCCCCACACACAACCTGGGGCTTGATCCCAGGATTCCAGGATCATGACCTGAGTTGAAGGCAGATGCTTAGCCACTGAGCAACTCAGGTGCCCCTAAACTATTATTTTTAACCTGTATTTTTATTTTCATTGTGTAAATATCCAAAGATTTTCATTGACTTCTGCATCCATAACCAAATGTTCCATGCTTTGTTAATACAATAACTGTAAATGTTAAAAAACAATGAAAATCATTCATACTGGCTATAAATATACTGGCTATGTATATACTCTCTGGCCAAGTGCTGTGTTGGAACTACATTTCCTTCTCTTTGGAGCTGATGCCTCCTGTAATTGTACATTCAAAGAATATTTCCAGCCTCAAGATCTATCACTTTGTTATTACCTGGTTGTACTTGCTAAGAGATGCCTTAGACTTGTCTCTTGCTCAAGTCTAAGGCATGCCTTCACACTTGACTCCTTCACTCTCACCTTTTGAGGACAGTGTTTGATAATAGTCCCATTGCTCTCCTGTATCATTTTCCCACTGAATGATATCATTGCTATAACCATAAAACACATTATAATGAACCTATTAAACACACACACGTAGACCTCTCTCTTCCCCACAACTCCTCAAAAGCTCTCCAAGCTCCTTTTATTCTCTCAAACCAGTTCCAATCACTCTTTTGTCTGTATCCTTGTATCAAAACAATTCTTATTAATGTAATTAGTGTCATTCACATTGACAAATTAAATTATTAATCCTCAATCACTGTTTTGACCAGTTAGAAGCATTTCATAGTGATATTTGCACCTCTTCTGGAAACACTTCATTCATCTGCCTTCCATATCACAACCTTGTCTTATGTCTCCTGTTACTTCACTGGCTGCTTCTCTTGGTGAGCTTTGCTGGTTAATTCATATCACAAGGCCACTGTTCCATGTGTCCTCACTTAGTTGGCAGTGTGATCCAGTCAGTATCTTGGTTTCAAAAACTGTTGATATATAGGAAGGCAGCACAAAATTTTATCCTCCAGCCTATGCCCGTCCCCTGAATGTCACACTCATATAGCCCGTATCAAATGGACATCTATTTGAATGCCTGGTAGACATTTCAGTCCCCCCAAATCTACCACGTGTTAGGGTGTTTTCCATGTTATTCTCTGGTTTTTCAGAGTAGAACACTTAATTATTATGTCCTTTATATAATTTTCTCCACTTCTGTTGGCTTTACCCTCCAAACGTGAAGATTGCTCCCTGTCTTTACATATTTCATACAGATCCAGACTACCATCAACTCTGAATTTCTGCAGTAGTCTTCTGAACCCTCTTTCTGGGTCTTCCTTGGCCCCATCCTTCTCATTGTCATCTCCACCCAGTAGCTAGAGTGATCTTGATAAAATGTAATTCGGGTAACTCGATTCATTTATCTGCTCCAAATTCTCTAATAGTTTACTATCTCACAGTAAACTATAAGGTCTTTTATAGCCATGACACCTATACTATCTGGACCTTGGGCAATTCCATGATCTCATGTCCTAGTCTCTTTGTCTGTGGATTCCAGCCACACAAACCTCCTTGCTCCTCCTCAAACACACCAACTACATTCCTGTCTCGGCCATTTCTCTTTGCTTTTCCCTCTGTCTGGAATGCTCTTCCTTCTTTCTCACATCTGGCTTCCTCTCTTTTATCAGGTCTTATTCTGCTGATAAATTATGTATTTATTTAGCTTCTATTTCTCTCTTTTCCTCACTAAATTGCAAGATCCGGGCATCCCGGGTGGCTCAGAGGTTTAGCGCTGCCTTCAGCCTGGGGTGTGATCCTGGAGACCCAGGATTGAGTCCTGCATCTGGCTCCCTGCATGGAGCCTGCTTCTACCTCTGCCTCTCTCTCTCTCTCTCTCTCTCTCCACTCTGTGTATTCTCATGAAGAAATAAATAAAATATTAAAAAAAATAAATTGCAAGATCCATGAGGATTTTCTATTTAATGCCTAATGCTTGACATAGTCATTATTCATTATTTATAGGTTTACTGAGTGAATGGATATTTTATGGATTTTGTGCATTTTAAAAAGTATTTCTTATGGTTTCTACACCTTTTTATCATCTGTAATTCACTTTTATTTTCATTTTTTTTTCAGCTCTGTTGAAATATAATTTATATACAAAACACTGCATTTGTTTAACGTAGACATTTTGATGAGTTTAGACACACATATCCACCAGGATACCACCACTACAATGAAGGTGTAGCATTGTATATAGTGTTCTTAAATTTTATTGTATTAATTTATTACTCTTTTCCTTTATGTGACATACTTTCTGAATCTTGGAAATTTCCTAATATTTAAATTTCATGAAGATATTATCCTCTATTTTTCTCCTCCTAATAACTTAAAAGTTTTGGTTTTCATATTGAGATCTTTACTTCCTGAGGTATGTACTCTTTTGTGTAGGCTTGAGGTAGAATAATTATGTATGTGAGATTATGTACTTTTCTGCAAACTGATTTCTTGTCTTATTTTTATTTTACCTCTGCAACATGACATAGCCTATATTGCTCATTTTTATCCTTTATATTCTCTTCTATGTCTCTGTTTTGTTACATATGCCAACTGATAGAGCTTTTTTCCCTAATTTTTATTAAATTCTACTTATTAAATTCTACTTAGAATTTTTATTAAATTCTACTTAAATTCTACTTAAATTCTATTCTAAAATTTATTAAATTCTACTTAACATATGGTGTAATATTGCTTTCGGGAGTAGAATTTAGCGATTTATCACTTACAAATAACACCCAGTGTTCATCATAACAAGTACCCTTCTTAATATGCATCACACAATTAGCTCATCCCCATCCACCTCCCTTCATCAACTCTCAGATTGTTCTCCATAGTTAAGAGTCTCTTGTGGTTTGCCTCTCTTTTTTCCCCTTTTTTTTGTATGTTAGTCTGTTTTTGTCCTTAAATTCCACATATGAGTAAAATCATATGGTATATCTTTCTCTGACTGACTTATTTCACTTGGCAAAATACACTTTAGCTCCCTCCACATCAATGCAAATGGCAAGATTTCATTCTTTTTTATGGCTGAATGATGTTCCATTGTCACATCTTCTTTATCCATTCATCAGTCCATGGACATTTGTGCTCTTTCCATAATTTAGCTATTGTTGATAATGCTGCTATAAACATTGGGGTTCATATGCCCCTTCAAATAAGTGTTTTTGTATCTTTTAGGTAAATACCTCATAGTGTAAATGCTGAACCATAGGATAAGTCTATTTCAATTTTTTGAGGAACCTCCATACTGTTTTCCAGAATGGCAGTGTCAGCTTGCATTCCCACCTACAGTGTAAGAGAGCTCCCTCTCTTCTCTGCTTCTTTGCCAACATCTGTTGTTTACTGACTTGTTAATTTTAGCCATTCTGACAGGTGTGAGGTGCTATCTCATTGTGTTTTTTTAAATTTATTTATTCATGAGAGACACAGAGAGATAGAGAGACAGAGACATAGGCAGAGGGAGAAGCAGGCTCCATGCAGGGAGCCCGATGTGGGACTCAACCCTGGGACCCCAGGATCACTCCCTGAGCAGAAGGCAGACTCTCAAATGCTGAGCCACCCAGGCATCTCTCATTGTGGTTATGATTTGTATTTTCCTGATAATAAGTGATAGCATATTTTTATGCATCTGTTGGCCATCTGTATGTCTTCTTTGGAAAAGTATCTATTCATGTCTTCTGCCCATTTCTTAACTAGATTATTTGTTTTTTTGGTGTTGAGTTTGAAAAGTTCTTTATAGATTTTGGATACTAACCCTTTATCAAATATGTCATTTGAAAATATCTTCTCCCATTCCATAGGCTGTTTTCTTAGCTATTCTTAGTACTTTTCCTTCTAAACAAAGTGTATAAACAAGCTATTAAGGTCAAGAAAATACCATGTTAGGTTTTCTTTGTTTTCTTTGTTATTCTGTTAGGTATATATTAATTTGGGTGGGAAACTGAAACGTTTACATTTGACTTTTGGTCAATGATGGTGATATCCTTCACAGTAGTTAAATCTTTCCTTTATGTTACTCAATGATTTTTTTAAAAATATTTTTCCATATATAACTTGCAAAATTGGTTTGCAATTACCTTCAAATATCTTATGATGTTCCTTGCTATTGCAAGAAGAGGCTTTAAAAAGCAAACACTTCCTATCATCTTTTAAATATAAGAATGCTGTTAAATTTTGTATATTGATCTGAATTCTTGCAAATCCAGGAAACTTATTAATTTGAAGAGATTTTTAGTGAGTAAAATCCCATTTTTCAAGAACAGTGATGATTTTATTTCTTGTGTTCCATACTTTTTACTTTTGGCTTTATTGGAAATCCATTGCAAAATTAAATAGAAATATTTTTACTTATATATTATTTAAAGGCAATATGCAAATATTTCTGCATAAGAAGGCTATAGATTTTCTCATGTTAAGTGTTTCCCCGCTATTTCTATTTTGTTGATATGCTCTTTATTAAATACATGCATTAGGGATGCCTGGGTGGTGCAGCGGTTTAGCGCCTCCCTTTGGCCCAGGGTGTGATCGTGGAGACCCAGAATCGAGTCCCACGTCGGGCTCCCGGTGCATGGAGCCTGCTTCTCCCTCTGCCTATGTCTCTGCCTCTCTCTCTCTGTGTGACTATCATAAATAAATTTAAAAAAAAATTAAATACATGCATTAGATTAAGGAATTGCTTTTCACCTTGATTTTCTAGGGTTTTAATTATTTTTAACTGTAAATGAACCCTCAATACTATTGAATGCCTTTATAAACCTCTTAAATTTTTACATCTACTTTTTAATCTTTTCTGTTTAAAGATTTTATTTATTTATTTGAGAAAGAGGGAGACAGAGATAGTGACAGTGAGCATCAGCTAGGAGGAGTAGGAGAGGCACACTTCCCTTGAGCAGGGAGCTGGATATGGGACTCCATCCCACTACCCTGGCATCATGAACTGAGCCCAAAGCAGATGCTTAACAGACTGATAAACTTTAGATTGTGTTCAATGCACTCCTATTGAATTGTGTTCAAGCACTCCTACTTTTTAATCTTTTATTTTGAAGAAAGCTGTCATAAACATGTCAGTTAATCAACCGTAACCACATTTTTAAACACTAGTATCTTTACATACTAATTAATAAATATATTATTTCAGATATGGCTAGATTTGCTTTGCTAACATGTTTTTTAGAATCTTTACATGAGTGTTTGTGAGAAATCAGCCAGTATTTTTCTAACTCTTCCTTCTCTAATTTTGTTTCAGTTTTGTATAAGCCCTGTTAAAGAATTTAAAAAGCCTGCTTCTCTTTTTTATGGGGAAGTGTTTATTGAAAGTAGAGCTCATCAGTTTCTTAGAAGTTTTGAAATACATGCCTTTCCAACCATTTGGGTCTACGAATTTTTTTGCAGATAAATATGAAAAGAAAAATTAATTTGTTTAATGTCTATGGATCCATTCAGCTTTTTATTTTATCGTGTTTAAATTTTATTAATTTGCCTTTTCTAGAAAATTTTCTGTATATTTCCTCTGTATTATGTATGATATTCTCTAACTTTTCTCCCCCGTATTTATTCTTAACTATATTCACTGTACCTTTTAATCTCAGATATTGTTTTTGTGCTAATTCTGTTTTCTCACATTCTGTCTTGCTGAATGCCTGCGATTTCATTAGTTCTTTTAAAGGGCCAGCATTTGCTTCAGTAACCTGCTCAGTCCTTTGTTTCATTACCATTTCATTCATGCATTCTTATTCATTTGTATTATCTACTTACTTCTCTTTATGTATTGGTTTAGTATATTTCTGACTCCTTAAGTTGAATGCTTAGTTCATTTGTTTTTTTCTTTCTTGTTTTTGTATGTGTGTATATGTACATGTGTATATAGAATATGTATGTGCTTGTATGTGTGTATCTCCATTTTGTAAAAAATATTTTATTTATTTATGAAAGAGAAAGAGAAAGAGAGAGAGAGGGAGAGAGAGAGAGAGAGGCAGAGACACAGGCAGAGGGAGAAGCAGTCTCCATTCAGGGAGCCCGATGTGGGATTCGATGCCGGCTCTCCAGGATCCTGCCCTAGACTGAAGGCAGTGCCAAACCGCCGAGCCACCCAGGCTGCCCCTGTATCCCCATTTTGAACTACATGCAGTTGCAAGGTAGTCTTTCTGTTATTGGCTTTCTAATATTACCACTCAGTAGTCAGAGAATAAGGCATCTGTGCTATGTATTTTTGGATCTTTGTGATGTGACTTATATGTCTACATGGGAAGGCAAAGTCCAGAAATAAAACTGTCATGAATCTTTGTAGTGTGAGTTAACCCTAGCAGTTAAAAATTCTGTTAATTCCTACAATTCAGAATCCCTACAATTTTAGTCCTTTCTTGCTTTGAAGAGGTAACACAGCACAGTGGTTAATAGCTCATAATCCAGAGCAAGTCCAGAGCAATCACCTGCTAACTGTGTTTGGACAGGTATATTAATTTGCTGAAATCATAGTTTACTGAAGGAAAAAAATGAGGTCAACCTATAATGTTGGTTAAATAATCAATTAGAAGACTTCTCTAGATCATCCTATAGGTCCAGGGTTTGATAAGTATATAAATGAGGATCTAACCAGTTTACAGTTCTTGTCTCCAGATAGGGACATTCTCCTGTCACCCTTTGCTGAGGGCAAGTCATGGCCTGTTATGTTCAGCCAGAAGTGCTGACGCTGTATGAGTCACAAAGCTGGAAAGTCCGGCTAGCTTCTTCCATGCCATTTCCATTCTGTCACATTTTAGCTGAAATAATATTCTCTGTTAAAGGACGTAAAGGACACAGTTCATTTGCTTTTGTTTTTATTGAAATACGAAAGGTTACATGAGTGTGCTATGGTAGCAAAGGTATTTTTTTTTTTTTTCTTTTTTTTTTTTTTTTGCAAAGGTATTTTTTGAAGTTGGTCAAGAAGAGCTGGACTGCCCATGATTGCCTGACGGAGAGAAAGAGAGCAGAATGTCAAGATAGTAATCCCTGGAAGCCTTCAGTCCATCCCTTGTCATGATTCCTTTGCCATCCTTCTCCAGGTGCATTTTGCCATTTCCTTTGGTTTATATTTGTGACCTTTATAGTCTGTTTGCCGAAAAATACTCCAGGGGATCTTTGCAAAACTTCAGTTACTAGATTATATCATTTCTCTGTGCAAAAGCACTTAAAAGATTCTGTCTCACTGGGGATAAAAAATTTAAAGTCTTTACCATGTGACCACTAAGGTCCATGTGATCAGGTTTCCTACCACTTTTCTGATTTTGTCTGCCATTTTTCCCAATTTCATTCTCCTCCAGGCTACACCCTTTTTGCACTTCTGTAAACACATGAGACATGTCTCTGCCTCAGGGTGATTGTATTTACTATTCCCTGAGCTGGGACACCTTTCCCCTCACAGGTACCACAAGATTCACTCCCGCCCCCCACCAGTATGTCCACTCTTTGTTTTGACTTCACCATTTTATCACTTGGAGGAAATTTTGCCTGAATAATCTATCTGTGGCACAACAATATCCACTTTGTGTGTCTCTTTAGCCTCTTATTTTTTATTCTTTTTCTCCTTTATTTTTTGCAGCTCTTGTCCCTTTCTGACCCAGGATAGATTTCCTTGTGTGGTTAGTGTCTATCTCCCCTCACTCGTGTGTGGGCTTTCTCAGAGCAAGGACTCCACTTATTTTGTTCCCTGGTACCGGTACCTAGAAAAGAACCTAGAACATAGTATGTGCTTGATGTGCTTGTCCCATAAGTGATTCAATCCCCAAGTGTTGTTCTATTGGACTAATTTGGTCTTAAAAGCTGTTATACTGAAATATCTGAGCAATTATGCAATCTATGTGTTAGAAACCCAGGGTAGGAGATGGCATGGGCACATATTTAAAATACTGAGATAAACCTCACTATTAAATAGAATTTAAATTATGTTTCTAAGAGGGAGATTCATAATTGCTTATGAGTGATTTAGAATGATATAAAGCTGCTCTGAGTGAGTAAAATAGTTGTGGGATCTAACCTTGATATACTCATTCTAAAATATTTTGACCAAAAATAATAATAACAATAATAAGTGTTAAGATGGATACTAAAGGAGTTTCTGAGCAGTATGTGCAAATGTGAACACACACTCTGAGTGTTCTGAGATCCACACTGTGAGAACAGTGCAGAACCAGAGTCTGCCCCTGTACAAGGTAGGTTTTATGCTGTCTGGTGATGGTAGCTCACAGACATGATGTAGTGCATGTACTTAGAGGACCAAAGTCCTTCCTTCTCCATGATCAACCCCTCTGTTTTCTGTGTTTTGGGGATCAGAGGTAATATGTGGTAACTTGGCATGTGGGAGAGCAGGCCGGGAGAGAATGCGAGAGGTGAATATAAGTAATAATGGAGGGATGAGGACATTTCTGTTTTAATAATTGTTACCCTGTGTCCTTCACACTTTATTACTTCTCTCTTGGTTTCATTTACCTCACTGAAGGGTTGATTGTGGAGGCGAATATAGGATCCGGATGCACATAAGCAGAGTGAAAATAGCAGCTAATTGCTAAACTATATCAACAAGAAACACTAATGTGACCACCTAAGCTGTCAGCTGCCATTTGGTCATTGGGCCTCACCACCAATGTTACTTTCCCGTTTACTTCACCTGCTAACAGCTCTTGATACTTATTCTTTTCAATTGCCAGGGAAGAGATAGAAATATCTTGTCATGGATACTCGTTCAATGGTCGGCATCTGGGCTTTCACATCTGGTTTTTCAAATGATTGTTGTACCTAAAAACAAAAAGATGGGCTAGATGAGACATGCCTCTTATGAATTCTCAGAAAATATTTTCCACTATGAGCCAGAAAATTCTGGGAATGCAGAGTGCTTCTAAGGTTGATGGAGCCAGCCCAATGGACACTCAAACTCTCTGCCACTGCTGTCCTATTTCTTAAAAGTGATGCCCCATGGGCAGCCCTGGTGGCTCAGCGGTTTAGTGCTGACTTTGGCCTAGGGTGTAATCCTGGAAATCTGGGATCGAGTCCCACGTTGGGCTCCCTGCATGGAGCCTGCTTCTCTCTCTGCCTGTGTCTCTGCCTCTCTCTCTCTCTCTCTGTGTGTGTCTCTCATGAATAAATAAAAAAAAATCTTTAAAAAAAGTGATGCCCATGTCAGAATATGCTCTTTATCTCAAACCCTTTATGTCTAATCCAAACCCTTTCAAACTCCATTTCCTGTTTTGTTTCTGATCTATAGATTTGATGATCAATTTTCCCTTGTTCCATGTTCCCCTGTTCCATGAACAGGTCTGTTCATGAGAACTGGATCTTGAGAATTCTCAACTTTCTATGTCCACCAGTGCTAAGTCTCCAATTCAAAGAGACTCAAATTCTGGGATTTTGTTCTTAAATACATAACACTGACCAACTTTCACGTCCCCACCACCAGCTTACCTGAAGTCTTTTGCCACAGACTGATCAATGAGATCCTACTTAACCTAGATCAATTATTTCTAGCCTTTCCTGGAAATCCTTTCCAAGTGCAATGTCAAAATCCTATTCATTCAACAGGACTTATCTTCCTGAGTTCCTATTCACAGAGACCCCAACACATGTCACTCTGCTGTCTTCTCTAATTTACTAGTGGTATAGCCTTCTTTTTCCAGAAAAGTGCAACTGTTCTCTGTGTGTTTTTTTTTTTTAAGATTTTATTTATTTATTCATGAGAGACACACACACACAGAGGCAGAGACACAGGCAGAAGGAGAAGCAGGCTCCATGCAGGGAGCCCAATGTGGGACTCGATCCTGGGGCTCCAGGATCAGGCCCTGGGCTGAAGGCGGTGCTAAACCTCTGAGCCACCCGGGCTGCCTCTCTCTGTGTTTTTGAATAAAAACACAACCATATTTTTCCACATTCTTTTTTTTTTTTTCACATTCTTAATACCAATCCCTTGCTCCATGAAAAAGGGGGCATATCTATGTATTTATTCAATGAATAATAATTCCTATGCGCTTGAACGTTGAGATATTTAGCAAATTCCTGCCTTCGTAAATTCATATTTGAGTGAGTAAATACAGATGAAAAATGAACATATAAATACATATACTTAGTGCATGGAGGAGAGATCCGCAGAGGAAAGAAAACTAGGAAGGAGGAGGGACTAAGGAGTGTTCAGAGCTGGACACAGAATGTCTTCTCCTGTCTTCACTTCCACATGTGGTCAGTCTCTTTCTTTACAGACCCTATCATAATCTGTAATCACACATTGTTTGTTGGCCTACTTGTTCAGTGACCATCTGTCTCATAAACATGTATGTGCTATGTAGTCTTATGTATCTCATTCACCCCTTTGTCACCGGGATAGAGCCCACAACTTACCACCTCGTCTATATTTACTTAATAAAGCAAACAACGAAAACTAATGCAAAAACCTCCCACTCTTTGAAATTTAAGAACTTACACCCCATGACACACAGCTTATATTTTATATATTTTTTGATAATATTTTTATCTCCTGCTACAGTGCATTGACATTTTTTTTCTACATCAGGTTTTAAATACCTAGATGACAGAAACCAGGTCCCACTCTACTTGTGTTTGCCTTACACAGTCTGCCATTGTCACCTGGCAAAGCCTTCCTGAACAAACAAATGATTAGAAAAGGAAAGACAAGCTTACCTTCCGGAATACTCCTTCTAGGTGACAGCACCAGGAATATTTTTGGAAGCATGTGATGAGTTGTGCAATGAAAAGAGATCCCTTCGTGATATGTCTCCAGGACACATTATCTGTGAAGACAGGAAGTGGTAAGCTTGGGGCTGTGGCCTTATTTTATTTACATTTTTTTCTAAAGCATAGCTTAGTAATTATCTGAATGTGTTTAGGAAACGCACTTATAACCTTACATTAACTCATTTTCCACAGAGAGGAAACAAAGAAAGTAACAGAGGTCCAAGTAACGGGGCAGCTCATCAAAGCTTCAGAAGATGGCATAGCAATTGCACTGTCTACTTAGCACTGACTGACTTTTTACTCTGTGCCCTATGTTCATCTTCTTGGCTTTCAAAGAGGCTGAGAGATAACTGGAATTATCCCGTTTTACAGAGGAAAAACTAGAAGTTCAGAAGGATTCAAGAATGTCCCCATGTTTACACAGGTGGCCATTTACAAATTGTGTGCGGTGCTGTCTTTCATGATATAATAAACAAAATAGATGAACAGGCCCAAAGAAAACTTTTGGGGGAGATGGATATGTTTATGGCATGGATTGTGGTGATAGTTCCACAGATATATACTCATCTCCAAACTCATCAATTCATACACGGTAAATATGCATAGCATTTTGTAAGTCAATCCTAATTGCATAGAGTGGTTTAAAAAGACTAAAGATAAAAATTCGCAAATTATAAATACCTAAATGTAAGACTTCTTCAGATGATTATATGGAAATCAAGAACTAAACACTGCTATACTGTTAGTAGTTTTAATAAGCCCCTTAGGATCCTTTTCTACTTCTGTTAAAGGGGCGTCTACTTCCTGCTGAGGCATCCAATGGCAACACTCCAGACAACATCAGGTGGGTAGTATGGAGCAAAAAGCTTGCACTTGATCATTTGAGAGAGGGCAGCCAGTCCCAGGATCCGTAAGAACTCTTCTCAAAATGTTGAATGATTTAATAGAAAAGAATCAATCACCTGTTTTAAAATGGTATATTGTAAAGGGGGTTCCTTGCATTAGATTGTTTTCATGTTTGGTGTACCTTTTACTGTAAAGCACAACACTTATAATAAAAGCACAGTTTTAGAAATTAAGGGAAAAAAAGAATATTTGTCTCCACAGAACAGACTAGATAAGATTTAAAATAGATTGACAACACTTAAAATTCACTTAGGATCCTGGCTGCACAGAGGCTATCTTGATTTTCTAGAATCATTCAGCGGTGTCCCCAGGCCCACAAATCCCTGTATGCAATGGAGAGACACATACGTGGGGTTGAGGAGCAGAAAGCAATGAAGTCCTTCTCCACGTGGACCTTGTGAATGGCATCGCTCTTGAGCATCAGAGGTTGATGTGTCCAGCTGTCTGTCGAGGCTTTTGGAGAGTCGCTGACCCACAGTTCCCCAGGATTTTCTATGGAGATATCAATTTTCTATACACTGTATCTCTCAGTATGACTAGTAGAATTGCCCCCTTCTTTGTTTTTAAGAATTTATTCTCACCAGTTTCACACACACACACACACACACACACAGCACTCTGCCTTTCTCTGGGGTCCCTACAGCCATGTGTTGATTAACAATGATAACATCATAAAACAAGAAGAAGCCATTTGCTAGGAAGAGCATAGAAGTTAAAGGCTTATTAGCTTCATCTCAGGGAGCACACTTAAATTTTTTAGCTAAATTGTTTTTGTTTCCTTCTCCCCCAAACATTGCTCCAACAAAGCTCAAGGACAATTGAAAGTCAGGATAAAAGAATTGTTTTTGACTGCCATCCCAAGTTCCCTCACTTTCCTACTCATTTCCCATTCAACATGCCTGAGAGAAAAGCATGGTGCTCTTACATAATATGCTCACTTTCAAAGAAAATTATTCTCAAGCCAGAGATTGTCAAAATGACTGTAAAGCATGAATAAGGAAAACCATCATTAAAGTCATTTTGCTCTAAGATCTGAATATTTGTGTTTCACTTTGATTTAGGGATTCTGGTAGTCTTCTTCACCACTTACCCTGGATTAAGTTGAACAGAAATGTGTTAGCTGACAGGACAAATGCTTGTGATACCAGCCCGCTAGGCACTAGTGTTTCCTGAATTCAGTCCAGTTTATTTGCACTGAATGGACTCTAAGATCATCTCTAGAAACAAAGCACTCAGCGCAGTTCTCTGCAGACACCTTCATGGCCTTTGGGGTTTCTATCTCAGAACTCACCACCTCTGCAGGCCTGGATGATGATGACCTTCGGTTTGTCCTTGAGGTTGAGGCAGTGACGGTTGTTGAAAATCTGGAAGATGGTGTCATAAGCTAGTACATCTGGATTTTCCACGCTGTGTGCGGTCCCACAGATTCCATTCAGGATGCCGTGAGACATTAACACCAAGAATGTGCTGTCTGAGGACTTATGCTCTGGGCGGGCGGCAAATTCCCGTAGCACTGATTCCATACCCTGCAAAAGACCACCAGGTCTTAGTTTGATATGACAAGCATTTCAGTTGGTCTCACCTCCTGCTTATCACCAGCAGTTTAAGATTGCACTTGCTATGCCTTCATGCAGTGTTTGCTCCCTAATGTCTTTTGATTTTTCTTTCTATAATGGAGCAGTGGGTTGAACTTTCTGCTCTAGGTGACAGTATATAAACTGTCCATTTTTCCTCTTCATTTCTGTCTTTCCTTTCATTACTTGACAAAAGCCTTGGGTCATAAATACTTCCTGCCACTAGCCTTGTAAAATTCTTCCCAGTGTGCTTAGAATAAAGTTAAACTTCTGATGTACGAATATTTCTCTCTCACCCTGTCTCATCCTCCCCTGGGCTCTGGTCACCCTGCTCAGGTTTCCCATTCCATTCAGATTTCCCCCTTCTGGTCCTCCTGCCTGGAATGTAGTTCATCCACAACTTTCCAGAGCTGTCTTGCTCCCTATAGTCATGTGCCTGCTCCTGTGTTAACTCCCAAAACAAGTCTCTTTTGACCATCCCATCTAACATCATTGCTCCCCACTCACTAGTTCACTCTCATATTTCATTTTTCCTTTCTCTTTTCACTTACTTTAAATGTTCTTTCTACTCTTACAGAGACACACCGAGTCTGTGAAATTTTCTGCTTGGCGTATGGTACAATTATCCTGCACCAAACAAGCCTATGGCACTGCAACTGGGTGCTTCCCATTGTGTGTACAGACCTATGCCCAACACTAGGAAGAGGCCTGGGACAAAGCGGGGACTCAGTCCTTACGTGATGAGTACACTCCTACTAAATAAACATTACTCTAGAGTTTTCTGGAGAATGTTGGGGCTGAGTTCTTATCATCCCACTTTGGAACTAAGGATTATCTAAATACACATGCCAATCACTTTGTCTAGTTATGGAACTGAGGATATTAAGGCTCAAAAGAGACACAGATTTTCCCTGTCTCTTACTTTCATTTCTTAAACACACATACACACACACACACACACACACACACACACACACGGCCAAATATCAAAGTATTTGCCTAATATGCTAAAGCTAACATGTTAGTAGTAGGATGCGTGTTGCATATATACATGTTTGGGGCACATGAGGGTCTCCTACCTTAGCAGTGAGTTTCCGTTTCACAACTACACTGTAGCCCAGGCCCTCCAGCAGACTCTCCATTCCTGCAATGTCAAGTTCAGCTCCATCCCTGGTAGAAAGATGATCAAACTCTATATTGCATATGATGAGAGCCAGACGAGTACGATCCTTTCTCTCCTTTATTGGGTAGATCTACAGGAAATGGATATAGACAGTGAGTTGGATTTACCTAAATCTCCTTTTAAACCCTCATCTACCAGTCATTGTTACTGTGCTAAGGACTCGTTTAGCTGCCCTGTCCTGTACCAGAAGACATTGCCCCCCCTAACTCTTGATGATGGATTGAGTTGGCAGTAGCAAGAAGTACAAATTGGAAGTAAGTTATCTCTTAAGAGCCTAGAACAGGACCCAGTATGTCACTGGAATGGTTACTTAAGAATCTTAAGGAGACTAGAATGTTTCCTACTGTCTCCTCCTCTCTCTTCTCTACCTGGTCAAATCTTTCTTAGCATTCAAGATTCAAATCCAATTTCGTAAAAGCCAGAAGACACTTGCCACTGGCTCCAGCCAAAAATAAATACATCAATGATCCTTTTTCTTTGGTGACATTATTATTTTGGCACTGTTTTTTTTTTTTTTTTTTTGAAAACATATCAACATACAATGCTATGCAGGCTTTAATTGTATTTTAAAAATACACTTTACATCTAGGCTTTTCAACTAGAATGCAAACAATTATTACTCAGTCATAGTCTCTTATAAATATTTTTCTTCTAGGACTACAACTAAAATTGCCATAAATCACAAATAGATTCAACAACAAATAAATCAAAATGAGAGATCTGTATTTATCATGGGGTTGAAAGAGAATCAAAGTCTGTGTGAGGCCACATGATTTCTTCCTTGCTCAGGGCATCAATGGGTAAGGTTACCACTGTCTTTGCTCCCCAACTCTGCAATTAGTGCTTTAGGAAATCATGTAGATAGTGAAAGCAGTTGTTTCTCTCTTATTCTCAATTTCATGGATGGAGCACAGCACCTCTTCAGCCTTCTCTTTATACATTTTCACAAATGTTTCAGGAGGACAAAGCTTGAGAGTATCTGTAGATTCTTCTGAGTCAGGAATGGTTGGCCCAGGCATGTTTTCCACGAAGGCTGTGGGATATATTGTGGTATAGAAATTAGGATATCTGCCTTTGTGACCCAATTATCTCTTAAGAATATTGACAGAAAAGGGAAGTCATGGGAAGAAGATTTTTCAACATGTAGGGGTTATAATTGTATTTAACCTGTAATGTGAGGAAATGTATTTTGAGTAGGAAAGAAGGGGGAGACCGTTAGTAGACAAAGCAGATATACCCGAAAATGCAAGAGTAGATTTCTGATAATTTTTAGGAAAACACCTTGATGATTTGGGGTCAAATTTAGCTTTTACATTTTCAGCAAAAAGTTAGATTTTTCCAATGGTTTTACTCTTGAGTCCTCACTCATCCATGTGGACTTTCCATTGTCTCTGAGCACGAACATCCTAGGTTAATGTTATTGAATTGCTATCCCTTAGAAATATAATTGATCCACATATGCAATTCAAAATGTCCTTGTTAAAAAACTAAAAGGAAGCAGGTGAAATTAGTTAATATTACTAATATATTTTTGCATGATATATCTGAAATCGCATCCTCTCAACATGTATTCTAATCACAACTCAAGCTCTGAGTAGCCCGGTGTGGCCAACAGCTACCCTGTAGGACATTGTACAATCCTGAGTCCACTCCTATTTCATATAGTGCATATAGACACACACGCACATACCAGACACATCACAAAAATTTGAATTGTGTACCATCCAGGTATTTCTCAGCTGGTACACTTGACCTTTGCAGAGGAGATAGGCCGCAGTGGCTCCTAACAGAGTTGCAACTTAAAGGAGAAATGATATCCTGCGTCCAAGGTCAAAGGGACAGTTGTCTGTCAGGGATTTTCACATGCCCCGGGTCTCCTTTCCCCAAAGTGTGAAACAATTGGTACTAAGTTTTCAACCCACGTTTTCAAATATGAAGAAATACCTCTCCCAACTTGGAGAAGTTTGTCTAACTCACCCTGACCTAATCCCTAGAGAAATGGAGAACTCTCCGACCCTTCATGCTCTCACTTAACTGAGATTGCGTAAGAAGCTTGGAAAGCTCTGAGCCTGCCCTTGGAGAAATGAGGAAGAGGAATTCATAAACAGAATTTAGCAGTTTGCCAAGAGCTAATATAACAAGGATTTTGTTCATGAAAGGAATTAACCTTTGTGTTCAGTGACACAAACCAACCAAGACTGCTCTGGTTTTCTTTTATCTAAGTGAGAAAAGCAATGTTATCCTGTATAAACTTTTCAGTTTTTGTATTTTATATTTTTTCCCTATTTTACTCATTTGTTACCATTCATTTTTAAATAACATTTTTTTAAAATGTCTTTCTAAACTGAATGCTAAAAACCTGACTTCTGGAGATGAAGGAAACCAAGTTTTCCAGACATTTCTTAAAAAGAGACCCATGCTCTTTCTTTTTATTCCAGAACATTTTACCAATGTGAGGACATCCAGGGTCCTGGGCTAGTCTCTGATCAGAAGATATGTTTTCGCTTCAAAAGTCTCTGTTTCCAGGTTGTGTCCAGGTTTGGTGAACCCTCCAACTTAATAAACATCAGCTCCTAATGACCATTTTCTATCTGTGTACAGATACCATGTTTGCAGATAAAATTGGGGGTTAGATAGGATTTCTATCTCACATTTAATAGTAAGCATGAAAATGAATCCTTTCATTACAACATAATAAATATTACAGGGCAGCTTGCTGCCCAAAGAGGGTTCTGTTCATCTGGCAGCACACAGAAATAAATGAGAGAATTAGGAGTTTAGATAGAAATGTTAACGTTTGTCTTATCTGTTACTTAATGAAATACGCAGGAAGCCCCTTAAACTGACACGAAAAGGAAGAGACTTGTACATGGTAAGACCAAGCCGTCTTCCTTGGCAGGTAGGAATCTGAGTAGTTACTCCTCAGACTAAGTGACTGTCACATAGCATGCACATATAGGAGTTTGTTAAATGAAATAAATCAGAATCATATCCATGTTCAGAAGGCCAGGTCTTTACGTTCACCAGTAGCCCAGCTCACCCAGCTTCCCTGCCTGCGGGTGCCCTGGGATTCCCCCAGAGATCTTGTGTGCAGAGAGAGCCCAGGGAGCCACTGGACACATGATGAGAGGACCTCCACCTGCCTTCTGACTGCGAGACTCTGTCAATGGCCCGCTGTTATCTCAGTTTGATGCTCATCGTGATTCCTGGGGTTGCTGAAATTATTTTGAAGCTCCCATGACTTCAGTTTTGATTCCCATTTGCTGAATTATCTCTGAAAATTTTTTAATCCAAATTGTTTCCATTCTACCTCAGATTTAAGAGAAAGTAATAAAACTGCGTAAGGACAAACTTAAATATTAAGGAGAACACAGCTTAGGCCACGGTACTGAACACCCATCAGATTAGTATGTATGCCCGGCTGGGCAGAGTGTCCCTTCTCCATGCAGAACTTTTTGAAAAAGCATATATGCTATAGTGAGGTCCCTACAGTTGCCTTTTGTTTATTATTGCCATTGTTCTTATTAATAAACCCTGAGATCTCAGGGCTGGGTTTTGAGGTTAACTTCTACGATGAATTAAGTCTGTCACTGATGAACTTGGGCAAGAGTGTATATATTTATGCCTTAGTAATACTTAGAATTTAATCTAGGTCAGAAGTTTTAAAATGTTTCAATAGATTGGACACTTTACAGGTGTGCCCCTGACCATATTTCGTAACTTACAGAAATACATAAGCCCTAGAAAGGTTTATCATAATAATTATGATAACTAATATTTACTGCATGCCTGTCCTTCCACTGTCGTATTTATCCTATATTTATTACATGCCTGTGGTGGCGGGCACTGTGCTGAGAGCTACTATTCACTCATGAAGAGAACACTTGTGCTCTGGATGAAGAAGCTTGGTGGCATGTAGTCCTGCCTAATATGATAGAAAGAGATTAGAAGCGGAACAAATCTGATGGGAGGAATTAAGCGTTTAACTCTGTAGATGTAGTTTTGTGATGTCAGTGGAGTATTGGGGCAAAAATGTTGAATGTGCCTCTGGTGCTAAGTGTATCTGGAGCCCAGAGGAGAATTCTGGGTAAGAGCTCCTACTGTCTTAGAGGTTGTTAGCCTGTGCCTGCCACGATGTACCTACCCTGTGAAGAAGTTACCAAAATTGTGACCATATCACAGATGCTGAAACTGATGCTCAGGGAGGTTAGGAAGCTAGAATGAAATCATAGAGCATCCACAGTGATAGAACCTGGACTCACATGTGCGTATGCCTTACTGCACAGTTCACACAGTCAGCTCTTTCTGTGAGCAATCTAAGCACGAGGACTCAGCTTCTTAGCTAATTGGAAATTGGATCTCCTTCTATAAAAGACAAGGTGGACTCTCAAACGATGATGACAGAGTTAGTGAAAATTACACTTTAGTACTGGAAGGATGGTGGGATTATGGAGGATCCTAGAGGGACCTTGGAGTTAAGTAATTTCTGGAAAATTTGAGACACCCATTGTAAGTCCTTTCAGTTTACCTTCTACACTGGTGGAATATTTGTCCGTATTAATGAAAGTATGGACAAGGGCTTGACCTGCCTCCTGGCGTTTCTGTCGCACAGAGTTCAGAATGACCCAGGGCTTGTCTTCAGGTTTGGCATCATAAAATGTTTTCTTTTCTGCATCCTCCAATTTCAGGATATCTTTTTCCAACAAGCCATGCAAAACACCAGTAATGAGTTCTTTGCCCACAGTTTCCAAAATCTTAAATGGATTTTTGTCGTGTTTGTCTTCTGTCAGAAATACAAAGACTCCTTCAACTATGGGTACTACGTAAGTTTTGCCGTCTCTAGCAATTTCCCCATTATGGGAAATACCCCTAAAAACACCTTCTCTTTCATCATCTGCCCTGTAAAATATGTCCTCTCTCGTACTCATGGAGTTCTCTTGGCCCATCCTGTTCATACTGGGCTGTGTGTTTGTTTGTTTGTTTGTTTGTTTTTGTTTTTTTGGCTGTGTTTAATGATTCATCCCCACTTACGATTTTTGGGAGGAGCTTCTCATCTTTCTTCTGTGACGCTAGGCCTAATGCTAACTTCCTGGCCACCTACTGCTTCCCTATTTCTCTTTCTCATAGTGATGATGATGGTCCTATTTTTAATATATGTTCCAAAGAAAGTCCATGCTGTTGCCTAGAACTGTACATTTTTCCCACTAGACTGTGAGGATCTTTTCTTTTGCCTGTATTTAATTTTCTTGGTAAAAGCATGATGTCTTTGAATTCATATCTTTGTACCCACATCTCATTCCCATATCTTTGTGCTTAAAATACTTACAAACACTTACATATTTGTTGAATGCATAAACTAATGAATACATGAATTAGTACATCTAGAGTTCTTTCAGTAAGGTAGATTAACTTGACACTTGGTTAATTTACTACTATCTGGGATAGCATTCCATATCATCTTAGCAGATATGGTTATATAAGTGTCATTTCTACCCCCAAATTTTTGGCTAGCTTTAATTTGATGGTGGAAATTCTTAAATACCTAATCTTTCATATTTGTGTATCTTTATAAGATGAATAAAGGCAGGAACCTTGTTTGTCCATTAATCTCTGAACAGTCCATAGAGCAAGATCTATAACACAGTTGGTATGTGTCAAATATTTTTCACATGGCCTAGATATTAGCAATTTTGATGAAATTATTCAGTTAAATAGTATTTTAACAAACATTTATTGCATGCATACTGAGTCAACAACCACTGTGATGGGAACTTACCTATGAATAATTCAGACATGTCTCATTTCCCCATAAAGATTAAAGTCCAGTGGGGGAAAAGGATAGATTTATTTATTTTTTTAATGACAAGAAAAGTATAGTAAGAGTTATGGCTGGAAGAATCATAGGCCACTGTAAGAGTAGGGATTCTGAAATATAGTAGCAAAAAATAGAAGTGGAAAGAAGGATCTGGATCTGAAAGAGGAATCAATCAGTAAACTTGGCCACTGCTTGAATGTTGGAAGTAAGGAAAAGAAACCCCAAGATAATCCAGATTTCTGGTTTGAATAACTGGGTAATAGTGGACATTAACGAGGACGGGGAAAAATGGAGAAGAAGCAAGGTAGGGGAAGGTTGACAAGCTCAGCTCTCTGGTACATAGAGATAAAACTCTCTAAAGGAGACATGAGTGCATATGTTTAGAAGGCACTAGAATAGTGAAGTGTGGTGTTAAAGTGGGTAGTCAGGTTTGGGGCACATTTAGATTTGTGAGTATGAACATGGTAGTAAAGCTGCAGGGATGGCCTCTGCTATAACACATAGATTAACAGAAAAAGACATAGGATCAATCCATGAGAATAACCCATTGCCCTCTCACCCTGGGGTCATCCCGTGAACCTAGAATTAATGTCAAAAAAGATGAAGTTCAAAAAAATGTTCTTATTTGGAAAATACCATTA
Organism: Canis lupus dingo; assembly: GCF_003254725.2. Taxonomy (NCBI): domain Eukaryota; kingdom Metazoa; phylum Chordata; class Mammalia; order Carnivora; family Canidae; genus Canis; species Canis lupus. The sequence continues at coordinate 27,164,078 of NC_064247.1, read as the reverse complement.
CCTGGTAAAGAAGGAACTTCTACTTGAGAGTCTAGTTTGGTATGATCATTTCCAGATGGTGAACCTGAGGAAAGATTCAGGACATTAAAATAGTCACTTATCATCTCTGAAGACTCTCACCTGCTGTATTGGACAACCCTCCTGAACACACCTGCAGGCCTGTTCAAGGCTTAGCATTACAGCCATCACAGGGAAGCCAAAGTGACTATGCCTGAGTAATTGAACTTTCACACTGGAGGCAAAGCAAAGGAGTATCTGGAAGTCTCCTTATTTCTGCTTTCTATGATGAAGGGGAATTGAGACAGCATCAGACATGGAACCAAAAAGCCTCTTAATTCTCATGTTTCAAGGTGGCTCCTGGGATGAACACTACTGCCATCAGGTGTGTGCCACATGTGCACTTAAGCTCTGCTAAGACTTATGACAGCAGAGAATGAGGGTGAGGTGGCCCACCTGGTCCACTCTCAGCAGTGATAAGTCAGTTTCCCAAGTGTCATGGGACAGGAAGGTGGTCAAGCCAAGATACAAATGCAAACTGTCCCCACAATCATCCATGGGCTCCTAATCAGTATGTTACGCCTCCATCCTACAAACGGCCTGGTCTCATTACACATGTGCCAAGACCCCTGACCATCACTCTTGCCCTACTAGGTGGAAGAAGCCTCACACAGAAGAGAAAAACAATGGGAAGCCACAGTTACAGTGTTTAGTTGCATAGAGTTACTCAAACCTTTTAATAGATCCTCCTGGCTCACTTTTATGATTGTCAGTTTTAAAGACAAAAATGGAATCAATTTGTTTCTTGTTTTATGAGGATCTCAGTATGACAAAACCCAAGAAGCTTATTCTGGAAGCCTCTGGAATTGGCATAAGCTAACAAATGAGAAATACTCCTGAATCTTCATTTCACAGTACTTATTGAAGACAGGATATCCATAGACAAAATATGGTCCATTTCCCTTTTCTACATGGAGGGGAGTCAAAGCTTCAAGCCAAAGGCAGCATACCACTGTTTGGCCCATCATTTCCATCAAGACTGCTGCAATAAATTAACCAGCAGTGAATTCAAGAACATTTTCTGGAGGAGACCTATCTATGGCATCTGCAATAGGTCTTCTTCTGACCAAGAACTTTCTTTTAGGAAGGTCTCTCCCCTTCAAGTGCATCCAGATACTACATCTCATTGTCATAATCTATGGACATATAAAAATTGGCAGATGGAAGAGGGAGAGACAAAGCCATGACAGCCCTGACAAAGAGCATCATGTGACAGCTTGAGGGTTTCTCAGTGGGTTGTACAAGTGCCTCCAGAGCTCCAGGATTGTGCTTGGAGAGGAATGGGGCAAAGATGTGGTCTTTGGCTATTGATTGTCTTTAATTTGGGGGGGGATATGATAAATGAAAAAAGAGAGACACTGAGTGAGGGCTTTGCTAGGATGAGTGGAGAGCATAGTATGAAGATTTTCAGACTGTCCTCATGAACTTCTACAAAGGAGCCACCACATATTCAGGATGGAGAATGAACTTTAATCAAAGGAGGCTCCTGAGGCCAAAGGACCAGAAAGTAGAAGAAAGAAACAGGAACCATTCAGTAGAGCTGGGGTACAGAAATGGGGCCCTGGAGCCAGGAACAAGGTAGGTGTCTGCAAACTAAACCAACCAAGGAGGAAATCCAGCATTGGGCACAAGGACATGGTTCTCCCTGGACTGCAGTTAGACCCCCTGATCCTTACCTGAGGAGAGCCCCAGCGTCTGTGCCAGGTGAATGTCCTCATTGCAAATATTAGAAATAAAAATCTGGCATGCATTTGGCCCTTTCCGAAGGACGGAGTCAATCAGAACTCGGGCCTGATCCATAACTGTAGAGTGTGCACACCGCACTCGCTCCATCTCCTCGTGGTTCAGCACTCTTTTCTCAAAGAGTTCATCCAGCAAACCATTGATGGTCCCCATGTCTACTGACCGGACAAACAGCCTTCTCTTGTCCTTCAGGACCTTGTCTGGTGAAGATAAGGATTCCTCAAGTCATGAAAACAGCCTCTTTCCCTCTCAGGTCAGCAACAAGGAGTCACCTGCTCTACATGCAGTCAGGAGGCCAACCCTCTGCAGGTGGCACAGGAGTCCTGAGACCCTACTGTCACTCTGTTCCTGCAGCTCTGGCCCCGCAGCCTGAGGACCATGTGCACTCCTGCCATTTGCATGTGGAAACCAGGGGTCACGCCGACCAGCCCTACAGCCCCACGGGTGTTCAATTCTGCATCAGAGAGTTGTGCAGTTATGTCCAATTTCCTTTGGGGACATGAACTGTTGGTACCTGTCCTGTGCCAGTTAGGCATCCCCTGTCAGACCAGGGCCTTTCAAATTGAATTAGGATTGCAAAACATTGACAAGCAAAGCCCATTCCCTCCTGGTCCAGCCTCATCTTTCTGCAGGCTGTGGAAATCTCCCAAGCCCTCTCCTTTCCCCTGCCCCCCTGCCTGTTCCTCAGCCCTAGCCCTCATGTCTGCTCCCCTGAACAGTCACATAACTCAAGGCCAACCAGAACCAGCTTTTCCCCAAGACATTCCCTTATAGTCAGCAAGAACTCACCGGCCATGATTTGTCTCTGTCAGCCTTGATGTGTGCTATGAAACCGAAAGCATATTCCACCTTCCTTTTCAGCAGGGCGTGTACACTGATTGAGAAATACCCACAGTTGGTGCCTACACATCCTGTTCCCCAACACCAACCAAGAAATACTCAGTTCTCTGAAGCCTAGTCTGCGCTGGGAATGTATTTTCCAAAGTTGCCTTTATTGGCACTTGAGTGACATCAGAGTAGGAAGTGAGGAAAGATTGGAGAATATGTGAGAAGTGGGAATGTCCACATAGGGTCCAACTTACACCATGTTGACTCTCCCGTTCATGAGCAATTAGGAAGTGTCATCTGGAAAAGTCACTCCTGCTTTGGCATCTTTGTTCTGGCCATTAAAACAAAATACCCCAGACCGATGCTTGTGAAGGAGAGGGGCCTACTCATCACAGCTCTGGTGGGGCTGTGGTGTGGGCCCCTCCCTGGATTGCAGGCTGCTGACAGATCATTGTGTCCATTGTGTCCTCACATCGTGGAGAAGGCAAAGAGTCTGCCTGGAGCCTCTTTTCTAAGGGTGAGACTCTCATTCGGTTCTGCCCTTGGATCTAATCAGCTTCCAAAGACCTCACCCCCTACTGCTTTCCCCTTGGGCAACAGGTTTCTGGCACCCAGATTCTGGGGGGAAACAGATGTAGGTCTACAGCATTTCAGAAGCTGAAGGCCTGCGTCCTGTATCCCATGCCACAGCTCTGAGCTCTTGTGAAGCTGTGTTGCTTTTAGGAATGGGAACATTTTGCACCTGCATCAAAAGTTTTCTTTTCTATTGCTCTCCCATGTCAGGTGGCTCTGTTTTTAGGGACCCCATAAAGACTAAAAGGCAGGCTCAGATTCAGAATATCTGATATGGCATTTTAACCATTGATTCTCAGGCAAGACATTGAACTTTCTCAAGCTTTGGTCCTTCTACCTGTAAAATAATTCCATAAGAGTTCTGAGCATTAAGTCAGTGAAAATGTAGACACTGTGGAGAACACTGCCTGGCATGTTGTAAGCATACAATAAGCAGTATTATTGTTTTAAATAGAGATGTTTGACACTAGAAAAATAGAGAAGGTTAATTATTGTCAGCTTAGCCAGTTGAGCTTATCTTTTTAACTTTTTTTATCTGCATATAGATGACACCATTGTTAGTTTCAGGTGTACAATACAGTGACTCCATGTCTCTACACATCACGCTGTGCTGTCGACAAGTGTCCTGCTGTCTATCCCCACACAGCGCTACCTCAGCACCACTGACCATATTCCCCATGCAGTGCCTATTCCTCCTGTTGAGTTACATGTACTTTTGGTGGGACTCCTCTTGCATCTCCTCCACTCATTTACAAAATATACATGGATGACCTACTCCATCTGACACTGTTTCTAGATGCCAGGGCTTCAGGTGAACCAGAGGATGGTCCCTCGCTCCCATGGTCTCAGATCCTAGAGAAGGAAACAAATGTGAAAAACAACCTGTAACCAGGATATTCAGAATGTCAGAGTGTGGGGAGTGCCAGCAAAAGTTTATTGGAGAAGTGGATTGTAAAATAATGGAGGACTCTTCAAAATAAGGAGCCTGGGAAGAAGACCCAGAGATGCCACTGCTTTTTATAAGCACATATTCAATTGCTTGTCCCAGAAACAAACTCAATCTAGCCAATTTATCTTATAGCTATAGTTGGTGGAAGGTGGGCTAATAATGAGACTAACAAAAAATGCAGATATTAATCCTTCATACTTCTTTATATCCTAAAAACACTCCTGGGATTATTGCCTTATTCTCTTAAGAGAATAAGGACCCAGAGCTATTAAAGTATCCTGTGCATGTGTGGGTGTGTGGCTATGTGCACATATGTTAACTATTCATAGCTGTACTACTGTTGTTCTAAAACCCCGTACAATAAAAAACAAACTTGCCTTTTGACATGTGAGTCAGGCAGTTTAGCTTCTTGTTTTCTAGGATAAGTGTTAAATTTCTATTAATTAGAATAAAATGCACTCTGTAGATTCCAACCTGAGATTTTTCTCAGGGTGATTTGATTTTACACAGCTACTTACCCCACACATTTTGCAGCATCATCTTTTGCTCCTTGCCACACAGAGAGACATTGCAGGGAAGAAAGCAGAAATGTGCCTTGCTTCCCTTCTACTTTTATATTTATTTAATTTTGAAACACCTTGAGGATTTTGTGTAAGAGTCTCTCCACCAGCCAGTGCTACATACCACTGAGTGTAAGCCTGCTAGGGTGGTATCCAGACCACAGGAAGGAGGCTCAGCGATACACCTAGGGATGTAGAACTGGAATCATCCATCCCCAGAACCTGAGTAGAGAGCCATTCCACAGCAAGGGCCCATTGTTTCCTCAGAAATGAAGAGATCAAACACTGGAAACATCCCAAATATCCATTATAGATGCATGCATGAGTAAACAAAGCATGCTACATGCATACACTGGAATACTATTCAGCAGTAAACAAGGAGCAAATTACTGACACACCCAGTAACACAGATGAAAACATTATGTTTCCATTGCATTTCAAAGAAGCCATGTGTGGTAGAATGATTACCTTACAATTTCACTTATATAAAGTCATAGAATAGGAAAACCTAATCTAGTGAGTTGGAAATCAGATTATTAATGGCCCGAAGAGGACGTCAAGGGCACAAGGGTACCTTCTGGCATGACAGAAGTGTTCTGCATCCCGAGTGGGATGATTTTATACTACAACACACCTTTATCATTAATGACTAAATTGTACCTTTAAAAGGGATACATTCTATTTCCTGTAAATTATACCATGACAGCATTGATTTTTAAAAACTAAAATCAGTGGCTATGACAATAGCTTGGTTTGGAAAGGATTTTCTTCCCTTTTATCTGGATGCACTCAAGCCTTCACAAAGTCATCAAAAGTGGTAAGAAAAGAGGTTCCATTAGTGACCAAAGCAGAGTCACCCACAGTTGAATGTGGGTTTGTAGACAGAATGGAGATAATTTATAGAGATGATTAGTTTGAAGACCAAGATATGTACCTACCATTAGATATGTACAGATATGTACAGATATGTACCTACCATTAGATATGTACAGACCATAACACTACCATTTCTAAGAATAGTACATGTGGAAAGCTCCTACACAGAAGGCAGAGGATCCCTGTGCTTATATACCGTCCATGCCATTTTCAACACTAGCCACTTCTCCCTCAGTTTATCCATCATGTGTTCTTTATATTTTTAGAGCTGTTGGGACATCAGGATTAATACATCTCAGTAAGAGTGCGGAACAAATATAAAATGTTATTTTCTCTTTATCTAAAACCTTTCCTTTTCTGCATCCTATCATCATGGACTTTGAGGTCCAATAGCCCTGGGATTAACTTCCAGCTGTAGACCTTGGAAAACTTATTTAACATCTCTAAGCTTCCGTTTTCTTACCTGCATGGGGAGAGAAGGCTTTTTTTCTTACTTTCCAGGAGGGAATGGCATGAGTACAGATCAGACCCCAGTGCCTCCCATCTAACAGTAATCATGAACTATATCCCAGAAGGTAGGTCATGTCAAAATAACTGTTTTGGAAAATGCTTCTATTATTTTTTTAATCTCATGGCCTGTCACAGCAATTGTGTACAGTAGACAAGTTCCATAAGCATGGATTCCATTTTATGAATGATAAGACCAAAGTAAACAGTTGGTTCAGAGACTCAGCAAGCACCATGGAGCTTGAATGGGAAGACAGATCTCCTCCCATTTTACCTGCTCAGGTGGCATGTTACTCCCAGCCTCTCTGCTCTGGGGAGTAGAAGGATTGGTCTCTGTAGATCATTTGAAGAGATAAATCGTAAGCATTGAGAAGAACTAAAATAGCAATAATTGAACGCATAGATAGAAGTGCTGCAAGCCAGCAGGAGAAAGGCAATTAAATATGACCTGGAATAATTAAAGAAGTCTGCAGAGGCTGACAGGACATACCCTATAGCTACAGGAGGGATGGTTTGGGGATTGGCAATGGAGGAAGGAGAAGACACAGTTCTGTGTTCTAGGTACTGAACTAGGTTCTTTCACCCACTCAGAATGCTAAATTATTACTAGTAGCTTAATTTTAAAGATCAAAACAGTGAGGCTCAGAGTGGACAAGTCTTCTCAATCGCAGAGCCCATGAGTCCATGGTGTCAGTGGATTGCTTTACTCTAAAGTCTACTGTCTGTCATCTATCATCTATCTATCTATCTATCTATCTATCTATCTATCTATCTATCATCTACAAAAAGTAAAAATGTGCAACCATAACCACCCAATGAGGAGAATAATATAAACAAAATGCTGAGGCCAGAATCATAAGAAGGAGGGAAAAACACAATTGCCTGAATTAAAGGGTGTTTGGGATCAGGAGGAGGTGAGTTTTGAGGCACCGATTAGGTCTAGATTGTGGGGATGTACAACAGTGAGCCTCAGTGAAGAATTTAAAATATAAATTGATGTGACAGGTAATGGGGAACCAATGTGGTTTCCTGAGTAGAAGAGTCATATGAACATGGCTCCAAAATAGCTATTTTTTTGTTGAGTGCTTAACAAGAACTAGGCCCTGGGATGAGTAGAGGCATATCTTGTCTGGTTACCTTTACAGATACTATGTTTTCTGCAGACTGAGGGTCTGTGGCAACCCTGCATCAAGCAAGTCCATGGGCACCATTTTCCCCATTTTCACTTTGTGTCTCTGTCACATTTTGTTAATTCTCACAATATTTCAGATTTTTTTTATTATTATTCATTATATTTGTCATGGTGATCTGTAATGAGTGATTTTTAATGTTACTATTATAATAGTTTTGGGCACCACAAACTATGCTCATAACAGACCACAATGTGAATCAGTAAATGCTGTGTGTGTTTTCACTGCTCCAACAGCCAGCTATGCCCCTGTCTCTCTGGCCCCCAGCCTCTTCTCTGAGAGATAGCAATATTGAAATCAGCCCAACCTCATAACCAATCAGCATAACCCTCAGTGACCTCTGACAGTTCAAGTGACAGTTCTCTCACTTTCAACTAGAAGCTAGAGATGATTAAGCTCAGAGAAGAAGCCTGTCAAAAGCCAAGACAGGTTGAGAGCTAAGCCTCTTGACCACATAGTTAGCCAAATTGTGAACTGCTAAAAAGAAAATCACAGGCCCAACATAGTGTCATGTAGGACATGCCAATAAACTAAGGTTTCACCCCTAACCTAATTGCAGTTTAAACCAAGTTCAGAAATATTGTCTTAACTGGTCAGCAAAGAACTTGCTGCTTCAATGATGTGATCTGTCACATGGACCCTCTCCATCCCCGCAAAGGGAGCTGAGGTAGTCCACCTGAGAAGATCCCTGGCCTTCCCCTTTAGGGAAGGTGACCTTGCCTTGAGCAATTCTTTCTTTTCTTTTGCTGATGACTGTCTTGAGCTTCCTCCCATAAACACCTTCCATTTTGTGCACCTCCTCAGAGCTCCCCTCCACTGGCCAGATGGGATACTATCTGCTTCATGAATTGCTTAATAAAGGTAGTTAGATCCTCAGATTCACTCAATTGAACTTTTTTCTTTAACAGATTTGGTGGCGGTGTTAGGATCCAAAGCCAACCCCTGTCAGCTTTTGGGTACAGTGAGAAACAGACACGGTGGCCTACAAACAAGTTTCAAGTTCACGGTCTTTTTTGCCATTTCCAAGGGCCATTGCTGAGTTCCTGTCAGTTTGAGCTCTAGTCTTTTTGTATCTGAGCTCCAGCTTGAATTGGCTTTGTAGCCCAGGGTTACCAGGGCAGGGTAGAGTAGCAGGAGGCTCTAGCGGAGCGCCAGCCCTCAGCCCTTAGTTCGGTCCATGGTGCCGCCTTGGAACCTTCTGCACTTGTATTCTGTCTCCTTGAACAAGGGTTTCCTGGCTTGGTCCTGTCCTCAGTCTTAGTCTGTGGTCTGCATTTCCTGAAGTCTGCTGGTTTAGTCCACACTGAGAATTGCTCATAGTTACCAGAAGACTGGATGGGGTCAGAAGTAAGAACTGGTCTGGGTCTTACCTCAGAACTCTCTGTGGCCTGGGATCAGACTGGGTTTGATTTTAGCCAGACTGGGGCCGGTGCGAGGCCTCTGGTATTATTTTATATAAAGGCCACTTGCTGCTAAAGGGAATCCTGGAAGCCAAAAATAAAGCCACAAACACTGATTGGACCAGGTCAGCATTTAAAGGCGGTTAGAGCACTCGCCATCTCAAGAGTATTGTGATAGGACGAGTTGGTCATGGAACGGGTTAGACCAGCACTAAGTTACCTGCCAATCAAGAAAACCTCGGTTTTCTTGAGACCAAAGAGGTACCCTGTAAAATACCCTGTCCCCAGCCCTAATGACATGGCCCTCTTAGGTCTTAGTTTGGCTCTGAGAAACCCAAAGCCCCAATGAGAAGATAATGCAGTGATTTATATCCTTGTCGCACACCTGCTTATTTATGCATAAGAACTATCGTCTAGAAAGTTGCCAACATCCAGCAAGATGGAAAAATTTTACCAAAGGTAACCTAGAATTACAAAGGCCAGTTGCGGAGAACACTCAAATTAAATAAGGTCCTTTAAGAAATGCCCTTGAAAACAAGGGTTCCCAAGCAGGTAGAATGGGATACTTATTTAAATTGGCACGTAGATGGCTCCAAAGGCTTCATAATTCCAAAATACTTTCATTGAAATATTTATTGCAAAAGTCTAATGAAAAACTTAAGAGAGAAAAAATACAAATACCGTAAGACTGCTATTTTACAATTCCCATCTTTGCAGCACCAGGGGTGTGGCCCCAGAAACAATTCAAAGTCCACCAATAATTTTTTACCAATCCCAAGCTTCCCTATGCAATCTCACAAGGCTTGCAAGCCTTGTAAAAACTCTGGCCTTACTGGAACACAGGTCCTTCTAGGAAGGGCTCCTATTTTTCTCCTGTGCCTTTGAAATGTAAATGATCTATCTGGTTTTAGCAGATCTTGTGTCTTCTCCACAAATATTAGTAGAAAAAAGTTTAGCCATCTAGGCAGGTAATTATAACTTTTTCTATCTACTGGAAAAACACATTTAGATCCAAATTTTATAATGAGTGAGTTTTGTTCATGGCAGTGACTTTAAAACAGAAGCTATGAGATCTCGATTTCTATTTATCTGTATGTTCATATGTTCCTATAAATATGTGTTATAGATGTGTGGTGTTTTCTACCTCCAGACAGTATTGCCAACATCTTGTAAAAGGGCTCTCTTTAATGGTCTTAAACACAAAGGCACTTATATAAATCAGTATTTATAAATTTTCTCAAAGATATCACAGAAACTAACCCAAATGTTTTCCAAGTTCACACGTCCTGGGATAATCTTAGGTAAATTAAAGTCAATTTCATTTGTTGGTTTAATTAAAATAGTCATGTCTTTAGAGTTATCAACATTGAATATATTGCAGTTAAACAAGTTTTATTCTACCTGAATTTACTAGTTACATTCATGTTTCCTGTTATAATTTACCAGCAAAAATACTAGAACAATGGCTGATTTTGTCTGATGTCTCGTGAAGTTTTCCTGGGTAATCTAAACATATTTCTGAGAGCAAATGATTTGGCTATGAGTGGAGTAAAAGTATAAAGATAAACTTTTTAGCAACAATTTAATTTTTTCATACATGTGCTTATATACGGCTTTCCAAAACTTTTGGTAAAGAACTTTAGAGCCTTGTGAATTAAAGATGGAAATTTATTGAATATTTAGATCACTTCCAAATAAGATAAAATAATGAAATAGTAGTTACTGTATTAAAGGGGAAAATCTGAGTGCAAAGTGAAAGCTGTAGAAGGTTGGTGGGAAAGGATTTTTTGAAAAGGAATTTTAATGTGTAGTCAAGCAAGCTAAGATTAAAATAAATTTAAATATCAAATGTAGGTTGCTACAAAATTAATACTTGGTTTCCTTTCCAGGAGGACAAAGTTTTCTTGGACTCTTGGCCTGCTTTTGATAAGAGATTGCAAACATTTTTTGTTTGTTGTTTTCTTTTTAATAATATGCCTTGAAAACAAAATTTCTGGATTTTGTCAAGTTGATTTTTCATGTTTTTACCAGGTCTTTGGCTCTTTAAGAAAGTTGAAATCTGTTAAGAAAAGTGCAGGTTTTATGTTTTTTGTTTGCTTTTTCACCTATTTAACTTCCTGTATTTGCCTGAAAAATCTTTAACTGTCACTATGGTTAAGTAGATAACTTATTGTTTCAGTGACCTATGATCGTTTTTGACTAAGTGTTCGTTCTTTCTTTCTTTTTTTTTTTTTTTTTAATTTTTTGGTATTTTTGATGCACTTATCAAACCAAAATCTAAATTACATCATTTGACCTGATTTTTTTCCAGAGTGTCCTTGGGACATTTCAAAGGATTTGTTAAACTAACTAGGCTTCTTGGATATGTTAAATTACATGGGAGGTTTTGAAAAATAAGAACTGATAGTAGATCCTCTTTATGTTGTATTTGCACAGGTCTATAAGTGTTCTAGAAATTCTGTGAAATTCCTGGAAATTTGATATGTCCTGGTATAGTGTAATGATTTGTAATTATGCCCTTACCTTCTCAAACTGCTGTCATCAAAATTGAGGCTCACAGTGAAAGGACTGAACCTGAGTCTTAAGGAATGCTCCTGCTGACTTTTGTGCAGAGTTTATAAAGATTGTGGCATATGTGGATGAAATCCATTCTGCTTCTGCAAAAAGCAGTCCCTAAGTACCAGGCTTTTGCTATTCTGATATTCTTGCAACATGGTAACAGTCTGCTTCTGCACCAGAGAAATTAAAGTGGACAGAAAGGCCTATAAATTAAACAGACAGGGCTGTGGGAAAACTGGGATGGCCACTTGATTCTTCCTGGCTTTTTGGCAGACCTCCTTTTTTTTTTTTTTTTTTTTGTAATCCTTCGCATTAAATGTGTAGTACATTTAAGATGACTCATATTGTGTACAAATGTGGGTGAGGAGACTTCTGTAAAGTTGTGAAAACTGATAACCAGCAATATCTGATCTGTTTTGTCTGTCATTCACATCTCCTACCTCTCTGGACCCTTTGAACACCTGCCACTAGACTTCATCTGGCTGCCACTCAGGATGAGTTTTCAGTATGTTCTCATTGTGTATGTGTTTTCTGGACAGACTGAAGCTTTCCCCTTCTGTGAGGCTGCTGTGCTTATGTGGCAGAGAAACTGTTAGAAAATCTGTTTCCCACTTCGGGCTTGTTTTCCATCATCTCCAATGATCGAAGTACCCACTTCACTGGGCAAATGATATGAATATGATGAAAACCCCACCAGCTTCTTAGAATTACCACGATACCAATCACTTCCATCATCAGACAAGGTTGAGAGGACTTATGGGATCTTCCAACTTAAAATTTTTAAACTTGCCAAAACTACTGGGCTTCCCTGGTCTAGGGCATTGCCTTTGATCTTGCTGACTGTTCACAGTCCCCTATTGGGAAACACAAACTCATTCCACAATGAGATAGGCACCTGTAGACCAGTATCTAATGGTATACAACTTTCTGCTGATCCCTGTTGTCTTTTGCGATAATGACCAGCTCCTGTAAATCTCTAATGCCTTACACTCAAGTGTTTCATCAACAGGCTAAAGAAGTTTTCCCAGATCTCAATTCAAAGGACCTTGTTGGTCCCAGTCTAGAGCCGGGTGAACTGAGTATTCTGGAAATGTCAGGAATGAGATGATGAGAGAGGAAGACAGCTCTCAAGTCCCATTAGAAAGGACCTTACCAAGTGCTCCTGGCCACTGATGCTGCTAAAAACTACAAGATGCTGCAGACATCAGAATCAAATTGTGGAGGAAGGGAAGTAGCTGATAACCAGGTAAACTGCCTCTGCTCAAGACTTCATACTTTAACTGATCATTAAACCCTTCTCCTTTTTATCTCCTTTACTCTGGCATTGTTCTGGAAAGATAACACCTTCATCTATATCTCAAACTACTGCTAAGGAAGTGGCACTTGGAATTTAGATTTCAGGCTAGGGAACAATCTGTGTCCCCCCATCTTTCAAAAGCAAAGTAAGACATCTTATTGGTCAACTCCTCTGACCTTGCCTTGTCCAGTTAGAGAAGACCTACCAAAGAGGCTCTCATGATCCAGGATTCACTCTTTTGGTAGGTCCCTACTTCCCTGATTAGGGATGGATGTAAATGAGTCAATCAATGATCAGGATCTTCTAAATTCCTGTGATTTCAGAATCCACTGCTAAAGCAATAGTTGCCCATTAAAAATCCTTCATATCTCTGGCCAAGTTCTTGAAAATAGGATATCCTTTAGATAAGCAAAGAGGTATCTGTGCTTGACCAACACTACCTTCTATACTAAGATCAATACTTCTGGCGAAATTGAAATTCTCTTATATAAGATCACTGAGCAAATCACTTGGCTTAAAAGAGTGACTCTTTCAATGGGCTCTTTCTTTAACTGGTTTGGCTCCTAGGGACCATGTCTCTGAAGTGTACAATAAACATTGGGAAATATCCGCTTATAGTTATCATAAAGCTCTCCTTGTTGCATTGTGTCCTCTTAAAAGCTTCTAGTACATGTTTATGGCCACTAACTACCAAACCAATGATCTCCTTAAGACTGGAATATTGGAGGAGAAGCAAAGAGAATGACTGACTACTGTGACCTGTATATATCACAGGTTTTTTTTTTTTTTTAAGATTTTATTTATTTATTCATCAGAGACACACACAGAGAGAGGCAGAGACACAGGCAGAGCGAGAAGTAGGCTCCATACAGGGAGCCCAATGTGGGACTTGATCCTGGATCCCAAGATCACGCCTTGAGCCAAAGGCAGACGCCCAACCGATGAGCCACCTAGACATCCCTATATTACAGGGGTTAAGCAAAAATGGAATGACCTATAGATGCCACCCTGAAGGAACAGCAAACATTTCAAGAATTTCAGAGCAGTAGCTGAAAGTGGTGCTAATGCCTTAAATTGTTAATCACCCTCCTCAGTTAAACAGAGAATCTGACCAAAAGTGGGAGATTTGGGGTGCTGTGGGTGGCTCAGTCAGTGAAGCATCTGCCTTTGGCTCATGATCCCAGGTCCTGGGATTGAGCTCCACATCAGGCTCCCTGCTCAGTGGGGAATCCGCTTCTGCCACTGCTATGTTCTCTCTCTCTCAAATAAATGAAATGTTCAAAAAAGGGGGGAAATTGTTACAAAGAAAAACTACCAGCCCACAATGGCATTACTTAGGACAAGTCACCAAACTGGAGTTTAATACTTAACTGGATTGCAGTTCTAGCCTTCCCCAGAAATGTTCTCTTAACAGGTCAGTCAGGAATATTCTGATCAGCATCAATGAGGCAATCTGTCACAAACTCCCTCTCCTTCCTCCAAAGGAAGTTGAGGTAATCTACCTAGACTCCCTTCCCTTCTCCCTGAGGGAAGATGACCTAACCTAGAACAATCCTTTCTTTTCTTCTGCTAATAATTTCTTCACCCTACCCTCCCTTCTTTTACATTCACTAGGAAATCAGAAAATTCATTCAACTCACTTTACTGTGATGTTCACTTAATTGTGGTGGTCTGGAGCTGAACCTACAATATCTCTGAGATATGACTGCACTTGATCTACATTGGTTCTGCTGGTGGAAACTTTTGAAAATATTGATATTTATGCTTACTCCAGATTATTGAATGAGAATCTCCAAAGGCGAGGCTTAGGTTTATACATACATAAAGATAATCCCAAGTGTTTGTGATGTATATTCTCTATTAAAGATCCTACTGACTGTCCGAAAAAGTGTCAGGAGGAAGCAGAAGCTGTCTGAGACTCCCACATACCATAACAATGGGGATTCAGTAGGGCATGTCCTTAGAGGCATTGCTGGTCCCATAAGAACCAGGAGCAAGCCCCTGAGTGGCCAAGGCTTTGACATCCAGAGATGAAATGGAAGTACATGGGAGTTGGGATTGGTTGAGAAAAGAAGCTGCAGAGGTTGTGAGTCAGAGTGGAGCAGCAATGAGCTTGTCTGGGCTGGCAGACAGTCAGGAGAGGTGTGTCCTCCATGTTTCAGATCTGTATACCAACAGCATTATTAAAATATTGACATGGGACCTCCATAAGGTAGAAAGGCTGACCTTAAAATAACTTTGTGGCCAAGTCCTTGAGGAGGGATGAATAAGGTCTTCCATCTGGTGTGTTCAAGCAGAAGCAGAAGGAATTCTTTTCCAGGTTCAGCCTCCAGATCTTCTACCTAAAGAAGAACTGTACTGACAGATGAAGTTTATGCAAACAGCCTCAGAGCAATGCGCTCCTTGGGAGAGTGGATGAGAAGCAGGCACAGCCCCCAGGGTCTGTACTTTAATAGCAGAGCTGAGACTGCAAGTTAGAACAGAAGGTAAATGTCGGTGACCCCCAGACTCCCATCGTGAGTATGAATGTGTTTTCTGTGATCCTCACAGATTTGGTTTCTTTTGGTGTTGATTATTTATCAGAAGTTAAAAATTACGAGATTTTAAATAAAATCTTGGATTACAGGCTTCCCTTGCCTGAATTTCCACAGCACAGTAAGTACCTGGAACTGAGTCCATATGCTACATTCTCATATTCAGATGTTCTCTCAGTTTGTCTGTCCCCACATAACTTGATGAATGTAGTTTATATCTCTTGCCAAGCCTGTGGGGTGTTTGCATTTATGGCCTCTGCTGAGGAGATTAAAGGCCATACTTTGGACTGAGCCATTCTTAACTGGTGCCACAATTGACAGGATAATTATCCAACTCAAGTGTCAATTTCCCTTCATGAAAACTACCTGCCTTGGAGAAGTTGTTGTATTAAATTTAATTTGTGAAAATCAATATCACCTATTGAACAGCAAGTGTCCAGTAATGTTAATTATTACTTTCATATAACTCTTCAAGTATCTAGAAGGCTAGTAGAATATCAAGTGTCTTAAGAGAAAAGTTCTCATAAGAGAGAAACAGTGTATTTCCGCAAGGAGTTCCAAAGATTGAGCAATTATAGCCACTTCAAGGGTGGAGGGAAGGTGGCATGGAGGTTATGTTGATTAAGAAAGAAAAGAAATTTAAGATATCCATAATACAATACAGGCCTCATAAGCAGTGTGGTATGCGGAGCAGATTTGGGCAATGAATCTGAGAAAATCACTATCACACACTCAGAACTGGAGCCCATGTGGCCAGAGCACCTCTGAAATGCAGAGCCTGGCACCTAGTCAGTGTCCCACCGCAAGTTTCCATGCCTCTGGTTCTTTCTGCTCTGCTTCCTAGAGACTGTTAGCAGAAAGGTAAGGGCTGCTCAGCTGTGAGTACATGTACCCAGATATTTGGGTGCTATTGATAAGTGTCTCCCAATTTCCCACCTTCTGCTAAGGTAGATTCTATGCAATTCAAGAGGATTGAAATCTGGTTACTCAGAATAAGAATAAATTCATTAATGAGACTTTTCTTGGGTAATTTTCTCCCTTGCATTTTCCTTCTCCCCTACTGCTTCCTGGGAACCTCTTCTAAATAAGCCAGGTGTGCATGCAAGTCCCAGACTCCACCTCTGCTTTCAGGAGCATCTTAGTTGAGACCGTTGGGGTCCCCATCCCAGTTGTCAATCTCCTCATCCTCATCTTTGTGGAGCATTTACTGTGTGGAAGGGCTGTGCTTCATTTCCTAGTAAATCATCTCATGGAACCCGACTGCACTGTGGGATTAGCAGTGAAAATTTATAGCCAAGATTAATGGACTATGCAGTCACACATTTGAAAACAAAGGTGGGTTTGAATACATATCCAGATTAGGTTAGTACAAACTTCTTGCTTTGGCTTTTAAAGCTTGAAACTGTGTTACTAATACATCCTATCACACTTACTCCCGACAGCTGTCTGCAATATTCATTCACTAACTTTAGGCAAACCATGCTGCTGAATAATCCCTGAAGTCTTTGTCTTGTTCTCCTAGGCAGACTACAAGCTTTTTGTTGCTTGAGTTTCCTTTTGTGTTTGTCTAGGGAATCTCTACATTTTTCTCTCTGATTTTTCCACTGCTCTTTGCAGAGATCAATCAATGGTAGGTAAACTGCACGTGGCAGGGATACACGGGTTTGGTTGCTATGGATAAGTTCTGTGGTAGCTGAGATGGTAGAAAGAGGAATACATAAAACACATGCAAAAATCACTGGAAAAACCAATACACTCATTTCAGCTACCTAAATGTCTTCACTAAGATCTGTGTATTGTTAAGCCTCCTCCTACTCCTTTCATTTTTGGACTTATTAAGGTATGGGTTCTGATTACATATGAAAATAGGACTTACGAACCCTAACCCCACTCTCTGGTGTCTCACAAATACACACTTTCCATCAGTGGCATATACTCCTCAGGGGAAGGAGACAATTTAAATCTTCACCTGCTGTATGTGGCATCCACCCAGAGTATATTTTTTCCCCAGCAATTATGACCAACAAATTCTAGAAGTAAAAGAACCACATGAAGTTTTAGTTTAGCTTTATAAGAAACTCATCAAAAGTTCAAAAGTGTACAAACCTGGAAAATTCAATAAATGTTTTTGTCCTAATTCCTGGTCTTTCATCCTTTGCTACAATCTTTGTCAGAAATTTTAGTTAGTGGCATGAGATAACAAAATAGAAACCCTCCCAAGGTTTCTGGAAGACCATACTTCATTATTTATTACTATATGCACAAGGAAAATGCTGCGTGCTTGGAATTAGTGACCATTTCCCTGCTCTGAAGCGTGCAGAGCCATGACGTGCCATCACACTGGGGTGATTCTACAAATCTTCATTCCTCAGGCAGCAAGCCACATCTTGTTCCACCCTGCACATTTGGTCCTGAGAGACATATTTATTATCAGTACTTTGATGAACATGTTTGAGGAAGCTTTCTTTCTGGCAATGGAGTACCTGTCCATGGGTTTTCTCTGGTCCTCTCCTAGCAAGGAAGTGATATTTATTACCTTGGGTAATTGTCATAAACTTGGCTCTGAAAAACTAGCAAAACAGGTGAGTGTATTACCAAGAGATGATGCTGTTGAAGGCCGACTGAAGACTTTGTTTCCCATTAAAACAGGAGCTAAAAGCAACAAAGTAGGCTGTTTGCATGTCTGCTGGATTAAAAGAGAACAGAACAATGAGCAAAGAGAAGGGGGAGCAGTTTTCTCAATGAGAATGCAGTCATCCAGAGCCATCGCTGTTGTTGTTGGAGTTAGATGGGGGACAGGAGGATGAGAAGCAAGCATCTTACCAGAGTGAGAGATTTATTCAAAGCAGATGACCACTGGAAACATTTGTCAGCTTCACAGAAGCAGATTGTTTTTCTCCTACATTAATGCCTTCTTTCTTTGAAGTGGTTTGGAAAACTGCAGAAAGTCCACCAATGTGGGCCAGCTCAAACACCAGAACCTAGACTGGGGCTCTTAGGAGGATCAGAGGGAAAGGTGGTAGGCCTCAGAGAACTACCCACAGACTGGCTCTATGCTGGTGGGCAATGTTTCACAAAATAAAAAGCAAGAGTTGATTAGAAAACAGAAACCATGTGTGATTTAATGCACATGTAATTAGTTTATTCATATTTAGTTTTATGTACATACTTGGCTTGTTCTTTGACAATTCCACTGTCACTATATATTCTGAAAAGCACATGAATAGGGAGACCGGCTATAGGCCAGGAGGTGGGCAGAAGAAGAGTACAAAATCTTCCCTTCTAGGAAATGCATGAGTTCCTAGAGCTCAGGGAGGACAGTTGTCATACACTGCATCAATGCTTCTGGATGAAGACATCTAGACTGTGTGAATGAACTATAGGAGACAAGCTGCTATCTTGGTGAATTGTGATCAGCCCTGGGAGCCCTGAAAAGGCATAAGGGCACAGAAGTGTAGAGATAAGAGAACACACTAGGGCCACACATAGAAGAATGGGGTGAAGGGTGCCTGGGTGGCACAGTTAGTTAAGCATCCAGTTCTTGGTTGCAGCTCAGGTTGTGACCTCAGGGTCATGGGTTCAAGCCCCAGGTTGGGCTCTGCACTCAGCACAGAGTCTGCTTGAGATTCTCTCTCCTTCTCCCTCTGTTGTGGCACCTTCTGCTTATTCTCTCTCTCTCTCTCTCTCTCTCTCTCTCTCTCTCTCACCACACACACACATACACACATATAAATACATAAATCTTTAAAAAGTAATAATAAAATAATGGAGTCTGAAGGTGAGATGACCAGAACCCTGATCTAAGCCTTTGGACCTTCCCTGAGGGCAGCCACATGGCCTGTGCATGATCAGGGGCTTCACAGACATGTGTGGTGAGTTTCCGGCAGAGATGGCATGCTTTTCCTCTCACAGCACCACTGGAGTCTCAAGCCTTATCCATGACATGACTCTGGCATTTTCCTCTCTCCCTTGATCCACCTCTTCCTGGCAAATCCATCCATCCACTACTAGGTCATCAGGGCAGCAGGGCATTTCCTGGGCTCTCACCTCCCCCTCTTACTCAGGACCTTGTCTGTTGGAAGCACGAAGACACTTCAAGTACTAAACACAGCTCAGCTTCCCTCTCATTTCGCCAACAGGGGAGCAGTCATTCTAACCATTTTTAGCCAAACTTTCATGTCCGTGGGGTCAGCAGTCTTGAGGAATGGTCTACTACTTTGGACTCTGGCAGGCAAGGTGTGGAGGCATCATCTGCCCATAATTCTTCCTGGTCTTTGCATCACCTGCGTATGCTCACTGGGTGAACCGGGAGGCTGCACGTCCTGATTTTTCCGATAGCCTCCTGAAGGTCACAGGCCACTCTTCTCTTCTTTGACACACCCCAGTCTCCTGGATTCTGGAGGGTTGGACAGGCTGCTTCCTTTGGGAACAAAGCTGCTGGTACCCTCCTGTGCCTATTCTCATCTGCAGGTGATTTATAGCTTCAAGTTCAAGTAGGACTAGAAAAATAATAGCAGGACACCACTGGAGCTTCAGAATCTTCTTGATCTATACTGTGTATCTCAAAAACACTGTAAAAGGCCCTCTGAGCTCTTTTCCTTCCTCCTTCTATTCCCCCTCCACTCCAAGGTCACCTATATAAGTCTTCACCAAGCTTGATGAGGACAGCAGCCCATTCCCAAGCTGAACAAGACTCGCCAGCCATGACATCTCACCCTCATCTTGGGCATGGGGTTGAAATGGCATCAAGGTGGCACTATGTTTTCAGGTGGGGCATGAGCACAGACTGAGAAATAACTATGACACCTACATATCTGTGTTAATGATTATTATGTACTAAGAAGTTTTAAATTATTCTCACTTCCCAAGATGTTTTCAGGTCACTGAACCTTTTATATTGTAGCAGGAATTGTTCCCATAGACATTTGCTTCACCATTGCAAGGAAATGAGAACAAAAATAAGAAGGCACACACACACTTAAATATATGCACTAAAGGATCTTCATGTCACTGAGGTTTAACTAGACAGTTAACTAAAGTGTCTGGAATTTTTGTCACTTAAATCCAGTACTAGGACTTCTCTCTCTCTCTCTCTTTAATTGTGGTAAAATACACTAAATCATAAAATTTTCCATCTTAACCGTCTCCGGATGCTCAGTTAATTTCAGTGGCATTGAGTGTGTGCATCCACGTGTTGTGTAACCATCCCCACCACACCTCTTGAATTCTTTCTATCCTAGAAAATTGAAGTTAGCTGCCACTAAACACCAACTCCCCATGTCTGCCTTCTACCAGCTGCTGGCAACTCGCAGCTGCTTCCCTTCTGTCTCTGAATTCCACCTCTCTAGCTAGCTCGGCTAAGTGGAATAATACAGTATTTGTCCTTTAGTGAGTGACATTTCACCCAGGATAATGCCGTTCAGGCTCACCCATGTTGTAGAAGCTCCTTCCCTTTTAAGTTTGAGTAATACTGTGTGTACGCAAATGCATTTTGCTCATCCGTGTATCCATCAGTGGGCACTTGGGCTGTTTCTACCTTTCGCTATTGTGAATAAGCTGCCATGAACACAGGTGTGCAAATTTCTCTTGAAAATTCTGCTTTGAAAAAAAAAAAAAAAAAAAGAAAATTCTGCTTTGGTGTCATGTGGCTGCATAGATCATAGGGTAATTGTATTTTTAGTTTTTTGAGGAACTGTACTGCCATTTTCCATAGTGGCTGTACCATTTAGATTTCTGCCAATGATGCAGAGCACCTGCCTATTTCTCACATTGTCACTAGGGCCCGCTGTTTTCTGGGGTTTTGTTTGTTTTGATTGCACCCATATTAACCTGTGTGAAGTGGAAGAGACATCATGACTCCTTTGTACTGTGCTTCACTCAAGCTCAGGGCCACCTCCGGCTGTGTGTCCCTCAGAAGCTGTTTGGCTTCTAGGAATGAAAATGGGTTTTTCTTTTTATCTAAGGCTCTTGCTCTTCAGATGGGCTCCATTTTAAGGGACACTGTATAGCAGAGACTGAGAACATGGGTTCTGAAGCCAGAATGGTTGAAATAACATTTTCACTGCTCATCATAGGCAAGGAACTTAACTGTGGTTTGCTTTCCCCATCTGACAGATGGGTTTCATGATAATTCCTATATTGTAGTGTTTCTGTATTTAATGAGTATTTTAAAAGTCACTAACATAGTACCTAGCTTAGAGGAAGCATTGGATAAATATTGTGTGTGTCCATGTAACAGCCCTTATTCATCTCACTAATTAATCCGACATATATACTGAGGACAAATTTATGTGCCAGACACTATCATAAATGCTAAGGATAGAGTAGTGACCAAAACAGACAAAAAATCCTGCTGCAACAGAATGTACATTTTAACGAGAGAGACAAATATACTCATTGAGCACACACAAAATACTCTGTGTTAAGAGTGCTACATGTAAGGAGGAGAAAATAAACGGAGGTAGGGAATGTTGGGGAGATTGGGTGATGTATTGAGAGACCAGAGAAAGTGGCAAGGAGAAAGTCAGTGATCTTTATTACACGTTTATTTATTTATTTTTAAGATTTTATTTATTTATTCATGAGAGACAGAGAGAGAGACAGAGAGAGGCAGAGACACAGGCAGAGGGAGAAGCAGGCTCCATGCAGGGAGCCCGATGTGGGACTCGATCCCCGGTCTCCAGGATCACGCCCTGGGCTGAAGGCAGGCGCTAAACTGCTGAGCCATCCAGGGATCCCTTTATTACACTTTTAATTAAGAATCTCAAAAATAAACACAGGGTGGTCATATGTTTCATCAATATATTTGTTGAAAGCTGGAGTGCAATCTAGATGCTAATACAGATAGTTCCCAACACTTAATAGATGTTTTAACAGTTAAAGGGAAAAGAATCTCAGAAGATTTAAGGAATTACATTTTTCACTAATAGCTTATATGTATGACATAATTTGATGTGTACTTATAATCTGTACCAGGGGCCACAGATCACAGCCTGTGAGCTGAGGAGTGTACTCACCTGACGTGGGAAAGATTGGTGAGGGGAGGTCTGTGTCCACCTAAGGAGGCTTGTCCTCTCTGAAGAGCCCAGACTCCTTAGACCCAACTGATTTTTCCCAGGAGAATTAAAATCCAGTTTACTATATCTTACATTTGTGTGTATTCTATATGTTATTTAAAAAATCCAGCTGGTTTGCTGTTGTTTTAAAACACTATGCAGATGAAAAAAAGCTTGTGTGTGGTTCACATTTGTCTTTTGTGCTCTTGGCAAAGAATGGCATTTGCTTTCTTTGGGAATAGGATCTTCTGTCTCAGCAATGTGTAGTAGAAAATTGGGGACCTTTAATGGATGGTTTTCTTAAAGTATTTTTTTCTTCCCTTCCCACTTCCTCAACTAAACTTGTAGGAGTCTCTGTGTCTTCTTGTCATAGGGAATACTGTGGCAAAGCAGAATTTAGTAATGTCCAGGAAGACACTGGCATCCAGAGAAAGATAAGGTGCAGGAGCATGTGCATACTCGGAATGGCACTGTGGAAAACATAAAAGAATAATATTGTCATAATAATAGAGTTTCTCATAGACTGGGAGAAGAGTCAGAGGTGTATGAGTTTGTCCCATCCAGCTGGGAAAACACACCACACTGGAAGCACAGGTGATGTCCTTACATCGCAGTGGTCAGATCGTACTTAAACAGGAAGCAAAACCATAGGCACCAGGATTGCCAAAGTCAGGCATGGTTCTCAGTTTTTTGAAAGCTTAGTAGGGTGCTACTAGATATGAAAGTCCATTCCTGGCTTTACAAGTAAAAATGTCCATGATGATAATGTTTGAATCTTTTTTCCTCATTTTTCTGGAGACCACTCAAGAATGTATAAATAAGTCCAGTGAGACTATACAAGAAGAGGACAGGGCTCCTGTAAATGGCTGATACTGGAATTACCCACCGCTGTTTAGATACAGACTTGGATTCAGAGTATAATTTGGATTCAGATGTAATGATCATACAATAAGTGAATGATGGAGTAAACAATAAGCAGTGTTTTAAATGACAGGTAATGAATGACCTGAAAATTTAAATCTAGGCCCACATCCTATTTCTGGGGTTTGATTTGCTGCTGACAGTTCAGATTTGTGATCAGATTTGTATGGGAGCAGGGAACGGCTGTTCTAGGGCAGACAGAAGGTCCCTAGACCTATCTGAATCATCCATAACTCTTGGAGAGACCCAGTCTTTCATCCGTCATTCCTCTGTCTATTCTTAGGTATTGACCTTCTAGGCTAGATCTAGTGAACACATCTTAGTCAGAGCATCAATCAAATATAAGACTTTTTCTTTTCTAGAATTTGTCCCCTTTCCCCAGATTTGGAGTCAAATCATCCTTGTTTCAAGTACACTTTACAGTTGTATGATACTGAATGAGTTAGGTAAGTCATCAAAGACTCGGTTGCCTTATCTATATAGTTACCTCATCTGTATCATTTCCTTTATCTGTGTTTGGGAGTTCAGTAGAATATCTATAAAATCATTGGCTGGCTACAAATGAAAGAGATTGCTATCAGACCGGTGATAGTCTTGCAAGAAGGTATTTATTCATATAAAGTACTTAACAAGTCCTCATATCCCTTATTATGCTTTCTTTCTTTTTAATCTTTTTTATTTTATTTTATTTTATTTTATTTTATTTTATTTTATTTTATTTTATTTATTTTATTTATTCATGAGAGACACAGAGAGAGAGGCAGAGACACAGGCAGAGGGAGAAGCAGGCTTCCCGCAAGGAGCCCAATATGGGACTCAATCCCGGATCCCAGTATCACAGCCTGAACCGACGGCAGACACTCAACTGCTGAGCCACCCAGGCTTCCCATGTTTTCTTTTTAACATGCCTCTCTATGTTAAATAAATCTATCTCTGTTTTATGAGGAAGAATTCTAAGTTTCAGTGGTTCAGAGACTTGCTCAGCAGAAGGGGCCCCCTATGTGATGTGTGACTTGCTCCCCAGCCTAGCACTTGGTAGGAAACATGGAAAACATCTGCAGGTAGCATAGAACTCAGACTACACTCTTAAGGAGCTCAAAATAATTTGAGGATGATAGGCATAAGCACAGGGAACTGTTGTATGGCAATACAGAAGAACGCAGGCTGAGAGTGCAATAAGATCTCAGAGAAGGTGGCATTGAATGTAGTCTGGAGCAGACAGGAAGCTTTCACATAGGTGGTAGGACATGCTGCCAGAACCTGTAGGCAGGTAGGTATCTAAATATTACTGAGGGAGGGTGGAGAAGTAGGTCTAAGGATTTGTTCTGTTCTTACCTGCCCAGCACTACCAGGAACATGACATGTGCAGGCAGCTTTGTCAATGGGGAAACGAAAGCTTCTTGTCTAAGAACATAGAGTCAGAGAACCAGGGGAGTAGGGTGGGAAACAACTCTAGAAAAGAAGTCCTATGAATGGAAGTCAGCTGAAACAAGAAATCAGGAATTTAGAGTCAGAAGGAGTCCAGATGTTGGGATATTCAGATAAAAACTACAGATGACTAATGTAGAGAATGGTGAAAGAGTGAGATCCATAAACACACACACAGTTGATGATGGATTGTTGAACAGTGAGATAAATGCATATAAGCTCTGCAGAATCCAGCAATAGAAATGAGGAGGTGGAAACTCCTGGAGAGAGTAAGAGATAGGTAGGTTAGAATAACAAAGCCTAGTATATTAGCAATGTCAGTAGCCTGTTGCTGCCATGACAAATCACTACAGACATAGTGGCTTAAAACAACACACATTTAGGGCACTTGAGTGGCTCAGTGGTTGAGTATCTACTTTTGGCTCAGGTCATGATCCCGAGGTCCTGAGGTTGAGTCCCATATTTGGCTCCCCACAGGGAGCCTGCTTCTCCCTCTGCCTATGTCTCTGCCTCTCTGTGTCTCTCATGAATAAATAAATCTTTAACACACACATACACATACACACACACATTTATTTCACAGTTCTATAGGTTTAAATTTCTAACACAAGTTTTACTAGCCTAAAACGAGGCTGTCAGCAGGGCTGGGTTTCTTACTGCAATATATGGAAATAATCTACCACCAAGCTCATTCAGGTTGTTAGTAAATGCAGTTCCTTGTGTTGTAGGACTGAGATTGTGTGTCCTTTCTGGCTGTTGGTTAGGAGATACTCCTAGCTCCCTGTGATCTCTCGCTGGCCCACATGCATGGTCCTCTGCCTAAAAACAGCAATAGTGTTTCAAAACCTTATGAAACTTGGAATCTTTCTGGCTTCTTCTGCTATATCTCTTATGCTTCCAGCCAGAGAGAATTCTCTGCTGTCAAGGACTCATATGATTACATTAGGCCCAGTCAGATAATCCAGGATGGTCTTCCTATAGTCAATTCATCAGTCACTATTAAGTCACTGTTACTATAGCCACTGAGACTCATAGCTATGTAACATTACTTATGCACAATTGTTATGCAAAGGTGTGAAAAATCGTAGAGGCCAAAATTCATCACCTCTCATCCAGAAGAGATGATTTTTTTAAAGGATTTAATTTATTTATTCATTAGAGACAGAAAGAGAGAGAGAGAGAGAGAGAGAGAGAGAGGCAAAGACACAGGCAGAGGGAGAAGCAGGCTCCATTCCGTACAGGAGCCTGATGTGGGACTTGATCCCAGGTCTCCAGGACCACACCCTGGGCTGAAGGCAGCACTAAACCACTGAGCCACCTGGGCTGCCCGGAAGAGATGATTTCTAAAGAGAAGTTTCCTGCATCATGTCAGAGTGCAGAATATTGGAGTTCTGAAATATACAGACCCACAGCTAGAGAAGGCAACTTTCTTCAAGCGTGATGAACACAAAGAAGGCCAATGCTTTACAACACCCCTGTGAGATGCACATTATTGTTCCCACTTTGAAGAGGATTAAAAAAAGAAAAAAGAAAAGAAAAGGACAGAGATCTATTTTTCAAAAATCTTCCAGGCTGGTCTAATCCAGATTATGAATAGGATGGTAAGAAGTCCATTTGTGCCTCTCTTCTCATGAAATTGTGAATGAAGAATTCTGGAACTGGCTTCTATGGTGTCACGGAGTGTGCAGAATATAACCTCAGGATGCTTGTGAGTGCTCTCGTTATGGCTCATTTGCATACAACAGAAACCACTTTAGCTGGTTTATTTCATTTATTTATTTATTTATTTTTTACTTTAGCTGGTTTAACTAGGAAATGATTTATTGCTGTATGTAGCTGGCCGCCACTAATATGGCACACTTCCCAGCGTTGTGCCCTTGTGTAATACCTTCTCCTTGAGGGTAGGCGGAACCTAGTATTTTGAGTCTAATAAACAGAGCAAAGTAAATGTGATGAGGTGTGTTTTGCAAAATTAGGCGACCAAAAGACTGGTTTCCATCGTGCCCGTTTCTCTTCATTCTCACTTAAATCACTGTGATGGAAGCTGGCTGCCGTATTGTGAGCTGCCCTGTGGAGAAACTCACATGCTATGGAACTGAGCAGAGCTTCTGGCCAACAACCAGTGCTGAACTGAACCCTGCCAGTTGGTGAGCAAGATTCAGCTCACCATGCACATGAGTCTGGAAGCAGGTCTGACCCTCTTATTGAACTTCAGATGAGATAAAAGCCTTGGGTGACATCTTATTTGCTACATATTGCCCGGATTCCTATCACATGTAAATAGTGAGATAACAATTCCTCGTTATGTCTAGCCACTGCATTTTGGGGGCAATTTGTTACACAATGGTGCATAATTACTACATAATATAGTGAGTGGCAGACAAAAATTAGTGTTAGAGCTTATGAGCAGGATCTAGACTGATTAGGAAGGCTACAGCCAGAGACTGCTGAGTTAGGAAGTTAGTGACTGTGAGTTCTTCATACATATATGTTTTCTCACAGATGATTATAACCATAGGAAATAAGCCTTTATGTCCTTTCTTATTAATTTTGTCATTCCTCTTTTCTTTACCCCCTTATTTCCTTAATTTTATCTTGTTTTTGTATTTTTGCTCTTTCTCTCTCTTATACACACACACACACACACACACACACACCATTAGCAACACCTTTTCTTCTTTTTTTCCTACAAATATCTAAAGATGTTTTCTCCAATTCTAAACAGAATGCTGATTTAGCATAATAGGTTTTGAGAAAAGGAACTACATATATATATATAGAGAGAGAGAGAGAAAGAGAGAGCAATAAAATATTTTATTGCTATAGATATATTTTATTGCTATATGTATAGCAATATGGGAGCAATAAAATATGGGAACAAATTCTCCATGTTGAATGTTCCCTGGAACAAAAGAGAGTATAACACAAAGGGCGAGTCCCAAGAGATATCCTCCAGGGCAAAGGGACCAGGTCATTACAAATCACTACGCAAAGATTAACTTGCAAATTATTTTACACTTTCTATACTAAGATAACACAAACTATTCATTCCATTCTCTGGGCTGCATAATGATAATTGTAAGCTTATTCTTAAAAATGGGGGTAGTTTCTCAAAAACTGTTCAATGTTGGGCATGTGGTAAGGCTACTAGATCAGGACTATCCTATAGATGAGTCATGCCATGACTGCTACTTGAGATTAAAGCCACAAGAAAGCAACTAATGGGAATCTAGAGTTTAGAGGAGGAAATGAATGACACCTATGGTAGCATGTCTTAGAAGAACTCCAGGCTACTGACTTTGGAGCAGATGAACCTCTATAGTGGCATAAGTGCACTGCAGTTTATTCAACTAGATTCATCAGCTCCTCTTTTTCCCCTGTGCTCTCCAGACCACCCTAATCCTAGTCCTATGGGAAACTGGTTTTCACAATAAATAACGCAGTAGATACTCAGTTAATTTAATAACAAGAATTATTGGAATACAAAATGATTTTAAGAATCACGCTAGACAGGTACATTCCCTCCAGGATATAGATACATGAGGACTACTCTGCTGTGATTTTCTGCAGAGTGGAGAGGTGGCTAGGTGTGGCCCTAGCTGCTCAGGCATAATTCCCATAATGAAGAATAGCTTTGGCATTGTCATGTCCCAAATATGTCTCTGTTAGTTCCAGATATGTCTGTATTAGTCCAGGAAAGGTAAGGAGTACAAGGTGTTTATACTGGTTTCTGGTCCCCAAGCTTGTGCTTATATAAATATATCTTTGTAAGCTACTTAAACTGTATGTACATAAGAGTAATATTTGAAAGTAAAATGTAATAAACTAAAGGTGCATATTGTGAAGTCTATAGCAATTTCTAAAAAATACTGGTATAGCTGGTAAGAAGCAAAATAGATACTAAACAGAAACAATCAAAAGGAAGCAAGAATAAGAACAGAGGGGATCCCTGGGTGGCTCAGCAGTTTAGCACCTGCTTCGGCCCAGGGTGTGGTCCTGGAGACCCGGGATTGAGTCCCACGTTGGGCTCCCTGCATGGAGCCTGCTTCTCCCTCTGCCTGTGTCTCTGCTTCTCTCTCTCTCTGTCTCTCATGAATAAATAAATAAAATCTTAAAAAAAAGAATAAGAACAGAGAAGACGTGTAGAAAACAACCAGCAAGATGTCAGTTTTGAACTGAACCATATTAAATATAATTTAAATTTGTAACTTAAATGATTAATTATAATTTACCTGTACTTTCTGAATAAAAGACACAGACTGTTAGACTGGTTTTATAAAAAATAAAGCACAATTCTTTGGTGCTTAAAGTAAACACAGTAAACACACTGTAGATGTAAGATTATAGTATGATACAGTCTAAGAGCAGAAAGTGAGACACAGCTCAACCTCATGGCACAGGACACCAAAATCACAGCCCACATAAGAATGTAAAAAAAAAAAAAAAAGATTTACTCATCATAACTTTATAAACCTTTGCTCCTCAAGATACCATTCAGAAAATTAAAAAGCAAGCAATAGCTTGAAAGAAAGTATTTATAGTACATCTATCTGGCTATGATTTTGTAGCAAGAATATTTAAGGAATATTTACAACTCAGTAAGGAAAACTACTCAGTAAAAAAAGTGGGGGGATGATGTGGACACTAGCAAAGATACACAGACGGCCATGTACATGATGTTCCACAATTTAAATTATTGGGAATATATAAATTGAAGCCACGATACAATATTACAGTAGTTAAAATCTGCAAGTTGCCAAATATCCACCACCATGTGAATGGATAAACTGATCCATGTTGATACAGCATAATGTTGAATAATGTTCATATCCTAAAAACATGAACTACCTACTTCTATATGCATCGAAGTAGAAAACTCTTAAAAATATTTTGTTGATCAACACGCTTACAGTAATGCCATCTGATTCCATTTACATGAAAAGAAGGAACTAGCAAAGCTGATGTATGGTTACAGAAATGAGATCAGGAGTTTCCTGGAACTCAGGTTGATGCAATTGACTGCAATTGGACTTGTTAAGATAAAGGAAATTATGCAACTACACTTTGATAGTGTGTACTTTCAGCAAAGTACCCTGAGCTTTACAACTAAAATAGGATGCATTTTATTATGTGAAATTATACCACAGTAAAGTTAATTCTGTATGTTAGTAAATTGAACACCAATAAAAAAAATTCATAAAAAAAAATAAAGTTAATTCAAAATAAACTGAGGCAAGGATATAAATAGTATACCAAATTTCAAATAGGAATTAACTCACAGGTACCAACCCAGGCAAACACATGCATAGGGCATCGGTTCCTAGAGATGACCTTCATTCAGAAGAGAGGATTAACAGTGGTGAAACCAGTTGTTTGGTTGACTGAGTGCCAAGTGTCCATATCTTTTCCATTCTAAAAGGTGTTCATTATTAATCATTTCAGTTTTTGTTAAAGATTTATTTATTTATTCATGAGAGACACAGAGAGAGAAAGAGGCAAAGACATAGGCAGAGGGAGAAGCAGGCTCTTCACAGGAGCCTGATGTGGGACACGATCCAGATCCCAGGATTTCGACCTGAGCTGAAGGCAGCCGCCCAACTGCTGAGCCACCCTGCTGTCCCTCATTTCAGTTTTAATTTGCTTTTTCCTTATGACTTTTGTAAACCTTTACACATACTGATTTGCCACAAGCTTTTTTGGTTTGCACTCTGTGTCAATGAACTGTCTGTTCAAAGTTTTGTGGTTGTTTTTGTTTAGTTTAGGGTTTTGTTTTTTTTTTTTAAATATTGAGTGTTCTTTGATTTTCATATATTGCGAATAAAAGTTTTACATGTTATAAATAGAAGTTCTTTTTATATTATGAAAAAATTAAAACTTTTCTCCCAATCTAGAGTTGTCTCTTCTCCTACATATGTCTTTAGATGAGGAAATAACCTTATGTTTGATAAAGTTAAATATATCATTTTTAAGAGATTGTGCTTTTGATGTCATGGCTAATAATTGCATAAACAAAGGTCACAAAGAATTCTCTCCTCACTTTTCCTTCAGAATGTTTATAATTATAGGTTTTATATTTAGGTCTCAGTTACATTTGGGATTAATTTTTATGTATGGTCCCACAGAGAACAGGAGTTTATTATTTACATATGGACATCCAATTTTCCTTGCACTACTCGTGGAAAGCACTCTCTTCTATACTGGTTTACATTCCTAATGTTGCCAAAAACCAGTTGCCCTTATATGTTTAAGTCTGGATTCCAATATTTTCCCCCAAAACATTTATTATGAGGTTTACTTCAATCATACAGAAAATTTGAAAGACAAAGAAAAAAATTAAAATAAACATTATGTTCACCTCCAGTTGTTAACACTTTTCTGTATTTGCTTTATTTATGTTTCTTTCTCCAAGGACTGTGAGCGTGTATACATGTGTGTGTAACTTATTCTCCTCACCATTGTGCCAGCTGACAACAGCCTTCATTCCATGAACACTTGCTTTATGCCAGGACCTGTGCAGGGGGATTTGTATGGAACTTCTCATCAAATTCATGCCTCAAGCCCACCAGATGGGTGCTGTTGTTATTTCCATTTTTACAGAAGAGACTCAAGTGTCCAGATGTCTCATTTCTGATCTCAGAGATAAGTACTCCGTCTTTTGCCATTAGATATATTAGTTGCAGAGTTTTCATAGGCCTTCTCCCTCACTGTAAGAAAGTTCTCTTCCTAGGTTGCTGAGGGTCTTTTATAAGAAAGGGTTGTTGGATTTTGTCAAATGGTTGCTCTGTGTCTTGAAATGGCCACATAGGTTTCCATCCTTCCTTGCATTCTGGGGATAAACCCTCCAGGGTCATGAGATATTTGCTTTTTTAAAATACTGTTGGAGCTGCTTGCTAAATTTTGGTTGGGAATTTCACATCTACATTCATGAGGAATATTTGTCTGTATTTTGCCATTCTTATAATATCATTATCCAGTATTGTTAGCATGAAATGCTGGTCCCATAAAATGCATTCTGATGTATTTCTTAGTTTTTAATGATCTGGACAAGTGTAGACAAAATTTCTATTACATCTTTCTGAAATGTTTGGTATAATTCAAAACTGAAGCCATTTGGGCCTGGAGTTTTCTTTGTGGAAATCTTTTTAAGCACAAAGTTAATTTGTGCAATTTATATCGGGCTCTTTTGGTTATTTATTTCCTCTTCATTGAGTTTTAATGGCCTGAGTATTTCGAGGAATTTATCCATTTCATAGAAGTTGTAGTAATCATTTGCATAGTCTTGTTAATTATAGTCCCTTGTTATCCTTTTACCATCTGTAGAATCATAGCCATGTCAGCTTTTCCTTCCTGATAATATTTTTTGTGTCTCTCTGTTTTCCTATTCAGTCTGCTTGGAGTTTTATCTGGTTTGTTAATCTTCCAAGGGAACCATCTTTTGATTCCATGTGCTTTCTCTGTTCCTTTTCTGTTTTCCAGTTGATGAATCTCCAACCCAATCTCTGGTATCTCCTCTTGTTCTAAATTTTCTTTTCATTTACTCTTCTTCAGTTCTTTTTTTTATGTAATTGCTTTTATTTTTATTTTTTTAACAATGAATTTATTTTTTATTGGTGTTCAATTTGCCCACATACAGAATAACACCCAGTGCTCATCCCGTCAAGTGCCCCCCTCAGTGCCCATCACCCTTTCACCCTCACCCCCCGCCCTCCTCCCCTTCCACCACCCCTAGTTCATTTCCCAGAGTTAGGAGTCTTTATGTTCTGTCTCCCTTTCTGATATTTCCTACCCATTTCTTCTCCCTTCCCTTCTATTCCCTTTCACTATTATTTATATTCCCCAAATAAATGAGAAGATATAATGTTTGTCCTTCCCCGATTGACTAATTTCACTCAGCATAATACCCTCCAGTTCCATCCACTTTGAAGCAAATGGTGGGTATTTGTCATTTCTAATGGCTAAGTAATATTCCATTGTATACACAAACCACATCTTCTTCATCCATTCATCTTTTGATGGACACGGAGGCTCCTTCCACAGTTTGGCTATTGTGGACATTGCTGCTAGAAACATTGGGGTGCAGGTGTCCCGGTGTTTCATTGCATCTGTATCTTTGGGTAAATCCCCAAGAGTGCAATTG
Source organism: Canis lupus dingo (assembly GCF_003254725.2). NCBI lineage: Eukaryota > Metazoa > Chordata > Mammalia > Carnivora > Canidae > Canis > Canis lupus. The sequence continues at coordinate 27,131,464 of NC_064247.1, read as the reverse complement.
CTGGGTGGTAGGGCAGGTATATTTTTAACTCTTGGTACTGGCACAAAAACAGACACATAGATCAATGGAACAGAATAGAGAATCCAGAAGTGGACCCTCAACTTTATGGTCAACTAATATTCGATAAAGGAGGAAGGACTATCCACTGGAAGAAAGACAGTCTCTTCAATAAATGGTGCTGGGAAAATTGGACATCCACATGCAGAAGAATGAAACTAGACCACTCTCTTGCACCAGACACAAAGATAAACTCAAAATGGATGAAAGATCTAAATGTGAGACAAGATTCCATCAAAATCCTAGAGGAGAACACAGGCAACACCCTTTTTGAACTCGGCCACAGTAACTTCTCGCAAGATACATCCATGAAGGCAAAAGAAACAAAAGCAAAAATGAACTATTGGGACTTCATCAAGATAAGAAGCTTTTGCACAGCAAAGGATACAGTCAACAAAACTCAAAGACAACCTACAGAATGGGAGAAGATATTTGCAAATGACGTATCAGATAAAGGGCTAGTTTCCAAGATCTATAAAGAACTTATTAAACTCAACAGCAAAGAAACAAACAATCCAATCATGAAATGGGCAAAAGACATGAAGAGAAATCTCACAGAGGAAGACATAGACATGGCCAACACGCACATGAGAAAATGCTCTGCATCACTTGCCATCAGGGAAATACAAATCAAAACCACAATGAGATACCACCTCACACCAGTGAGAATGGGGAAAATTAACAAGGCAGGAAACCACAAATGTTGGAGAGGATGCGGAGAAAAGGGAACCCTCTTACACTGTTGGTGGGAATGTGAACTGGTGCAGCCACTCTGGAAAACTGTGTGGAGGTTCCTCAAAGAGTTAACTAGTTCTTAAGGTGGAAGATGAAGTCATTGTTTGGAGAGATTGCTTGTTTACTCATTTGATCGTACAGGGCTTAACATTCTTCATAAATGCATCTTCACTAGCATCCCACAGCTAGTGTTTTAGTATCTTGTGTTTTAATTTTTACATTCAATTAAAATTGATTTATAATTTCCATTTTATTTTCTCTTTTGATCCATGTGCTCTTTAGAGTATACTATTTAATATCAAATATTTGGATATTTTCTACAGACCTTCCTATTATTGACTTCTAATTTTATTCCATTTTGGCTAGAGAACATATTCTGTATGATTGGAATTACTTTAAAACTATATAGACATGTTTTGACCAGGCTGCTTTATATGCCAATTGGATCAAGTTGTTTAATTATGTTGTTTATATTTTGTCTGTCTCCTTTGATTTGTTTGTGCCCTTTTTTGATCGATTATTGAAGGAAGGTCAATGAAATTGCTGACTTTAGCTGTGTATATTTGTCTATTTCTTTTTGCAGTTCTATCCATTTTGAGTTCTTATATATTAAAACTGCTGTTAACTGTCTGAATGTTTAGAATTTTTATGTTTTCCCTTTGGATTTATCCTATCATCCTTCTGGCATACACATTTTTATTCCTGGTAATATTCTCTGATAAGAAATTTACTTTATCTAAATCTAATCTATTTTGTTTACTAGTGTTACCATGATATACTTTTTCTATCATTTTATTTTTAACCTATTTGTTTCATTATATATATATATATATATTTTAATGCAATCTCATAACATCTAACATTTAATTGGTGTGTTTATACTACTTACAATAAATGGAATTATTTATAATGTTAAGGTTTAAATCTATCTTGCTACTTTTTATTTTTATCTATTTGTTTATTTTTTAAGGAGACTCTACACCCAACATGGGCCTCAAACTTATGACCCCTAGATCAAGGGTCACATGCTCTACCAACTGAGCCAGCCAGGGGCCCCTATTTTACTACTTCGTAAAACTTGTATTATGTATTCTTTTTTTCTTCTTTATAGTTTTTCTACTTTCTCTTGGATTGAGTGTTTTTATGATTTATTTTCTGTCTTTTGTTGCCTATTATGTATAATTTTTTTATTTTGTTCTTTTAGGGGTTAACTCTGTGGTTATAAAGTACAAATTTAACTTATAGTTTCACAAATGTTATTTTAGTTTAGCCATCAATTTTACTTTAAAGAATGTTTTAAAATAACATATAGTATTAAATGTCATATTTATTCTATTAATAATGTAATTAAATATATGACATATATTTAATAAATATTTAGTATATTTATATATATCTTTTTATAATTTGAATCTTATATATGCATATTTTTCCCATGTAGTCATCATTTCTGGTACTTTCATTCATTTTTACAAACCTATCTTTCCATGTTGCATCATTCCTTTTTGTCTGAATGACTGACATTAACATTTCTAATAATTCGAGTCTTCCCATGATGGAATATTTCAGCTTTGGTATAGATGAAAGTTTTTATTTCAGCTTTGATTTTGAAGAATATTTTTACACTTTTCTGAATTTAAAATTTTTGGATGACTTTTTTTTTTTTTTTTTTTGGTCTTTCACTACTGTTTTCTAGTGTGGATTCTTTCGATAATTAATCTGCTTCTGTTCCTTAACTCTGTTTCTCTGTACATAGCATGATTCCTTTTCTATTTATGTTTTTTCCCCCCTTCTCTTTTAGGACTATCTTTTTACTGGTGGTTTATTGAAATTTGATGTTTGGCCTTGCTGTATTTTTTTCTTTTCTTTTTTTTTTTTTAATATTTCAGGCTTATCACCCTTTTTAAACTTATGTTTATAGTTTTATTACATTTGAAAATATTTTGGCCAATATTTCCTCAAATATTATTTTGCTCCTTCCTCTTCATGACACCATTTCCACATATCTGGGGCCTTTCAAGTGTGCCCTGGAGCTCAGTGACACTGCATTTCTATTTCTTTCTTTCTTTCTTTCTTTCTTTCTTTCTTTCTTTCTTTCTTTCTTTCTTTCTTTCTTTGTTGTTGTTTCTCGGTGTTTTACCTTGGGTAGTTTCCCTAAGTTCACTCATTTTTCTTCTAAAACATCAGATCAGCTCTTCATGCCATGAAGGGTATTTTCCACCTCACATATTCTAGCTTTCATATCTCGAACTATAATTTAGGTCTTTTAATATCTTCTGTGACTCTGCTTAACTGTTTGAACATATGGCATACTGCTACAGTAACTGTTTTTTGCCCTTTTCTAGAAATATTAACATATTGATGGGTTATTTCACCCAACTTCTACTTTACAGATGGCCATATTTAATATGAAACTTTTCTTGTATTCCCCCTCAGAGAAGCCTCTTATTGTTTTCCATAGAAATCAGAAATGGCATATTTTTAATAAAGTCTTTTAAAGCTATTTATATCTCCTACTAGAATAGTAGCTGAGCAAGAAAAGGCTGTGTCTGATCTCTTTTATTATTCTGTCTGTATCAGGTAGCCCTCATTCTTGTTTGTAAAGGAAATAAATATTTATCAAAAAATGCAGTTTTATACCAAAATTTTTTTGACAATCTGAATAGTTAAGGAAATATTATTCTATACCACATGTGACCTTCATAGATTTAATTTTCTTGATAATACTCTGTATTCTATATTATTCTTTCTTATGTCTCAAGTTTTAAAATATTTTGAATACAAAAGTTTAGCATGTGTTAACTGTCTTTGCCTACCAGAACTTAGTACTTTGCACATAATTAAAAAGCAAGATGTGACAGTGTGAATAATTCCCTATCATTTGTGTAAAATATACAAGTGGGTTATCATATAAATTGACTTTGACTTATAGGAATAAACAGTGTAATAGGTAAAAATTTACCATCACAAATATTTCTGTCAGGTGACACCAAGAATACTTTTGAACATAATTTATGGGTTGTGTGATGATGATGATGATGGAGCCACTTGCACTTCTCCAAGAAAAGTTTTCTGTGTGTAAAGGAAATGATACATTTTGAGTTACAGCCTTCTTCCTTTAAAAAAATCATATATTGTATTTCTCTCTAGACAGACTTATACAGATAGGAAAAATAAAGACTTAGATTTCTATGCCTGGCTTTATATGCAAAGTAACATGATGAACTTAGATTGAGCCATAAAATGTATCGCATAAGGGTTTATAGCATCACAAATGAAGGGATATGCTTCTAGAATCATAATTCAGAGGTTCAAAGTATAAAACTGATATGTATTTTTTTTTTTTTTTTGGAGGGGGAGAGGAGAGAGAGGGGTGGAGGAGGCACAGAGGGAGAGAGAGAGAATCCCACACAGTGCTCTATCTCATTACCCTGAGATCACAACCTAAACCAAAATCAATAATCAGCTGCTCAACTGACTGAGCCATCCAGGTGCTTCTAAAACTGATATATTTCCATTGATACTATAGATAATATTTTCTAGCAAATATTTTCTCAGTCTTGAAAATTTTCTAGGGGTGGAATAGCTACAGACTGATGGATTGGTTATGGAAGCCACATCTGTCTGTCTCAGAGGACGCTGTAATATCACACCACTAACGCCCTCTGCAGACACCAGGCCAGCCATCCTGCAACCTTCAAAGCACTCTTTCTGCGTTGTCATGATTTGGTCCATTTCCTACATCAGTCAAGGACAGACATTGCTTTTGCTAAGGCTGTTATGTCCTGGGTGTTTAGTAGCCCATTCCTGGGAACAAAGCCTGCATGTTTCTGACTTTGGAAAGTCCAATGTTCTAAGTATATAGCCTGTCTACTGCTTGTGTTGGGTTAGGTAAAATAGCCTAAACTTCGGAGTCAAACAGACTTGAATTAATATCTAGCCAAATATCACCAGTGTATATTCCACCAATTTATGACTTCTATGAGCTTTCATTCCTTTTTATGCATGAGTGAGATAACAGTGTTTATCTAATAGAGATGTGGTAGAGATTCACTTATATATATTTATGTATATAATGTTTACTTACGTGTGTAACATTTATTTATATCCATATATACAAATGCATGCATACATATATATGTATGGGCATAAAATAAAATGACATGTATTAGGTAAGAATAAACATTTTAGAAATTCTGCCTGCCTTTTTCCAGGCTTGGGAGTTCTCTCTATTATACTATCTTTTTTTTTTTTTTTTTTTTTTGAGGGCTCAACTAATAGTTGTTTTTATTTATTTTTTAGTTTTATTTTAATTCCAATATAGTTAGTGTACAGTATTATATTAGTTTCAGGTGTACAATACAGTGATTCAGCACTTCCATACACCACTCACTGCTCATCACAAGTGTGCTCCTTAACTCCCATCACTTACTCCACCTATCCCCCATTAACTTCCCCTCTGGTAACATCATCGTATCCTCTGTAATTAAGAGCCTATTTCTTGTTTTGTCTCTTTTTTCTTTGCTTATTTGTTTCTTAAATTCCACAGATGAGTGAAATCATGTGGTGTTTGTCTTTCCTTCAGTTATTTCACATGGCATTATACTCTAGCTCCATCCAAGTCATTACAAATGTCAAGATTACACTCTTTTTTTTTGTGGTTAGTGGGAATGCAAACTGGCGCAGTCACTGTAGAAAACAGTATAAAGTTTCCTTAACAAATTAAAAATAGAGCTACCGTATGATTCAGTAATCATGCTACTGTGTATTCACCCGAAGAATATTATACTATCTTTGAAAAAAATTAGGTCTCTTTATGATAGTTTTTTTTTTTTAGAATTAGTCCCCTAAAACTCTTTCCTCCTTCTAGTTTGTAATCTCAATTTGCCGGATGCTACTAATTATTTGATAACATTTTTTTACCAATATTTCATAGCTAGATTTATTTTCCAAACCAGAAAATGCACTTTCTGAAAATGAAGTCATTTCCTCTTAAAAAAAAAAAGATCTCTCTGGAGCAGCAGAAGCAATGTCGTTGTGCAGAGTACCCCACTAAGCCCATACTCCTCTGTTCAGTGATCCTGTACTCAGAGGATGTGGCAGGCTGGTGTGTGGGTGTGGGGGACAGAGCAGCAGGGCCCAGTGGGCATCCAGAGAGGAGCTAGAAAAGAAGGCTACAGGAATCTGGAAGGGCCCTCCCTTCCTTTAAAAGTGCCCTTCCACGACACTCAGCCTATGTGCTTTCCTGGGATAATGAGCCAAATCACATAGGCAAGCAGGGCTCAGTCCCACAAATCCTTGCCTACAGATGAAAGAGGAGCAGAAAGCAGCGAAATCTTTTTCCACGTAAATCTGTGGACTCCGTCATCCCTCAAGTCCTCTGGAGACTGTGCAGAGTGGTGTGCTTTGGCTGCTGGGTGTTCACTGACCCACAGCTCTCCATTGTGTGCTGAGGGATCCTGCTACTCACTGCTAAAGCCACCTTAGTAATCTCCGACAATTGAAGAAATCCGATGCCCCTTCATGAAAGTGTTCTAATTCATTGGATACACACACACACACACACATACACACACACACACACACACAGTAAAACCCTAATGCAGCTTTCCTCACATCTAACAGGCTATCACTGAACAGCAGCCACTGTACCTGGAAGGCACCCATCTGTCAGGGGCAGTAATGATGCCAAAAACTACCATGGGCTATTCCTACGTAAAGGAAACAATTTCCAGTTTAATGATAGTAAACTAACAACAGTGCAAAGCCAGGGAAGGGAGTATGTGCTTCATTCAACAGGAGGCACAAGATTCTGAAACCATACAATTACAGTTTGAAGTAAAATATTTGTGGGAGAAAGCAAGGTCATAACGATTTGGTTTACTGAAGTGTAAGGTACATGCAGTAAAATTCACCCTCTGTACATGCAGTTTACTTTTTGAAAAATATCTACATAGAGTCATATAACCACCACTGCAATCAAGGTGTACAATGACCCTTCCATCCTCCATCCTTGGACCATCATGGACCTGGTTTTGTCCCTTTACTCTTGCCATTTTTCTAATGCCATATAAATGGAGTCCTATGATATGTAGACTTTTGGGTCTGGATTTTTTTTACTTACTTAACTTTGAATTAGATGTTTATCTCTGATTATCATGTGAAATACTTCTCAGGTCAGGGATCATCACATTTTAATTAGGAATTGTTGAAATTAGGAGCACCTGGGTGGCTCGGGGGTTGAATGTCTGCCTTTGGCTCAGGTTGTGATCCCGGGGTCCAGGGAGAGAATCTTAAATTGGGCTCCCTGCTCACTGGGGAGCATGCCTCTCCTTCTGCCAATGTCTCTGCCCCTCTCTGTGTCTCTCATGAATAAATAAATAAAATATTTTTTTAAAAAAAGAAATGGTTGAAATTAAAGCCATTTCATGCCACAATTTTAATTTTTCTACATAAAAATAATTAACAGTTAACGCTATCATCATCATGGTTTATTGAAAGTGGATGACGTCTGTGTTTAAGATGGATACAAGTTTCTGTTTTTTCACCCTCTGAATACCCTTTCCAAAGACATCTATTTGGTACAATTGCACTAAAGTGAGCTGTAGGGTCATTTTCACTAGATGTAAACCATAATACTGCCCTCAGCCTGCATAACACATATCTCCCTGAGCTCCAGACTCCATCTGAACTGGCAACCTCTGCAGACCTGGGTGATGGTGACCTTGAGTTTATCCTTCAGTGGGAACAGTTGTGATTGTTGAAAATATGGAAGATGGTGTCATAAAGTAGCACATCCGGTTTTTTATTACTCTGCCTAGTCCTCTAGACTCTAACTAGGACTCAATGAAGTATGACCACCAAGAATGTGCTATGTGAGGACTTGTGCTCTTGTCCTTAGCACCAAACCAATCACCTGAAAGTAAATCTTTAAACATCAGATCATAGTACCTACCCTTTCTACCAGCTGTGCTTTGAGCAATAGAAAGAATAAATGTAAAGCGCCTGGCACAGTATTTGTCACATTAACTGCTTATAAGTGTACAATTCGGCAGCATTAAATACATTCTCAGAGTTGTATAGCCATCATAACTATCTATATCCCGAACTTTCATTATTCCCAACAAAAACTCTGTACCCGCTAAACAGTAACTGCTTATCCTGTTCTCCTGGCCCCTGGTGACCTCTGTTTTACTTTCTTGCTCTAGGAACCTGTTTATTCTAGGTACATGCTGTGATTAGAATCACATAGTACTCATCCTTTTGTGCCTGGCCTATTTCATTAAGTGTGTTTTCAAGATTCATTCATCCTATATAGCATATATCAAAATTTCATTCCTTTTTGTGGCTGAAGAATATTCCATTTTATATATATACTAGAGTTTCCTTATACAATTCACTCAGTTTGGGACATTTAGATTATTTCTACTTTTAGCTACTGGGAATAATGCTGCTATGAATATTGGTGTACAGATATCACTGCTTTTAGTTCTTTTGGGTATACACTTATGGGTGGAAGTCAGGAATCACATGGTAGTATAACATCTGAGAAACCACAAAACTATTCTACACAGTGGCTGCATAATTTTACATTCCCATCAGGAGTGCTCAGATTTCCAGTTTCTCCATGTTTTCACCAATATCTTATTTTGAGTGTGTGTTTGTGTGTCTTTATGTGTGTTTTAAAAGCCCCCTAAATGGTATGATATGGCATCTCATTCTTCTAATCTGCACTTCCTTATGGACTAATGATGCTGAGCATCTTTTCATGGGCTTATTCACCATTTGTATATCTTCTTTGGAGAAATGACTATCCAAATTCTTTACCCACTTTTAAATTGGATTGTTTATTTTGTTGTTGTTATTGAGTTTTAGAAGTTCCTTATGTATTCTGGATATTATTCCCTCATGAGGTATAAGGTTTGTAAATATCTTCTCTCATTCTGTAGATTACCTTTCATTTCTTGATTGTAGTCTGTGTGAGGCACAAACATTTGTAAGTTTAACAAAGTCCAGTTTGTTTTTCTTTCTTTTATTGCCTGTTGTCTTGGTGACATATCCAGACATATGGTTTGTTTTCAAACCCAATGTCATGGAGATTTCTCTAATGTTTTCTTTTCCAAGAGTTTTATAGTTTCAGCTCTCAAATTTATATCTTTGATTCATTTGGAGTTAGTTTTGTATATGGTATACGGTAAGGATGCAACTTTATTCATTTGCATGTGGATATCCAGTTTTCTTAGTACCACTTACCAAAAAATTGTCCTTCATTTAAATAATCTCAGTACTTATATTGAAAATCCATTAATAATACATACAGAGGTTTATTTCTGGGTGCTTTATTCTAGTCCATTGATCTATACATCTGTCCTTGTGCCAAACAAGCATATTGTTTTAATTTCTGTAGCTTGGCAGTACACTTCAAAGTTGGGAAGTATGAGTCCTCTAACTTATTCTTTTTATTTTTTTCCCCTCAAGATTGCTTTGTTTATGCAGGGACTCCTGTAATTTCATATAATTTTGAGAATCAGCTTTTCCATTTCTGCAAAATAAATAAATACAAAAGACTCTTGGAATTCTGATAGCAGTTGCGTTACAGCTGTGGATGACTCTGTGTAGTATCAGCAACTTAACAATATTGTCTTCCTATTCATGGAAATGAACTATAGTTCTGTTTATCTAGATCTTCCTTAATTTCATTAGCGATGTTTTATAGTTTTCAGCATATAAGTCTTTCATATCCTTGGATAGATTTATTCCTAAATTTCTAATTTTTTTGGATACTATTATAAATGAACTTGCTTTCTTAATTTTCTTTTCAGATGTTCATTGCTGATGTGCAAAAACAAAACTGGTTTGTATGTATGTGTGTGCGCATTAGTCTCATACCGTGCAATGTTGCTGAATACATGTATTAGATTTCTTGTGAATTTTTGGGATTTCATCTGTGAATGGAAATAATTTTACTCTTTATTTACAATTTCGATGTCTTCTATTTAATTTTCTTATCTAACAGCTCTGGCTACAATTTCTGGTATAAAGTTGGATAGCATTAATGAAAGGATACTTTTATTGTCCCTTATCTCGGAGCAAAGATTTTCTGTCTTTTGCCATTGAAATGTTAGCTGTGGGTTTGTTATGAATACCCTTTATTGCATTGAGAAATTTTTCCTCTGTTCTTACTTTTCTGAGAGTTTTTATTATGAAAGGGTGTTGGGTTTTTATCATATGTTCTTTTCTGTATCAAATGAGATTATCATATGTTTTTTTCTCTATTCTTTTAAAGTGATATATTACATTGATTGATTTTTTTATGTTGAAACAGCCTTATATTCTTGTGATAAATCCCACTGATTGAAGTGAATAATCATTTTAATATGCTGTTAGACATGATTTAGTAGTATTTTGTTAGAGATATTTGCACCTGTATTCACAAGTGATATTGGTTTAAAATTTCTTTTGTTACAATATCTTTATCTAGCTTTTTAATTCTAGCCCCCTACTCTTCTACGTTTTTTAAAGAGTTTGAAAAGGATTGGTGTTACTACTTCTCTAAATGTTTGGTGGAATTCACCTGTGATGACCTCTGGCCCAGGATTTTTCTTTGTTGTGCAGCTTTTTTATTGCTAATTCATTCTCCTTACTAATGTAGGTTTATTCTGAATCTATCTTCATGATTCAGTCTTACCAGATGTGTGTTTCTGAGAATTTGTCTATTTTATGTATTATTCTGTTTGTTGGTGTACAACTGATCATGGTACCCTCTTATAATCCTTTTTATCTCTGTAAGGGTAGAAGAAATGCCCCCACTGTGACTTATGATTTTAGTTATTTGAAACTCCTTTTTTCCTTTCTTTGTCCATTTGATGAAGTGTCAATTTTGTTGATCTTTTCAAAGAACCCAATTTTGGTTTCATTTATATTCTCTCTTATTTTCTTATCCTATTAGTTATCATATGTTTCAGCTTCAGAATTTCCTTTTGGCTCCATTTCATAATTTCTCTTATTTATATTCTCATTTTGCTGATGTATCTTTTTCCTGTCTTTGCCCATGTCCTACTTTAGCTTTTTGAGAATCTTTAAGTTGTTTAAAGTCATTGTCTAATAAGTCATTGTCTACCTTGGATTTCTCAGGGATGATTTCTTTACATTCATTTTTCCTTTGGATGGCTCATGCTTCCGTGTTCTTTCTCATACCTTGTGATTTTTTGTTAAAAACTGTATATTTAAATTTTATAATGATAGAACTCTGGAAATCAGTATTTTCCCCCAACCCCAGAGCTTGTGGCAGTTTTTCTTGTTGGCACTGTCATTATTCCTTAGCATATCTTTGTGCCAGAGATCTGCCGAAGGTGAAAGCTACACGTTTTCTCAGCTATTTTTTGAGCCTAGGCACACGTAGTGCCTTACTAAATATTTCCAGTTTTTTGAATGTTCAACAAAACAACAGACCAACAGGTGCAGCTCCTTTAAATTTTCTGGAAGTCATTTCATGGGAATTAAAGCAATGGCATCCTGCTCTTCTGCATACTGGTCAGTGATCCAACATAGCAATGCACAGTGAGACCACAAAGCCCTGATATTTTGAGGACAGGAGTCTTATTGCCCACTCTGGATTCATCAAGTGGTACCATAAAGGCAGGCTGCTGTCTCTACAGCTGCTGGCCATAGGACTGGAGGAGGGATGGGGAATCAGTAGCTAGCAAGGTACTCACAGCTGAAACTGATAAAAATTAATTGCAGTTCACCAGCCAGGCTTTTCCTTAGAAGCTGAAAGTGTTCAAACCAACTCCAGAGTTCCAGAATCATCACTTCAGATTCTTAGCACTCCCTACTTCTCTGTCCCCACTGCTGTCTCTCCCATGCTGCTGGTTACTTTTTACTTGTAATTCCTAGATCCATCCCTGGCTCTTATCATCCCTGTTTTGTTGCTCTATGAATCATAGTCATTGGGCTTTCTTACCAACAAAAAAAACTTTGAATTGTGTTTGGTCAATAGAAGGTCCTAGCAGGAGATTGGGGGAGATTTGTGAACAGTAGAAGAGAGGAGTGAGGGTGTTCTACTCTCTGCATACCCACATACCCCAGTGTCACCACAGTTCTGCCAGTGGTTGTGTTGTGTCCTCTCTGACTACAGTGCCTCCTGGGAGCACTCCCTGTCCAGCTCCCAACATATTATCACATCCTGCACACACATGTATGCATATATCAGTGTGTATGTGTGTGTGTATGCATATGTGTACATACACTACTCAGGAGTTATGGATTATAGATACCAGCCCTAACTTTCTTCATTTTAAAGTTTAAGAAAGTCATTCAAGAGGAGTTAAATGAACAGCCTCATATTACAAAAATGGTTAGTCATTAGGCACATACAGATGTGTAGGGTATGAGTACTACACAGGGCAGGGGCTCTCCCCTGGCTGAGACTATCTTTCATGTGCACAGTGTAGCAGAGTTCTTCAGGTACTCCTTTCATCCCAGTGATATCATTCATGGCTGGGCCCCTTAGTCCTGAGACGTGGTCAGACTCTGTGTTACAGGTGAGGAGAGCCAGACAAGTGTGGCTCCTCCTTTTATATTGAATAAATCTGCAGAGCAAAGGCAGGTGAGATGTATCATGCTGCTTCTCACACATCCACAGCATAGTCAGACTAATACTATCAAAGATAATACAGCTATTTTTTAATAGCTAATTTTTGCCAGAACTATTTCTTTACTCTCTCCTACTAACAGACAGTTGGGGAAATTTCTGTAAAGAAGCAGAGGGGATGGGGAATGGATCTAACCAAAGGTATGATTAAAAGAACAAAGCCCCAGACTAGTGAGCAAAAGTATATAAAAACTTTTTATCCAGTGATTTTTTTTGTATAATGGAACAGAATATTTTCCCTCCTTCTTTTTCCCTTCTCTTTTCCATTTAGCTAAATTGTGTCTAATAATCAAGATCCATCTCAAATTTTTTGAACATTAAAGATATTCTCTACCTACTTCAGTCTACACTGATCATAATTTAACTTTTTTTTTATAATTTAACTTTTTTATGCCTTCTGGGGCACTATTCTTATGGCTTCTCTATATAAAAATAAATATTTTTAGCATCTGTATATAATGCAAGCATTACTACTTATTACATTATTGCATATCTATTTTTCCTAATAGAATGAAAAAATCTACCTGGAATTATTTCTTAACACTTATAATCCCTCAAGACATCACTGAAAAAGATATTTTCACTCTTTGGCTCTCTGCACATTTTTATCTAGGGAATTTATCAACTTCATTTTAACCTCCAAAACCCCATTCCACTCATTGATCCTCTTGCCCTGCCAGCCTCTGTTTTGCATAGTTCCAGCAGTCTTTCATGAGAACAACATTTGCGCTTTCCTATGGATTCTGTGGATGATGATTCTGTTCTTCTAGCAAGAGTTTCTGAAAGATTGTTAAAAGTCATGGCATTAAGCTGTGATAGCTAGTTTACTATCTTGTTGTGTCCTATACTCTATGTCTCCATAGAAAACATCACAGAGAAGGGCACTCATTCTCTTGAAAGAAAGAAGAAAACTTTGTAAGAAGATCTCTTAGCTTGAAATAATTATAAATTTGTCCAATATCTTGTTCACAGTGATGAATTGCACTCAGGCAGCTTGAACTCCTTTTTGGGGTAAGTTACCTGATTATAAGATCTACTCAGGAAGCAGAGATACATTGCTGTGAGTCTTTGGTGAAGACTAGAAGGAAAGGAGGCTAATGAGGTTCTATTGATCAGTCGCAATTCTTGGCATTTTAAGAATGGCCCTTAATAGTAGTCTGTGGTTCATAGGGAATATCTGGCTACTCCCTGGGTTCAATAGAAGTGCCTTGTGTTTTGCAGAGATATCTCCCTCCCTTCTCTCCATAACACACATAGATATATACATTATCTTGACTTTTTTTTCTATATAATGTCATTTTTAAAAATCTGGGTTCTTGCCTCAGGTCAGTGAAAGAGAGGCTTTGTTTGTTGTCATTGGTATTATTGTTGCTTTCCTTCCCTACCAGGTGTGGAGCAGCTGGGGGACAGGGCAGCATGAGGTGAGGTCTGTTGTGGTGGTGATGGGAATGGGAGGAGACCCAGGGCTCAGGACAGAGGGCAGTCTTCCAGGATGTTGGGGATTATCAGAAGGGCAGGTTCAAGATGGAAGATTTCAATAACCACTTCTTTTCTGACTTAGTCTTTATTTGTTTGGGAAATGATCCCCCAAAAGCCCTACATGAGCCTGAGAGAAAGGAAAAGATCTAGACAGAAGGGCTCTTTTGGCTTTACTTACTGTGAATCTAGAGTGGAGTAAGGACATAGAATAAACAGTATGTGTGATGCAGAGTCACAAATAACAGGATTTTCATGGACCTCTACATTTTCAGTGTAGCATCATTGGATAGACAGGACTGCTCCCCACGGGGAACCTGTTTCTCTCTCTGCCTATGTCTCTGCCTCTCTCTGTGTTTCTCATGAATAAATACATAAAATATTTTTAAAAAAGAATCACTATATCTAAATAACCCCAAGAAGGAACATTGAGAGCAGGCTTGAGTTTTCCTTCTACCACCTAGTAGCCAAGTGAACTTTGACGTTATAATGTCTCTGTTCTTCAGTCTCCTCCTAACACAGTCCTTATTAAATTTTTGTGAGGATCCACTGACTTAATATACAAGAAGTGCTTCCAGCAGTATCTGCATATATTAAGCTTTATTTTTTCTTTTTTTAAATAATTTTATTTTTTATTGGTGCTCAATTTGCCAACATATAGAATAATACCCAGTGCTCATCCCGTCAAGTGCCCCCGTCAGTGCCTGTCACCCAGTCACCCCCACCCCCGCCCACCTCCCCTTCCACCACCCCTAGTTCGTTTCCCAGAGTTAGGAGTCTCTCATGTTCAGTCTCCCTTTCTGATATTTCCCACTTATTTTTTCTCCTTTCCCCTTTATTCCCTTTCACTATTTTTTATATTCCCCAAATGAATGAGACCATATAATGTTTGTCCTTCTCTGATTGACTTATTTCACTCAGCGTAATACCCTCCAGTTCCATCCACGTTGAAGCAAATGGTGGGTATTTGTCATTTCTAATGGCTGAGTAATATTCCATTGTATACATAAACCACATCTTCTTTATCCATCCATCTTTCGATGGACACTGAGGCTCCTTCCACAGTTTGATAATTGTGGACATTGCTGCTAGAAACATCGGGGTGCAGGTGTCCCGGTGTTTCATTGCATCTTTATTTAAGCATGATCATCATCATTATTATTTAGCTTCTACAAATATAATGTGGACTCAGGAAACAATGGGATCCAAGTTAGGTTTTATATACACATGTGTTTCAGGTGGAACCACAAAGTAACAATGACAGTTGCCTCCCTGCCATTGCATCTTAGGATTGAGGTGAGTTATTTTAGTCTAGAGTTCAGTGCTGTCTCCAATTCTCAGGATACAGAAGTCTCCCTGGTGCTTTGTTCAGGCCTACTTTGTTTTTCCTATCTCATTGTGATCTCATCCAGCCCCATTATATTAAACCAATAGCTCCAAATTTTATGCCTCTGGTTCTTCTGATATCCAGATTTATGTAATCAACCCTCTTCTTAGCATTGATTCTTGGATATATGATAGACATATTGTATTTAATGCATCCAAACCTTTGATATACCCAGCCATCCTAACTGATTTTCTCTTGTGTTTCTGCTTCCTTAATAAATGACACTATTAGCCACTCATTTGTCAAGTTGAAAACCTAGAGGTCCTCCAGATCCCACTATTTCCCTCACCCTCTACCCACTTCATGTTGAGATCCATTCCATAAGCATATCCTGTTGACTCTACCACCAAAATATATCCTATGTATCATTTCTCTGCTGTTCCCTGCTACTGTCCTCTTCCCAGTGGATCACTGAAACAACCTGAAATCATATCTCTCTATGTCTGCTCTTATCCCACTAAGTTCCATTGTCCAAATAGTGATGGCATTTTTAAAAGATACATAAGACATTTTCTTTCTTCATTTCTGAAGCTTATTCATTATCCTTTCTGCCCTTAGTGCAATGTCTTTGAGAGCAAAGATTCTATAAAAATACATGTAACTATCCTGGAGAAACAAACTTCTATTATAATCATAGACACTCATCAGACAATTTTACAATCCCTTCTCTGAGGCGACACTTTGGATTAACTTTTCCTTCTGGGCAATTGACCCTGAATGAAACACTACACTGAACTCTTATCATACTTAGAATAATATCCATGTGGCTCTAACATGTTGTTTGAGGACCTACATGACCAAATCCCTGCCTAAACTTTGACTTCTTTCATTCTTGCTCAAGAGCATAACGGTTTTCCTGTATGGTTCTCAAACACCCTATGCCTGTTGCTGCCTTGCAACGTTGCACTATGTCTTCTCTATTTGTGGTTTTCTTTCCCTACTTCCATTTATGTCACTAGCATGACTGTAACTCATCACTTAATCCAGGTAGCCTTCCTGTCGTCTGTTGCCTATGTTATCCCAAATCATCTTTTCTTTTTCTTTATAGCTCTTACCAATCTCTGCAAACGTTTCATTTACTTGTTTACTTCTAATTGCCACCCTTTTCCACCAGAGTCTCAAATCCATGTGAGTCTTATTTTAGTTATATATGCTCAAAGGGAGGAAGAGTGATTGACAGTAATTACTCACAGTGTCTGTTGAAAAAAGATATGAATGAATAACGGAAGAGAGGAAGGAGGAAAGGAAGGAATTATAAATTTTAAGAATATCGGATTAAATTTTGACCTACATGGTTTCACACATTGCCTCCCACAGACAAAGTAGTAGCAGGACGTCTGGGCTTCATTATCAATTGAGTGCATGTCCCTTGAAATGAGAGTAAGTGTGTTCTGTTAGAAGAAGCCCAGTGTGACAGGAGCATGGAGAGCTGTGCAAAGTGGGATCCAGAGCTGCGACTGGAGAGGTGGAGTGTGTGCCAGCTTAGGAACTGTAGGCTGTGGCCAATGGAAGATGAGAGCGCAGATTGTTTCAAGTCACAGAAAGATATATTCTTTAGTGTTCCATTTTGTTCCATGTTACCCTGTTACCATGAATATTTAGTATGCTTCCTGAAGTGAAAGTGTTGGATCTGGCACAGTGAAGACTATGAGAAACATTCAAAGGTTTCTAACTGTAAAATTGAAACAAACAAAGCAACCCAACAATAATAGTAAACCAGAAATAGGGAAAGGAATGGCACTTTGTGCAGAAAAAATGTCATGTTGGTTGTATCACTTTCGAAAAATGTGGATTATTTATTTTAGGGTGTACAGGGTATATTGCCAGAAAAATGGCTTAAATGTTTTTATGTAGATTTACATATATACATCAGATGAGGAGAGAGGAAGAGATGGGGGAGGTCTCCTATTTTTCTCCAGGAGACTTCATGAACCATAAAGGCGTGCTGTCAATGACCAAAGTAAAGGTCTTGGTCTTTACGTACCTGGGGAGTTCAGAATGAATTCCTTCCAATTATTTCTGTAGGACTGAATTGCTTCCCTCTAATAGATACTTCAAACAAAGAGTAAGATATTGCCTAAACCTGAAGCAGAAGACTGGAAGAGTTTTGTAGGGACAAAACCAAAGGGAATGAAGCAAGCCGGTGAGCATGATCTGTGGCCTGTGATTGGGGGCCCGTGGGTGAGTGGGGATGTGGTTAAAAGCTGTTGAGTCATAGTGAATAAGAAAGCAGATGCAGTGCCAGATACAAGGGCAAGTTGAGACATCCCTTAAGCAGAATTGAGGAATCTTAACCTGAAGAGACTCCACCTTGCAAGCAACGGTGGGATCTGTCTTGCAGATACAGCAAAGAAACATGTGGCTGGCATGGCAACTTTGCAAACCATGGTGTAGGACAAGTCACAGGCCCTGGCTGCAGTTGTGGCATTTCCCTTTATCTCTATTTCCCTCTCCTTGGTTCAGTACCTTTCCACTTAGCACATCCAGCAAGTTATTAAGTGTGTCCTCAGATAGGAGTTAACAAATATTTTCCTTTTTCCCATTCCTTTCTTATCTCTTAGAAGCACAGAAATGTTGAGACTTGTAAACACCTTAGGAAATGCCGCTCTACCACCTCAGTACTGGATGCTCCTTTTTCTGTATGCCCCTTTATTGGTTAGGTATTTCAAGGAATGGCTGACTCACTGTACCCAAGATACCGCCCCTTCTTTCTAAGCCTATCGTTGCCCACACACAGAACTCAAACCCAGCTAAGTCAAGGCAAGGCTATTCCTACCCAAGATGTCTTCCTTGTTTTGCTTTGTTGAGTTACCAGGCAGGGCCCAGGGAGTTCGACCTCAGCTATTGCCTTTGATGAATATATCCATGGAAATCAGGATCATTGATGGTCTTTTTCATGTAATTTTAATTTGTTTTACTTAAGCAGCCCATTCTGGTCAAGCAGACTCTGAACTTCAGTCATGTTTGGATATGGGTTGATAAGCTGACCACCACGGAAAGAAGGCAGGCTGTGTGAACCACCTGTATAGAGCCTTTGTGTTCCCAACCTCAGCAAAAGTAACTCTGATCTACCAGAGGCTTGAGTTCACCTTAGAAGAAAACAGAGTTATCTGACTTTTTTTAAATCTTAAAACACTAGTAACATTTTGGGCCAGTTAATTCTTTGTCATTGGGGCTATCCCTTGCCTTATAGTATGTTTGGCAGCATTGCTCACTTTTACCCACTGGATGCCAGTAGCACTCTCCAACTGTGACAACCAAAGCTGTGTCCACACATTGCCAAATATTTCACCCCATCCTCATTCCACATCGAGCCTTGCTAGACTGTGAGTTAGACCCCAGATGGGTAACACAACCACTTATATAATGCTATGTGCATGCATATTTCAATTATCTATTAATTTAATAGACGTGATATTCCTATGCACAAGGTGATATCATTAAGTACATTTTACAGATGAGAAAACCAAAACATAGAAAGGTTAAATGACTCACCCAAGGTCATACAGCAAATAAATGGCAGAGCCAGGATTCTAACCCACATAGTCTGGCAATTGAACCCTGTTCTTCATTATGCCAGGCTGCCTCTCAGAAACTGGATATAGTTCACTTGGCAGGTGTCTGGCACATGGTAAGAGCTTAACACATCATGTTGATGGTTAGATTTAGATTAGTGTTATTACTTTATACAGCCCTGGAAACAAGTGTGATGCCAGATGTTTCCTTTTGTACTTTCTTTACACCATGTCCTTACAGCCACCTTGTGAGCTGAATGGCTGGCAAGCAATAGCATCTTCGTCTGATGAATGAGCCTGCATACTTGCCAGAGACATGAGATGAGGCTGAATGAAAACCTTGTTTTTCTCATCCCCAGGCCAGCTCTCTGTAGTGGCACAAGCCGCTTCCTTATGGAGTACTGTGCCAAGTTTTCTGAGAACACAAGGTGGGTCATATTATAGAAGGATCCACTTTCAAAAGGCTTGAGATAAACTGAGAGTACAACAGCATAAGCACAAGAAAAAAATGTATGTTGATAGAAGAGAGTGGAGAATCCACTAATGATTGACAGGGACAAGTAATGCTATGATAGGATCTCAGAAGAGGAGGCAGACTGGTAGGAGATTGAATGAATTGAAGAGAGAAAAAGGGCTGAATTTAAGGAGCACCTACTGAGTACCCAGGATTGTGGCAGATGCTCTCCATACAGTAGGGTACCATTCACTCAGTGTCCCTGTGAAGTAGTATTAGTGCAGTGTTTCTGTCTTAGGAGGGGCTCAAGCTCTTGCAGGAAGTCACATTTTTCCTACCTGGTAGAAACCAAATGTAAAGTCCCTCTCCCATTTCCACAACCAAAACTGTTTCATGTGGAAATACAAAAAGGGAAGGGTATTATATGCTTACAGGGCAATTTAAGATTAAAGAATGTAAACTACAATAACAGGGGTGGGAAAAAAGGCATGGTGGTGGACCCATTTCCTTTTAAACAGAGAATGCGTGTTATGGAGCAACATGGAAACAAACTTACCTAGGCAAACTGGTTTCTTTACAAAGACTTACCACTAACTGGTATTTTCTGTTGTGTTTACTTATTGGCTGTTTCTCTCTACTACCAAATGAGCCCCCAGGAAAGGGTGGCCTTCAGTCCCTAAAGCAATGGTTGCTGTCTAAAGGGCAATAAGTATGTATTGTAAAATTGAGTGTTTTATTGCATTTTTAAAATATTTAATTTATTCATGAGAGGCACAGAGACATAAACAGAGAAAGAAGCAGGCTCCCTGCAAGGAACATGGTGCAGGACTTGATCCCAGGACCCCGGGATCACAACTTGAGCCAAAGGCAGATGCTCAACCACTGAGACACCCAGGTGTCCCAAATATGAGTGTTTTAGAGTAAAAGGAAGAATAAGTGACAAACACAGCAAGTTTATGAATGAAAAATAATTTAGAAAAATATATGAGAATGTAGGGCAATTAATTTAAAATTCAGAATTAAGCCATGAAGATAAATGTAGGAAATATGTACTCTGATTTAATTCATTAAATGTATATTTATAGACTGTCTAATAAATGTCCAGCAGTGAATTAGTATCTGGGGATCCAAAACAGGAATAAAGTATTGTCCTTGTTCTTAAAGATTTTTACTAACTACTAGGAAATTCGGACATGTGAGTTATTTTTCAGTGTTACAGAATTATAATCTGCACAAGCTGGGCAGACTCTGAATGTAATCAGTTATTTCAGTGCTGGATGAACAAGTTTGGAAATAACTTTTGTGTAAAATAAAAGTCCTGAGCTATTTTTTTCTCATAAATTTAACAGGAGGTAGGACAGCTCAATGCGATCTAAGGCCATATTAATTTTAATTCACAATCCAAATCTCATCCAAAATATTTCCTTCAGCTATGAATATCAATTTTAAATAATTTTTGGCAAAATAAAGAATATGTAGTCTTTTATTTTTTTAAAGATTTTATTTATTTATTCATGAGAGACACAGAGAGAGGCAGAGACACAGACAGAGGGAGAAGCAGGCTCCACGCAGGGAGCCCAATGTGGGACTTGATCCTGGGACTCCAGGATCACGCCCAGGCCCAAAGGGAGGCACTCAACCACTGAGCCACCCAGGCGTCCCAGAAATGTGTAGTCTTTTAAATCTCGGAGAAGAAGGCATAAGGAAACTGCAAACAAATGATACAATTTGGTTATTTTGAGCCCATTTTACAGTATATTGTAAGATGAAGAATATATGATTATGTCATGGTTGTTGCTGCCGATACTCTCAGGATAAAAGAAAAGGGTTGCAAGTATAAAATCAAATATATTAAATAAAAACTTTGGAATCTTAAATATGATTTGTAAATATTGCTGTGAGTTCATCCTATCTTCACTTTTTAATACAATGTATGTTTCCTAGCTGTGCAAAAGGCTCAGAAGCCATGCCAGTCTAGCAGCAATGATCACCTCTAATTTCCAGACAGAATTTTTAAATACCATTTGCCACTAACAGGAATAAGGGCTCTTTCTAGAAATAGCTGATCCCAGGTCAGGGACAGGGAATGTAAGTGAATGTAGAATGTCTTCTTGAGCCTGAAAGCAAGAGAGCTGTCATAGAGTCAAGCTACAGAGACACAGGGAGCCAACTTGAGACACTCCCCCACTGGTCAAAGATGGGGAAAATTTGCTTAAAAAAATGCTATATTCAAAGGATTTAAAAACATGGGATATATTTTAAACAACAAGAGTGTATTTTTTTAAGGATTGGCAGAAACAAAACAAAATTCTTGGTCACCAGTTGAAGTTACTGGTTAAGTACTCCTTAATTATTCTGATATTTGATAATTAAAGGGAAATGAATTAACCCTTTGTCTTTATTTTCCTGTGTGAATTATATTTCAGGGTAACCCAATTATGTCTAGTATATGAGTGGAGATGCTTGTAGTAGGAAGAATTTAGCTGATTAATAGAAAACCACCATTTCATGATTGGTAATGAAAGATGCTATGGCAATGACAGTAAATGGCAAAAAACAATAGTTGAAGTTTGACAGGGATTGTTAAAAAGAGCAGAGTGCCATCACCTGAACCTACCAATCATTGCTTGCATTGTTACAGCTGAGGCATACAAGACATGATGTAGCTTCCTATATGAGGCAGCATGACATATACAGTACAACCCAAGAAACATCTTGCAAAATAAATTAATTTGAATCTAATCAAGAAATTAGAATTAATTTCCAGTGTACAGGAAATTTGAGGCACAGACATAATTGTCAAACACAAGCAAGCAGTCAGTCAGATCTAGAATATGAGATATTCTATAGATCGGTTTACCCAATTTCTTCAAAGAGTTCATTGCACTTTATAAGAGGAGTTTTTCTATATATATTTGTAAGAGATTTAAGACATAACCAAATGCAAAGAATGTTTTATCTGGATTCCAATTTAGACAAATCAAGTATAAAAATGCATTTTTTTTCAAAATGAATAATGAGCTAGATTATAACCCAAAGAATTAAATAAGCACCCATGAGCCCATAATGATGTAAATGAATGAATACATAAATAAATAAGAGGAAAAAGACAAAATTCCCTACAGAAAAACTCAAATAATATATGTAGATAGTCTTTCCTCAAGGAGATGGACAGTACGGAAAATAGGAAAGTTACAGTGGACAAATCCAGCATACACCAGTACACATTCATAGTGATGTATGTATGCACGTGTATATACACATACTTGAACATATACACATGTGCCTGTGACACATACACACAATATGTCAGTATGTGTGACCAAGGTTAACAGTACCCATGGTAAGTCATATTGATAGCAATGGGCCCCTGGTATGAAACTCTGAGAAAGGCATTTAATTTTTGTGGTCTTTCTCCCCAATATCTGTCAGTCCAGTCTATTCAGGCAAACCTCAAAGAGAGACATTCTACAAAATAGTGCTTTTAAAGTATCAGGGCTATAAAGATCAATTTAGTTTTCTGCAAATATAAGACTTTCCACTAGATTTACACCAAAATGTGTAACAGGGTTTAGGGTTATTCCTACTCACATAAAGGACTTTGGTTCTTAAATCATAAACTACATTGGTGGCTGGATATCTTCTTTTCCCCAAAACTGAATAGAATGAGGAGGGTATACTATAATAATCTCTATTTACAATTTTAGATTCATGGCTATCAGTAGAAATTTAGGATGGATTGATCCTAGCTTTGGAGATGATGAAAAAGCTACAAAAATTGTGTATGTGCATGTGTGTGCTTGCATATGTGTGCATGGGTGTGCACGTGTATATGTGCATATGCATATGCATGTGTGCACATGTGCGTGCATGTGTGTGTTTGGGAATGAGGAGGTTCTTTTTACTGTCCAGCACTGACAAATCTGCCCTAGATCCCTTTCTCTCTGTCTCTGTCTTTGTCTATCTCTGCCACTGTCTTTGTCTCTCTCTTTCTCACATACACATGTTTTTTTCCCCCTCTTTCTTCATTTTTCTACCTCTTACAAGGGAGTGGAATTGTAATTACATTTTTTGTGGGGGCATGAGAGAGAGGTGGGGAGGAGGTTAGGGAAGTAGCACATCAAGCTCGGTGCAGGGTGCATTGTGCCCTGGGTGTGCCACATGGCTGCAACAGTAACTACTATGGGGCAGAAAATGGCCTGCTCTGCTCCAAAAGGCTCCTTGCATGGTGGTTTTGACCCTTCACCCCATAAGGACATATGGGGCCTCCTGACCTGTAGGAGGAGAGCTTTAGGGTACTGGAAGCAAGTCCAGTCAGGGCTAATCTAGCAATGTCCCAAGACTGATGTGTAAAACAGGAAGACAACCCTCACCTGCCCCCACCCACATCTTGGCTTTCCTCAACCTGTCCGGCTCCCATCCTGAGTGCACTTTCACTTTCAGCAAAGCTGGACTGTGTACCTCACTGCACGGTTCTGTCCTTGAATTCTCTTGCTAGAGAACAAGAACCTTTCAGGGTTCAAGAACTTTTCAGGGTACAGACTCCCCCCGAGTGTTTGGAAGAGTGGAAGGAATTGGCATCGCCGTGGGCAAGTGGCTTGCTTCACCTGCCCCCTCTCCAAGCTTTGATCTTATACCCTTTAACCTAAGGAATTCTCATACTGAGTTTGGGCTGAGAACCACAGTTCAAGTCTATTTCCCCTCATTCCCCAACAACTAATGGCTTGTGCAATTAGAGACAGCAATCACCTTACTTATGTTAGCTGGCAGAAATGTTTTTCTGCACATTTTATCTGCTTTGAAAACCTCTATGAACTTCCAGACGCTTATACGCTTTGAGGATTTATATTTGAATAACTGTAATAGTTGAGTATTTGTATGTCTGTGTTTGTGCTAATGATCACATAGCCTGGCAAGTAATAACTTACTATCTTCATTTTTTTTAATGGCTCCCTAAATGCCTCTGAAAAATCTTTCTCTTTTTGGAAAAAAAAAATTTAATAAGGATGTCCCTGAGGTACACTGATTTCCCTTGCCACAAACATGGAAGTAGCCATCTTCAAGGATCCCTGATTTCTTTTTGTGGGGAAAAATATTAAAGACAAAAATCTTGGAGCTACAGATTTGTTGTGGGGATGCCTGTACAGACATTCAAGGTAAAGGGAAGTGGGGTGTATTATTAGCCTTTTCCAAGATGAAATTCCCTTTTACTCCAAGATCCCCTTCACATTTGTTTCCAAATTAATTCTATTTTTTTGACTCTGTTGTAATGTGAAAGCTCATTTCCTCTTTTTTCCCCTCTGGAATGTATCAACCTACACACTACGATATCAAGCTATATGTATACACTAATGCACGATACCCTCAGACTTACAAGTTTATTCATTTCCCTATTTCCCTTCTTTATTGTTTTCTATCTGATTCGGGTATCTCAGAACAGGTCCCAAATTGCACAGGTCCAGATGATGGATTTTTTTTCCCCTGATGATTGCTTAAATACTAATTGCTTAAAAATAAAAATAGGTCTCAAGGTCTCTCCAAGCTTAAAACAACAACAACAAATCATTCACAAACAGAAACCCTTTAAAAAACCACACCAAATACCACAAGTTTAGGCCAAAGCAATGTATGTGATAAGACAATCAAATACAAGCCTCAGATTTTGTTGAAAACTGTCCTTTATTATCAGGTGCATGAATGTGTCAGTCTTTGATAACTCTCTAGATGGTTAGCTTGAATATTTAATTCTACCATAGTCAACTGGGTAAATGTAGATATTTATTGCTGTATTGTAAAAAGCCAGCATTTTATACTTTAATTAATGGCATAAGGTAAAACCAATAAGAATCTATAAGGAGGAGAATTATCCAAGTCTTTTCAAACTGTACTGAAAATTTTAAGTAGAGCAATTTCTGTGGTCTCAGCATTCCACAAGGTCCAACTCATGACAGATAGCATTACACATGGGCTGCGACCCATTTTGCTAGACACAATGGCCTTGCTCCCTGCCTGAGCCCATGCTGGGGGCAGTGATCAGCATTGGTGTGTGGACGCAGTTCTCACGGGGTCGTGCATCCTGCCACCTGTCTGGGGATCCAGGTCTCCCTTTCTCTCCAGAGCTCAACAGCACAGTTTTTATTTTTATGGGCCGTGATTGATGTGTTGTCCAACTTCTGCATGCCTTCTTTTAGTGAGGTTGGATCTCTGTGCCGAGTTTGGCCTGACTGAATCTCCAACACCCTGACACTAACACCTGTTCTCTTTACTTTCCCAGTGCCAAAAGCTTTCATACCAGATTAAATAATCTTGATACTTCAGTTTTAAAAAATATTCTATTTATTTAGTCACGAGAGACACACAGAGAGAGGAAAAGACATACGCAGAAGGAGACACAGGCTCTCTGCAGGGATTCTGATGCAGGATTCAATCTCAGGACCCTGGGATCATGATCTAAGCTGAAGGCAGATGCTCAACCACTGAGCCACCCAGGCGTCGTTCTTGATACTTTAGACAAAATTGTTACATACCATGAACATCCATTGTGTCCTTTGAGAACTTTAGGCCTTGGCCAAACATTGGGCTTTGTCTCTCCAACTCCCTTCAGAGATTATCAGGTTCCCCACTCACTGAGCTAATAATAAAAATCAGTAGCCAGGACATTGTTCTTGGGCTCCCTTGTCTCCACTTCGCTTTTTTTCACTTGTCGGGTGGGATCAGGTGGGTAGGTGGATGAGCAAATTTTGCCGAGAGACTGATGAAATTCCCGCAGAAACAGCACTCAGATTTCCAGGCGTCCCTCTGAGCAGCTTGCTCTTCCTTTCGCTGGTTCCAACACCCCCTTCTAAAACTAAGCTGTACCCGTGGGAGTGTCTTCCTTCTTGTCTGTGCCTCATGGACCAAGGAGACAGACTGATGCACAGACACAAAGGCAGACCCTGGATGTGAGGCCCAGGAACCAAGTCAGGACTCATGGGACAGAAGGGGACACACAGAGCAGGTGTGGTGCAGCACAGTGGCATGAAACCATCCTGGTCCACTGTGTCCAGTGAAGCTCCCCATGGTAGCTTCTCCCAGGTGCTCTGTCAGGAGGTGAGAGAGAGCTGAACTCTTTCTATGCCACTGCCTTTTTGTCTTACGTCACCAGGTGGGTAGACTTGACACTGATATGTGGGACTCTTGTGTTGAGGGGATAATGTAGGCCTCTGCAGGGAGACAGGCTTTCCTGGGGAACTAGAGGCTGAGCTATTGTTCAGGCCACCTGGCCTTGGCTTTGCTCTCTCCTCCGGATCCAAGTTGAACTTGGGAACTAGCAGGTGCTGCTCTGGCACTGGCCATTGTCTCCTCTGACAGCCTCAACAGGAAGGAGGCGTGGCAGTACCCTACGCTACACTCAGGCATTCTTCTTTCTTGTCTACTAGTGCAGTGTTGTCTTAAAACTGCAAGGACCATCACGATGCACACTCAAAGCTAGGTATTCACAGGAAGTTCATTTAAATAAATTAGCCAAATATATTTATTATTAATCTTTTTTTTTTTGATAAATACCTTCTGAGAGGAATACCAGGGTGATCCTGATGTGGTCCTCTGTTTTGGACACTCCCTATGTCAGGAATTTTAAAACTTCAGAAGTAGAATAACTAATTGCTAAACCAGGGCTAATTGTGATAAAGATGCTTTGTTGGCCACAGATGACCTCTTATTGGGTTAAAAATGTAGAGTACAACTCAGAGAATGATCAGAATGTAGCAGTCTGTAACGAAGTATGCTTCGTGTTGGATAATGAGCTGGAATTGGCCAACTGTCTCTTCGTTGGCCAATTAGTGTGGAAGGGAGGGAGATAGGTCAGGATTCTGCCTCCAGTGAGGAGACCAAAGTGAAAACTGGAAGAAGACTCTCCCTTCCCTTCCTTTGCTCAGATGCTGAGGGTTGGAAAAGCAAAAGCAGATGTGTGGCCCAAGACTGCTTCAAAAAAAAGATGAAAACAGCTTAGTTCCTCCTGTTCCAGTGGACAGTGATAACTCAGACCGTGTTCCTGTGCCCAGTTTCCAAAATTCCTTCAGCCAAGCTATTGAAACTGGACATACCAGCTACTTCAGATTCCCTCTCTGAAGAGAAAGGAGGAAAGAAAAGGAAAAAACAGAAACAAAAAGCTCCTGTTCAGCACTTCAGCCGTCCATACCAAGTGACACTGCTGGCTACCTTCTCCATCTGGTTTTCTTTTTTCTGTGCTTTTGTTTTGCTGCTGTAATTTTTAAGTATTTGAGTGAAAACACCAAAGTGTTTTCAAAGTGAAGACATCCAGAATACACATTCAGGATATACATTCAGCTGCTGGACAAAGTCTGCTCATCAGTGGCTTCAACAACATAGAATCCTATTTCTCTTTCAATGTTCTGAGCAGCCTGAAAATTAATGCTCCAGGGCTCCGATGTTTGGGGTCTTAGGGACCCAGGCTCACATCACCTCATAGTGGCTTAAGAGAAACAGTTCAGCTTATGCCAACTTGCCTTCCTTCTACTCTGAAAGAACAGTGCAAGGCAAAAGGGAGAGTACATTCCATCCCTTTCGGGTATACCAACCAGGCTTAGCACACGTGATTTCACTAACTTTCCTCCAGGTAAAGGGTAGTCTTTTGACCAAAGTTAGCTGCAAGAAAGCTGGTAGGAAAAATAAATGAACAAAAATTACCAACGTTAGCTGATATGGGTCTAGTTGGAAGTTGCTGTACAGGAATGAGACATGGATACTGTCTCTTTCCCAGCCTCCAAAAGCACTGGACGGATTTATCCCTGGCAGGCTGAAGTGGTAGTAGGCTGAGGTTGCCTTGGCTCTTAAGCAAACATTCCTGCTTATTCTCATTATATCAGTTCTGATGTTGTTCCCATTTTCTTTTTTTTTTTTTTTAATTTATTTATGATAGTCACAGAGAGAGAGAGAGAGGCAGAGACACAGGCAGAGGGAGAAGCAGGCCCCATGCACCGGGAGCCTGATGTGGGATTCGATCCCGGGTCTCCAGGATCGCGCCCTGGGCCAAAGGCAG
Source organism: Canis lupus dingo (assembly GCF_003254725.2). Lineage (NCBI taxonomy): Eukaryota > Metazoa > Chordata > Mammalia > Carnivora > Canidae > Canis > Canis lupus. The sequence continues at coordinate 27,103,147 of NC_064247.1, read as the reverse complement.
GCGCCAAACCGCTGCGCCACCCAGGGATCCCTGTTCCCATTTTCTGTAACTGAGAGCATATCCCAATATACTGATTGTCCTGGTGTCCTCCTGATTAGTATGCATTTTCACTCTCAGAAGTATCTCAGTTTGGCACATAAGTAAGATAGTCACCTTACCAGTGGCCTTCATCTGACACCTTGCCCTGCACCCCTGCACCCTCACCCTGGCTCCCAAGCTGTGAGGGAAGACTGGTCAGCCATTTGTAAAAAGGGATCCTGGGACACAATTGCAGGTGCTACCAGAGAAGCATGACCGACCTACCAGCAGGAACCCCCCTTTACAGGGGCAGGAGTTAGCTGAAGTCCTTGCACATAGTAGTGGGCATCATAAGACCCCAAAAGTAATATTTTTCTTGAGTTGTAACAATTGGCAAGTTTTAAGAAGGTAAGGCTTACTTGTTATTGATTATGTCTCTTCTTTCAAGTCACATAGCTACTGTGGTTCATTTCTCTCTGACACCTACACACAGTTGTTGAGCCTATGAATCGTCTCTCATTTGACGGGATTTTCTTTAAATTTTGCCTGAACCAGAAGATTAAAAATAACATTTCCATTTGGCTGTGTATTTGTATCATGATAATCATGCCATTTCTGCAGCCCCACCAAAGGTAGTCTTTGACACCAAAGGCAGTCTGCCAACTTCATCATCACAAAAGTCTTTCCTCACACAGTGTTGAGATCAACACTGAAAAAGAAGGAAAGCAAGACATATTAAGTGGAGATAAGAAAAGCCTGATTATCATCCTCCTCTCTCAGCTCTGTCTAAAAAGTCACCAGTGAAAAAGTTGTCATGTTTCTTTCCCCACACACACCCACACTCAGTGTTATTGAGGATTCCAAGATGAGGCCTTCAAGGTATAACCAAGATTTGAAAAAGGGAGATAAACTGGACAGGGTAGATGCTGACCTGTAAGTAGAAAATAAGGACCTAAAAGGCCTCTCACAAGAGCAGGAAGATGTGGGATATCTGAGCCCAGGGTGTTGGCTGTAGAAAGTAGACTCTGAGAGTGATACCAGGATTACTTGAAGTACTGAATAGTTAGTGAGTTGACAAATAGAATATGGAAACTAGGTATTGGGCTCCATGATACATTAGATATGCCACCACACTTTTAGAAGAATTTATGGAAATTCACTTAGAATTCTAGGTTTCTGGTAAGACATGAGTTTGCCATTTTGATTGGCCTGGTGCTTTTTCCCAAATAATGGTGTCCATCAGGGACGAAGCCAAGTCCACTGCTGTATTGCATCATTTTCACCTTCCTTTCCCTCCATGTCCTCCTGATTTGGCACTCTGTCCTATAGTAAGCCACTGATTGTGTCCTTGCTCATGGACACAATAAAAAAGACCTGATCTGCAGAAAGCGATAAATTGCCAAAAGCTATGAACATGGTGGGAGACGTCACCTGTTCCCTTCCCATCGGGGTTCAAGAATACCATGAAAATGACCTGTTAGTAGTTGACCATTCTCCCTTTCCATTTGTTTTCTCCTGGAGGACTCCTCTTCCTTGTCCTTCAGTGCACACAGAGCTATGCAGCTGTGTTTATACACATGTGTGCAATCTTTTTGTTGGTCTCCCTTGGTGAGTCATTTGATTCATCCCTGAAAATGCAGCACTCAGTTTCCAATTCAGAGAGCCCAAGCTTGGTTCATAAAACCAGTCCTGCCCTCCTATGGGAGCTGAGTAAATTCCCCAAGGGAGTCCTAATGAGGCCAACAGTCCACGGCACTCTTCCCATGCAAATACAGTGACTTCAGTCAAATTTGGCCCATTCAAGAAATCAAAGAAGAAACACAAAAGAAGCACAGTGTATCAGCCAAGACCCAGATCCTTCTAGATTTTGTCATTCTCCTCTAGATGCCCAAGGGGATACTTCGCTCATCCTTCTATCCCCATTCACTCACCAAAGGAAATGAAACTCCAGCTCCAGAAGCAAAGCTGGTCAGGCATTTTTTTTACTAGTGAGAGGGCTCTTCTCTCATTCCTCTGTTCCTTTCTATTTCTCCATCTCTTTCTGTTCAATGAAACATGACAAGAATAATGAAGATTTTTTTTTAATAATGAAGATTTTTGAAAGCATTATCTTTCTTAGGGATATCCTTAAATAGCAACTCTTTTTGGATGATAAAGTCTCATCCTTCATGGCTCTGTCTAGAAGCCTTTGGAAAAGTAAAGGAGAAGTTAAAGAAAAGCATGTTATTTCTTTCTTTTTTTTGCCAGATTGTTTATACATCCTTCCTCTTACTCTGGGCCTCCTGTGGGATGGACAATTAAACAAATTCCTACTGACATCCTAATTATATTTGCCATGCTCCTCTCTTTCCTCGGGCTCAATCTTATGGAGGACAGGACTGTCCTTTGGAAAGGACAGAACAGCTCTGCACATTTGCATATCAGAAACTTCTTTATATATACAGTTTTTCAGCCATTTCCCCCAATACTTGTATAAGGTGGGAAAGAAGATCACTTCCTGAATTCCAATGAGAGGGAAGAGGGATGTGAGGAATACATAGGCTCCCGGAGACTGTCCTCATAAGCTAATTAACTAACCTGAGATGTGGGGGAAAATGGAGTTGGCAAGTTGCAGAGGTGGAAAATAATAATGTCTTGGTTTTTCATACATACAAAAAAGTGAGGTTTAAGGAAAGGCAATTGATCCATACATCTTGGCAGACTTGTGGGCTGAATTTAGCACAGGAGGACTGGAACTAGAAGAAGGATTTAAGTGACAAATCTGAAAAATCATTTTAGTTATCGTGTGAATAACATGTAGGATTAAGGAGAGGAGAAGTCTGGAAAATTAGACTTTGGAATTTCCTCTTTGCTTTGGTGCAAGAGATGTGTTAAAATGTAAGATTAATGAGAAAAATGAAGACTTGCATATTGCCCGTGATTTTCAGTGGCTCCAGCTATCTTGCAGACCCCTAAATGCATCTCTCACCAATTGAGGACATAAGGATTCGTGTTGTAGATGTGAGAGCAGATTTAAGTCTGAGGGCTATTAATACTTTCTTGAGGAAAAATTAGTTAACCGGTTTGATCACCAAGTGTGCACTGCTGCGGCTCATTTGTATTACAAATGTGATTCTTTATTCATCTCAGCTTAACATAAATTGAGATGTTGATAGATTTTTTCCAAGGAAATAAATGAGTCATGATAAACCTTTTCCTGTTTGAGTATGAACGTGAAGTACATAATCATTATTTGAACAGGATGTTCCTTTAGAAAGCAATTAAGATGACACATCTCCAGGCTGCTTGGATGGCAACTTAGTGATTTTGTTCCTTTCTCCTTCTCAGAAATACTTTCACAAGTCAGGAAATTAAATCCTTTGAGTGACAAATACCTGTCCTTGCTTTCTCTACTTAGATGTAGTGAATGAACTGTCTCAGTTGCCTGATATTGTGTGATTTGTTAAATTCAAAAAGTGACATTCTAAGAATAATACAATGAGATTCAGGGTAGAAAAATTTATACTAAAGTTTCAGAAATAGTTATAAAGTGATTTTACGTATTATTGTGTGTGTGCGTGTATATTCGTTACCAGCTATGATGATTATAATAAATCACGTGTAGTGAGAACTCTAAAAAAGGGAAACGTAATATGGTGAAGTGATTTTTAGTATCTTAAAACAAGACAATTTCATGATAGAACATTTGGAAACTATGGAAAACTTTCAATCAGGAGAGAAACACCATCCACATTGCCTCTATATGCTTATGTTATATTTTCTGGATTTGTATTTGTTTGGCAAAAAGCAAATCATGATGAAATTGTATTTATTTATTTTGTTATATGAAGACTCTTATAGTACCTGCACATAACTGTGAAGTACATTTAGCCAGCAGTTCCAAAATTAGAAACTTTACCAAAATATTAGGGACTTACCAAAACATGCTTGCAGCTTCGTTTCACATGTATTGTTCTCCTCAGTGGTGGGGTAAGTATAAGTATCTGGGGACAGAGCCATCAGGAAGCAATGATTACGCCTGCTATAAACATAACTTCATAGGATTTTTCTTAAAGAAAAAAATACAAAGAGAATGGAGTCACATTTGTTATTATTTTTTCAGTGGTTCTTTAAGTGGGTCAGGTTAGTTTAATTTCCCTGCAGTTTCCTTTCCTTGTAAGTTAAATTAGCCATCTGTCTGCCACACATTTTGTGTAAGAATCACCTGAAAATTGTAAAGCTTTTTGAGTTGCTAAAGACAGAGGTATTAAAAAGCATTATGATTCCTATAAGCCATGTTAATTTAATATGAACTGAAATTAGTGACCTAGATTTTCCCTCTCATTTATGTAGTTTGTAATCTGTTTAGACCATTGTATTTTATTATTTTGTGAAAATGCTATGATGCTTCTAAATTTTTCTAGTTGCAGAAGAAAAATGGCAAATGAAACAAACAGAAGGAACTCTGTTAACTCCGTAACAAACAGAAGGAACTTTGCCAAGTCTAATATACTTGGCAAAACTAACAAGAAGGGAAAGAATTGATGGTGCTATAATCAGGACCCAGTGGGGTGTGGCTGTCTATCTATCAATTTGTCATTTCAATTGTATCTCCATGGCACATAAGAAAAACAAATTGGTTCACATCCCATAACTGTAATATAATAATAGCACTTGCATGTGTATGGCTTCTAAATTTGCAATGTGACCTTGAGCGAGATCTACAAGATGCGCTATAGATCAAAGGGGAAGTCATAACTCTACAGAAAAGGAAAAGATTTCAAATTAATATGATAGAAATATATGCCACTAGTCATAAATTGATAGTCATATTGTAAAACTAATTCTTAAGAGTGAGGAAAAGATGTTAGAAGCTCGGTACTGGGCAGATCAGGAAAAATATCAAGTATTAACAGAAAAGACATGAGTTAGATGTAGTTATTTTTTAAGCAGATAGGGAGGAAAAAATTAAAATAACATTCAAACAGCTCTTCTTTTCTATTCTTATTGTAGTTACATTACGTTGGTAAGTGATGGCATCTTAGAGCACTAAAAACAATGATTTAGATTTTCCCATCCTTTTCCTGTTGTTTGTCCAACTAAAATTCTACAAACATATCATGATATAATTTTCATGTAATTTGGAAACTATGTACTCAAAATTAATTAGTAAAGGGAAATGCTAAGATGTCCTCCAAACCACAATGGGTGCCCACGTCGGAAGGTTAAGAAACATGTAGAAAAGACAGATAAGCTTTAGAATTGACACCTCTCCATTCCTTCTGAGGACCAGGGTGTCAGCATTGAAACATTAACAAAAATAAGAAAAATACTAGGTAGGACCAAAGCCTTGGCTCAGTAGTTAGATGTAACCTCTCTTTCAGAAATTAATTCTTCATGGAAATAAAAATCATGGAATCTCAAAAACCACCTTCACTAGCTGGATTGGTTAAGAGACTTTTAATCATAGGAAAAAAACTGAGTGTTGCTGAAGGTGAGAGGTAACTGGCTGATGTACATTAAGGAGGACATGGGATATAATGAGCACTGGGTATTATATAATAAGATTGATGAATCACTGAACTCTACTTCTGAAACTAAAAATACACTATATGTTAATTGAATTTAAATAAAGTTAAAAAATAACAATAAAAATAAACCTTTTAAAACAGCCCTAAAACTTACAAAAGCGCCCCTATTTGAGCAATAAATTTCATGTCATCCCCGTAACAGAGGCTGCAATGCTTCTGTTCTAGAAGCATATCCCTGGCTTTTTCAGTCACTCTAATTAAATACAAAGATAAAAATAAAGATCAGATGCCAATGTGTAGCCCGATTTTGATCGGCTTTTCTCTGGAAAGGCACTACATCAAAACCATGACACACAGCTTGGTAAGAAAAGCTGAGGCTTTGGTGTGGCTACTACTTATCCCCTTGGCTGGGCAGTCTTTGGTGTCAACAACCTGTACACGTGTCCTAATACACATGTCCTAATACAAATCTCTGTGTCATTCAGAGATTAACTAATTAAGGGTGGCTGGGTGGCTCAGTGGGTTAAGCATCTGACTCTTGATTTAGGCTCAGGTCATGATCTCAGGGTCGTGAGATTGAGCCCAGCATCAGGCTCTGTAGTCATCAGGAAGTCTGCTTAAGTATCCTTAAGACTTCCAAGAAGTCTTCTCCCTCTGCCCTTCCCCCTGGTCATCCTTACTGTGTCTCTCTCAAATAAATAAATACATCTTCATTTTTTTTAAAAAAAGAGTATGTTTGTTTAAATATTTAAAAACCTACTTATAGGCTATATGAGGAAAACATATCAATCTTTGAATTAAAAAAAGTAACTTTTAATAAGCTTTTACTAGAAGATGATTTATTATACTGATTTAAAACATCTATTTTAAACTAGTATCCATTTATATGGTTAGTTGGGAAAAAAACAGATATTGAAAAAGACAGTCTTTCTAACCCATAATTCTGAAACATCTAGTTAGTACAATGAGTCATGTAACAGCAATAGGGAGTACAGCTTTTGGAAAGAGGTTACATTCTGCTATTTTAGAAAACTCAAGAGGATCAAAGAGAAACACTTAGGGCTTTTGTAAAATAAATTAATAAAAGTAATATTAAAAATAACATTTTATAGATCACTGATAACCAACTAAATGCAGAGAAGGAGAGATGATCATGCTCATAAAAGCAACAGTCTGTATATAATACCTAGAAAGAATATCTATAGGAATGCATCTACAGCAGAATATTATAAAACACTGCCAAAGAACAATAAAAACCTTAATGAAAGTGATGGGAACTTGTCACATTACTTATGGGAAGTGATCAATACTGTGTATCTACAAAAGCACTGTCTGTAATAAAAAAGAAAAGGAAGAAAGAAAAGGCAATAATGTATAAGTTGAACAGTAGTTGCAAGGATAAAGCAAATTATAGTTTCATTGGAGAACTGTTAAAATGAATGAATTCTAGACTAATATTTTTATATAGTTTCAAAACATACAAGAACATGATAAATACCAAATTATGGCTGGTGGTTATGTCTGTAGAGGAGCAAGGTAATATGACTATGGAGAGGTACATTGAGTTCCTGTGTTTTTTATTTTTTTTAAACAGCTTTATTGGGATATAATTTACTCATCATGTCATGTAACCATTTGAAGTGTATGATTCACCTGTTTTCAGTATATTCACTAAGTTAAGCAACCTTCACCATATCAATTGTAGAACATTTTCATCATACTAGATAAAGAAACACTGAAGCACTTAGTAGTCACTTTCAATTTCCTCTGCAACACTCCTGGACCTTAGCAATTGAGAATTTACTTTCTGTCTCAAAAAATTGTCTTTTTCTGGATGTTTCATATAAATAGGATCATGTAGTATTGGTCTTTGTGACATGCTTCTTTGATGTCCTATAATGTTTTCAAGTTTCATGTATGCTGTATTAGGATGTATTAGTACCGCATTCCTGTTTTTTGGTCTTTTGTTTGTTTTTACTAAATAAAATTTCATACCACATTTTACTTATCCACTCATCACTTGATAAATTAGGCATTTGGATTCTTTTGGCTATATTGCACAATATTGCTATGAACATACATATAGAAGTTTTTGCAACTTACATATAGAGATGTATATTTTCCTTTGTTTTGCATTCCTGTGGATTTTTAAGGTGCTATGTACATATAAGTATTCATTTCTATATAAAGGATAGGCTTATCTAGAATGTTTAAAGAAAAGTAGATGCATTAAAGATATATCCGCAAATTAATGTGTAGAATTGCTACAATTATAGTAATATCCAATTTAGAATTGAATTTTAGAGTAATTAAGGTGAATCTGGAACTCATCTAGAAGAAAAAAAATGGAAAAAAAGGTGATGAAGAATTTAAATGCATCTATGAAGAAGTGTTAGAAAATATAGTAATCAAAGATTGCCATACTCCTATAAAAATCAACAGAACACAGGGGTGCCTGGGTGGCTCGGTTAAGTATCTGACTCTTGATTTCGCCTCAGGTAGTGTTCTAAAAATATAGTTTATTTTTTTTAAAGGATTAAGAATACAATAATGTATATTTTCCAGAGTATTGCATCTAATGGCTATATATTTTCTTTCAGTGATGAATTGATTTTGTCTTCATACCAATTCTTTAGAATGTTTTAAAAGCATGTCCAAATGTTTAAGATATGAAGTATTTTAATTTCAAACAATAACTATCCCCAAACTTTTAATTTTATCCAAATTTCAGGAATATTTTGACTCCAAATTTCTAAAGTAAATTTTGCAAGATGATATGTAATTATGCAGCTGGAAAACTCCTTTATATGTAAGAAAATGTAAAATTTCAAACAGAGGCTTTTTGTGTAAATGAAAGCCACTATAAGCAAAATGACTTTGAAAACCATGGAAGAAAAATCATCTAAGCTTTTTATATAGGGACTCGTAACTGAAATTATTTCATCACAAAAATGGCAAGGTAGGAAACGATTTGTTTAGGAAGCACTGTGTATTATCAAAAATACTTCTCACACTTCCTGAAAACATGATAACATAACTGACTGTTCCATGGATAGTTACAGCATGTTTATTTATCTTTTCATGTCCTTCCAAAGACTGCCATTTTCTTTTTAAGTCTAGTTCAAAAACCCTCTTGTCTTTTTTTTCTTACCCAGTGTCTGTTCTAAATTTAAGGAAAAGAGTTTAAAAACTTTCTCATTTTATCCTTCTCCATTCAATTCTGTCAAATAAAGGAGCAGATAGCATCATTTCTTATGTTTGTACAATTTCCCTTGATTCTAGAACTATGTTCTAGAATCAAATAAAGAAAGTTTTGGCTAGCCAAATTTTGTTCCTCTTCATATTTTTAGATGCTAGCCACCATTTTCTCCTAACAGAAGAAATGCCCAAATTATGTTCTTTGATTTAAAATTTGAGAATGGCAAAGTTAATCAAATATGTTTTCTTCACTAACCGCATTGGGAACTTTCATGTGTTAATATATTTCATGACTCTTGAAGCTGAACTGCTATATGCAATACTTCCTTGTCACTTTTATTTTATATAACAAGTTTTAAAAATTAAAAAAAAACTTTTCATTTTGAAATAGTTGTAGATTCACATGAAGTTGCAAAGATAGTATGGAGAGTTCCCCCATTTTCTTTACCTAGTTTCTCTCACTGCTTACATCTTACATAATTACAGTATGATATGAAAGCTGGGAAATTGACATCATTTTAGTGGATATACATAGTTATGTGTCAGTTCATTTATTCATTTTTTTAAAGATTTTTATTTATTTATTCATGAGAGACACAGAGAGGAGAGAGAGAGAGAGAGAGAGAGAGAGAGAGGCAGAGGGAGAAGCAGTCTCCATGAAGGGAGCCTGATGTGGGACTTGATCCCCGGTCTCCAGGATCATGCCCTGGGCTGAAGGCAGCGCTAAACCGCTGAGCCACCCAGACTGCCCTCAGTTCATTTATTATGTAGGTTCTAACCATCCCAGCATTCAAGGTACAAGTGAGTCTAACACCCTAAAGAGCTCCCTCAAGATACCTTCACCACCTTACGTAACCCCACTACTTCTAAAACCCGACAAACACTAATCTGTTCAATATCATAATTTAATTTTATCATTTCAAGAATGTTATATAAATGGAAACACACAGTATTTAATATTTTGAGGTTGGTTCTTCACTCCTCTGAATACTTTTGGGATTCATCCAAGTTGGTGCACATATCAGTGATCTCTGCCTTTTAATCATTACTACCGGTTACTTTAGAGTTATTCCATGGTATGGATATACAACTGTGTTTAACACTTTACCTTTTGAGGAATTATTGTGTGTATTTATTTATTTATTTATTTGCTTATTTATTTATTTATTTATTTATTTATTTGACTCTTCCAAATAAAGCTCTTGTGAACATCCATGTACAGGCTTTTGTGTAGATCTAAGTTTTGATTCCAACGGTGCAGCTGCTGTGTTCTATGGTAGGTATATGCTTACTTTTTAAAGAAAATGTCAAATATTTTCCAGGATGATTTTTTCATGATATATTCACACCAGCTATGTATGACAGATTCAGCTTTTCCACATCCGTGGTAGTATTTGTGTTGTCCATAATTTTAATTTTAGCAACCCTTATAGGTATGTAGTAATACCTCATGGTGATCCTTAATTGAATTTCCCTAATGGCCAGTGATCTTGAATATCTATTTTATGTGCTATTTTCCATCTGAATATGCTCTTCATAGAAATGTCTCTATTATTTTTTCCATTTTTTAAACTGGATTCGATTTTTTTTTTTACTGTAAGATTTGTAGGGTATTTATTCTAGATAGGAGTCCTTTGACAGATGTAAGGTTCACAAATATTTTCTCAGAATCTCTAACTTATATTTTTATCCTCTTGAACAATCTTTTGCAGAGAAAATTCTAATTTTGACATAGTTCGGCTTATCATTTTTTCCCCAGTAGGTCATGTTTTTGGGATTTTGTCTAAGAAATCTTTACCAGATCTACATCTCAAAGATTTTCTCCTTTGTTGTCATCTAAAAGTGATACTGTTCTATACATTACAGTTGAGCCTACAATTAATTTTGAGTGATTTTTTTTTGTGTAAGGTGTGAAATTTGGTAAAAGTTTATTATTTGTTTGTATATTTATTTATATGTTATTATTGCTATTATTATTTTCCTATCCAATGCTCCAGCACCATTTAGTTCAAAGGTTATCCTTTCTGCATCAAATTGCTTTTCCATCTTTGTAAAGAAAACAATCACCTGGTTGTACTTATATGAGGGCTTTCTGAGTTCTCTCCTCTATTTTATCGATCTGCGTGTCTGTTCCTTTGCTGGTACATCACAGACAGGTTACTATAGCTACATACTCTGCCTTAAAATGTCTCAGAGTTATTCTTTACATTTTGTTCTTTTTTTCAAAATCACTTTAGCTATTCTAGTTTTTTATCTTTCCAAATACACTTTAGAATGATCTTGTCTATATGAATTATTCCTGGGCAGCCCGGGTGGCTCAGCGGTTTAGTGCTGCCTTCAGCCCAGGGACTGATCCTGGAGACCTGGGATCGAGTCCGACATCGGGCTCCATGCAGGGAGCCTGCTTTTCCCTCTGCCTGTGTCTCTGCATCTCTCTCTCTCTCTTTCTCTCTTTCTGTGTCTCTCATGAATAAATAAATAAAATCTTAAAAAAAAAGAATTCTCTTCCTGTAATTTTCTTAAGAATGACGTGCATATATATAATATAAAATATATTTTATATTTTAATTAATACACTTATATTTACATATATGTAAAATATATTTATATACATATGTACACACAAATACATTTGGGTAGAATTAAAATCTTTAGTGTTTGAATCTTCCAATCCATGAACATGTTATTTTTCTTCATTTATTTAGATCTTTTATTTCTTTCATAGTTTGCAAGTTAGCATACAAGTCCTTTACATTGTTTTGGTAGATTTACACCTCAGTATTTAATTTTAATTGAGGAATTATAAATTGTAGATGGTATTTTATTTAAGATTAATTTTGGTTTCCACATTTTCCATATTTCCATATTTCATATTTATTTTTTTTTACTTCTTTCAATAATGTTCCTAATTGCTTGTTGAAAATTTCTATGATGGGTGCTTTAAACTCCTCTTTCTGGGGGAGATACTTTAGATTTCTTGTCAGCTAATTCTCACATCTGTGTCATCTTCGTGTTGGCATGTGTTGATTGTCTTTTATCATTTAAATGGATATGTTTCTGGTTCAAGGCATGATGGGAGATTTTGATGGAAACATGGACGTTTTGAGGGCCACTTCAGTCAGTTAAGCATCTGCTTTCAGCTCAAGTCATAATCTCAGAGTCCTGGGATTGAGCCCTGTGTGAGGCTCCCTACTCAGCAGGGAGTCTCCTTCTCCCTTTCCCTTTACTGCTCTCTCCCTCTGTTTGTACTCCCTCTTCCTCTCAAATAAATAAATAAAATCTTAAAAGAAAGGAAACATGGACTTTTTGAGTATTATATTATGAAACTATGGATCTTATTTAAATCTGTGTTTTTGCAGGCTTCCTCTTGCACTTATAGTGGGAGAAGTGTCTTGTTTCATTTTTGCCTGGTGGGGGTTGAAGTCCAAGTTTCCAAATCAGTCTCTATTGACACTGGGATAAGGGGTCTTCTCCTTACTGCTAGGTGGGAGTGTGGGCATCCTGCTGATGCCCACTGGCAGGGAGAGGAAGGGACACCTTGTTACTGCACCCATGGTAGCAATATGGCAGCCTTAACAGTTTATTGGTGGTAAAAGGCCTGATTTTACACTAGGTTTCCTAAGACACCACCAAGCAGGCTTGATTTTACACTAGGTTTCCTAAGACATCACCAAGCAGGAAGTGATGGCCTCCTTAGAATCAGGTAGTGATGGCCTCCTTAGAATCAGGTAGATGTTCAAGTCCAGACTTCCCACATGTTCTCCATTAACACCATTTTGGGATGAGGCTTAGCAGGTATGAACGTCCTGCCTCTTCCCTTCTGCCTTCCTTAGCATTCTGGGGAGGGAAATGCCTGTCATAACCCTGCCAGAGTAAAAATCTAGGTTTTCCACTTGGCCGTTGCTTGAGGACTATGGGGACTTGAGGGAGGGCAGGGTTCTACAGTGTTTGTCTAAAGTAGAGTGACTATTGGGGATCCCTGGATGACTCTGGTTTAGTGCCTGCCTTCAGCCCAGGGCATGGTCCTGGAGTCCTGGGATTGAGTCCCACATCAGACTCCCTGCATGGAGCCTGCTTCTCTCTCTGCCTATGTCTCTGCCTTTCTCTCTGTGTATGTCTCTTATGAATAAATAAATAAAATCTTAAAAAAATAAAGTAGAGTGATTATTGTCAAAATGTATTGTTTTGTCATGCCATCCCTTTTCTTGATCCCCTGGCTAGAGAGAGCATGCTTTTCTTGGGACTTTTTTGGTCTGTGCCTACTGATGTTTCTGGATTGCCAGCTTCTCTCATTCTCAGTCTGGAGTAAATATGGTTTTAATATATATATATATATATATATATATATATCTCCCATTATTCTCTTCATGGAAAAAGAAGAAACTTTGTGACTATTTCAAAAAAAAAAAAAACCTTGAATGTTAAAAGGAAAATTCTTGTCAAGAGTTACTATGTGAAGCACAGAGGATTTGGGAGGCAGTGAAAGTGCTCTGTATGATACCACATTAGTGGACATGTGCCATTATGTGTGTGTCAAAACCCCATAGAATGTAGGCCACCAATAATGAACCCTAGTATAAACTGTGAACTCTGGGTGACAATGCCGTGTCAGTGGGGCTTCCCCAGTTGTAACAAAGGTATGGATCCAGAATCCAGTGAGCAATGTTGACAGTTGGGGAGCCTTTGCCCATGACAGGGAAGGGCTAAAAGGGAAAGCTCTGTACATTCCACCTCCTTTTGTTTTTCAATGAAACAAAAACTGCTCTAAAAAAATAGAGTCGATTAAAAGTAAGGGGGCAGGTGGGGCAAACCTTATTGCATAAGCTGACATTCCATCAAAAGGTAACTACAGAACCTATTTATTTTCTTTCCTGCAAGTCTGTAGAGTGGTCCTGGATATGAGATAATGAGTTAAACATTCAGTTGGTTTAATTTGGTTTTGAATAGGATTCCATTTTAAGAAAACTAAGTCCCCCAGTTGCTGTAGTAATGAATCATCATCTCACGTTTATAGTTATTGGAAGAGTTACCATATCAGCCAAACAGAGCCATCTGGAACAGTCTTTACTATTATATTAAGTAGCTTTTGAGGAAATATTTATAGAAATCAAGTGTATAACTTTTTTTCTCCCCTTGCTCTCTTTTGAGGAATATTTTCCTGGCAGAGAGGACCATCTATGTTGTCTTTTAAATGACTCTGAATTGCAGTTAGCATTTGAGCAAAAATTATTTTGCTAAACTAAATTTTAAAAGTGGAAACCTAAATAGAGGTGTACCTTTTACTTTTTTTTCTTTCTTAAGACTTGGCAACTTCTATTTTTTTTACAGGTATCTCATAAGGCTCTTATTAATTTTTCTCAATGACATGAATAGATTGGACTGAATGTAGCAAGTGGAAACCACTATGGAAATGGTATAATAAGTATCCATGTCATACTATAATTAGAAGAGTCACAATTCTGGGATTTAATCTTAAATTTTCCTTGAAAAAGCAAAAAAAAAAAAAAAGCACACAAGTAGTCATAATTATCTTTGAATCTCCTGTAAATTTTAAAGTTAAGCATGCATGGCATTGTATGCACTTCGCTGATGATTCCTATGCATTGGAAGACTGACAAATAATTGAGTGAGACTTAACTAACAAAAGAAAAGTCTTTGTGCTGAGGTCTGGACACCACAGCCATTCTGTCCTTAGGAGAACTCTCCAGGCGGATAGTAGAACTGAGATGAATGGGGAATTTGCTTCATTCTATCTTACTATTAAATAATATATAACCTAATAAGCTGTAATAATTACTTTCAGATTCAAATATTAAAGGAGATAATGAATCAACTTTTTAGGGACTAGTTAAGTTTTGAAGTCAGTCTGATGATTCCATAGATATATTTTGGATTCAAGGCACCACCAAAACATTAATATAGGTGCATAGGTTTATAAGAATTTATAAAAACTTACTTTTAAACTTTGCCTCCAGCACAGTTCTATCATTTCAACCATGTGTTGATCCAGGTACATGTGAGGAGGATCTTTCTGCTCAGATCAAGCCAAAAAACCTATAAGTAAATTGTGTAAATATCATATAGTACATTGAACGGCATGACATGTTTCAAGGTGGGAATATGATACTTTGTGAGATTTCTTTGTGACTTTCAAAATTATTCTAATGATCTAGGTAATGAATCTCCTTTTCCGTTTTATAAATATTAAGCATTTAATCTACTTAATGACATTCACATAAGTAACCGCAGGCCAGTGGGCCACATGCCTTCCTTTTATTCTTTGAGAAACCAAAGCTTACCTGTGTGCCTCTAGAATGATGTATTGCCAGGAGCCTAATAAGATTGATGATAATACATGCACTGGCAAATTTCATAAAGTGTGACAGGCACAACCACATGAACAAAATGAAACCATTGCTGAAAAGCCGTTTATACACTCCCAGAATTGTATTGCTCCTGTATTTATGTAGGAGTAAAAATAAAGTGTAGCTCTTTGAACTATTAATTAATATTTCAAGTTTAGAGCCATGAAACACCCCAGAAGCAGCTGATTCCTTTTCTTTTTAAAATCCTTTGTCTTTGTTCAGTTAGTCTTACAAATAGTAAATTACTCACAGTACGCATTTGTCATATGCTGTCTGCCCAGAATAGCCTAGTTCAAAGAAAGTGGGCAGAAAAGGTAGGTCAAGAACACATTCAGAGAAATACTAGCAAAATGATACACATTTCCTTGTCGGTTTAAAAACAATTAGTTTTTTTTTTTTAAACAATTAGTTATTAAAGTCACTTTTGCCTCACCCAGATCTGCTCATTGTGTTGTCTTTTAATGTATTGAGAATGCACTTGTTTTAAAAGTCAAATAAACAATATTTATAATCATAATAAAAGAAAAAATAATCAAAATATGAGATAAGAGCCAAGTTCTAAGTGTTCTTTTGAAGAAGTTGCTGGCAGGATCCTTCTAACCCAACAGAAGCTCTGTGTTTGTCCTTGTCTGACAATTGTAGTTTCATTTCTTAGTCTGTTTTTATTGGTTGCCTGTATGTACAGAGAGTCGGCATTTTGTGAAAGATTAACTAGCTGTTTTCTCAAAATATTATTCTTGTATGATTTCTTCTTGTATGTAGATTTTAACAATATTATTTATGTTGATACTGTATTAGGCATTTTACTTAATGGCTCCATAGATGTTATCTTGTTTAATTAGTGAGATAATCCTGTGAGATTTTGAGCATTCAGATCTTAATGTTAGAGATGAAAAAAATAAGCTGCGGGCAAAGATTTATTAAAGTCACACACCTACCAATGGACAAAACTAGAATTCAAACTCAGGACTGAATTAGTTCAGATCCTGTCATCTTAACTACTGGCAAAGATTTTTTTTTTTTCATTTGCATTTTCCTTCAGGTGAGTTATTGAAGTAAAATCTATCATCTTACCTAACTATTGCTTAACAGATATTCTATTAAGATAATTCATGGCCTTTTATAAAGATAAGACTAAAATAAGATTCATGGAAATTCTTCTGAATTCCTTGGCCTTGAGCCAGCTCGAGTCTCAGAAAGAATGTGAATGATTCAGCCTGTGCATTATAACTGAGATCCAGAAATAGCTCGGAAACTTAAAAAGAGCTAAAGGAGTTCATTCTCCAGCAGACAATGGAAAATATTGAGATTCCAGTGAGCCATATGGAAATAGAAAATAATGCAATATTTTTAGCTTATTTTAAGATATAAACATGTTTCCAAAAATACAGATTATGTTTGTGCTTTTTTCACTTATCATTATTCGTTGATCTGTCTCAAGCTCTTCATAGAGTCAAAATATTCAGACTTATTCCTCAAGTAAAAAATAAGAAGGACTTTCCATCAGCAAAGCCATGCAGTCTCCATCATGTAGGGAAATGATATAAAGGCTACCTGACAAAGTCATTAGGGAAGTATGCATTATAGAAACATACTTCTGCAGCTCTTGAGCAAGAGAAATAGGCCAACAAGCAAGAAACTCTTGTCAGGATCCTGGCATTATGGGAACTCATTCATTATGCTTCCTGGAGATCACTTGACTTAATCATAAGTAACACATGATACTCGTTGTGGTTTTCTGACTCCTTTGAGCAGAAAGGAAGGGGAAACCAAATTGTATTGTTATGATGCTGGTTAACTTTGAAATTACTTCTGAAATAAAACCAGCTTTTGATGAAGACCAATCTGATGTCTGTGCACAGGATATGAAGAAATAGCAAGTGCATTTACAAGAACTACGATTTAAAGTCAGAACGCTTACAGTTATAGCTGTAGAGATTAGGAGAGTTAATTGCCTTACAAACTTGATTAAATGCACAGAAGGGAAGAGCCTAGTGTTGAAAGAATTTAGGAGACAGCTAAAACATTTACTAGAAAATTCCTGTGTGTTTTTGTTTGACACGTCAGCAAGGTGGGAGATTGCCAGGACTTTAGGACTAAAGGACAAGAGACAGAGAAGCTACCTATCATGCTAATGAAAATTTGAAATGTGAGTAAGTACTGTTTAGAAGTACTTTATATTTAAAGTACTATATATTTATATTGTCACAACTTCCATAAAGGCTGAAAATCATCTTTATCTCACAGCCATGGCAAGAGAAAGCATATGTATTAATCATAGCATTCTTTTTTTACCCATGTTGCAGTGAGAACACGACAATATTATATTCTAATATTAAGTGCTATTGACTGATCCCTAACAACATTATTGCTGTGATCCAATCTTTATTAAAAGCACATGGAACAAAATCAGTTCTGAAGAGAGGATAGGCACAGCTGTGACATTGAAGTGATTTTTCAAACATCCAGCACCATTTAGGTATACAGGACTTTTTGTTTATTACAACTTGACATTTAAAATTTTGTTTAGAATTTTACATTTGCCTAATTTCTTGTTGTTTGACTTTTCATTTTAATTTTTCCAGCATGTGCCATATTCTGTCTGTGTAAATGGGGAACTGGGAGTTTGCAGAACTGAGTGTTAGCACATCCTTGTCTGGCATATAATGCAATGGCTTCTTTGTGTTTATTTGTTTGAAGATTTTATTTATTTATTCATGAGAGACACAGAGAGAGGCAGAGGCTCCTGTGGGGAGCCCGATGAGGGACTCAATCCCAGGACCCTGGGATCATGACCTGAGCCAAAGGCAGATGTTCAACCACTGAGCCACCCAGGTGTCCCAGCTTCTGTGTGTTTATAACAGATTCCACATACTGAGGAATGGATAGTATGCAGTAGCCATTCAATACATATTTGTAGAAAAGGGAAATAATATGTATGTAAACTTGACACTAAGGTTCATATTCATTAATTTATGACTTTCTCTGTTCCTCATGGAATTCTTCAGATCACATGGAAGAGGATCAAGAATGATTCTGCCTTGCCTTATTTCCTTTGCACATCATTTCTCCCCATTCTACAGTTCATAGATAAACAGTGCCAATTACATTTTTTTAATTAAGATTTTCCTGGGCAATCAGGAAATTCTCCATGTAAGGACACTCTTAGGGAGCTTGGTTGCCAGATCGAAAGAAGTAGAGAGTATTTCCCTGTAGCTATATCCTTGATGACTCAGCCTAATTAGCAGTGGACTGAATGGGGGTCATATTAAAAAAAAAAACAAAAAACATATGTCCACATCCTAATCCCTGGAAATTGTAAATGTGACCTTATTTGTCAAAAAAAGGGTCTCTGTAAATAAGTTAATGATTTTGAAATGAAATCATCCTGCTTTTCTCTGGTGGATCCTAATCCAATGGCACATGTCCTTATAAGAGACAGAAGAAGACAAGATATGGAACAGAGGAGAAGAAGGTCATGGGAAGGTTGAAGCAGAGATTGGAGACTTTCAGTCACAAGCTAAGGCACTCCAGGATCCACCAGAAACTGGAGAGGGAAGAACAGATTCTACGTTGGTGTCTTCAGAGGGAGCACAACCCTACCAACACCTTGATTTTCTACTTCTGTTTTTCAGAACTGTGAGAGAATAAATTTCTTTTGCCTTTAGTTGTCAAGTTTGTGGTTATTTTTACAGAAGTCTTGGGAAGCCAAGATGTTATACCACCTCTGTAGTGATGAGTTTTAAAGTAAAAAGAGAAGGTAAAATTATATGGAAACTGACATATGCTGATGTTAATACTTTTTTTTCTTCCTGCCCACATTTCCATCAAAAGGATTCTCTATTTCTGGATGTTCCATTCCCCAACACACACACACACACACACACACACGCAAGCACACCCCAGAAGTAAATAGATTCCCACGACAACAGAAGAGAGATTGAGAAACCATCTGTAATCTAAACGTGGACATCACTACATCATCTTTAAACTATTTGATACATACCACTTTAAAATGGCAACTTATCAAAGACCTCTTGTACTCTGTTGAATCTATGAGTAATTCATGGATTCTGTATGCAAAGTAAGTTCCTTTGTGTGTTTCTGCTTGGAAAGGAGAAAGAACATGACTTATACTATACAAACCTACATGATGATAAATGAAACTGTAAAGGTAGAAATGAAAATGTGTTTTTATATTTTCTTTGGTTCATCAGCTACTTTCAAGATGGTGGAGAGGGTTGCTGCTAAGTTTTGTGTGAGCCTGATAAAATATATTGTGGCATCCAGATTGCATTTTTAAATTCGACACAATTGGAGCTCTTATTTTTCCTTTTAATGCTATGTGCAGGTTCATCCAGAATCAGTTTGGCTACAGCTGGAAGCAATTAGAATATGCAGGAAGAATTAAAACCCTAGGAAATTGTTTTTATCTCTAATAGATTGCAGAAGAGCTAAATTGTGAATTGGTCACAAGAGAAAACGTGTCATGGTGACTCATAAATTACTGAAACTACTTTAGTTTGGGAAATAGACCTCATTAGTTCTAGATTTTACCTTGTGATATTCCCAACTAATCAAATATTATTGCATATATTAAAGTGAAGCTCTTGATATCATTTCTTTCAATAAAAATATGATATTATTTTTGTATTATTTTATATTTTTGGGGGTCATAACTCAAAACAGAAGATGAAAGGAAAGCAAATTATCTCACATAAGCCTTCTTCTCAGAGAGTCATAATTAAAAGCACATTCATAGAAAATGGGAAATGAGTCAAACGTTCAGTCTAGCTCTCCTCTTCTGTCTCCAGGGACCAGATGCCTGTGCTCTTCAGGAAAAAGAGGCATCTTTTTTTGCTACTGATATCCAAGTCTGCCTATTTGCTTATAGGAGACTTTTTTTTTTCCAAATAGTGACTAACAAATCTGTGGAACTTCTTAGAAGAACTTTGAAACTCATCTAGTACAATTTCTTCGTTTAACAAATAAAGAAACTTGGCAGCTGGAGGGCTGCATTAATATCTCCAAATTCAAGTTCTAAAATAGAATCTACGTTATTTACATTAGCATTAAGCTATAACTTCATCATGACTTGAGTATAGTTGCATTTTCCATGGCTGTGAAAACATGCATATTTGTAAAAAGAAATTCTCTAAATGAAATATACATGAGAGCAAAATATTTAAAAGAAGCACAAGATTATAAGCAAAATAACACAAACTTGTAGAAAAATGTCCTGATAATTCTATAGAGCTTTTTTTTCCCAACTATTTTTCTGATACCACATTAGATTCTGAGGCTTTCCCAATAATAACACTGTTTCTATCTTTAAGAAACATAAAACATCATATAACAGAGTATATAATGATGAACAAACTATTTTTTAAACAGACAGAGGTAGAAGATGCTATGAATGAGGAATGAAAGACCACTTATAAATATTGCTGGGAAAATTGGACATCCACATGCAGAAGAATGAAACTAGACCACTCTCTTGCACCAGACACAAAGATAAAATCAAAATGGATGAAAGATCTTAATGTGAGACAAGATTCCATCAAAATCCTAGAGGAGAATACAGGCAACACTCTTTTAGAACTTGGCCACAGTAATTTCTTGTAAGATACATCCATGAAGGCAAAAGAAACAAAAGCAAAAATGACCTATTGGGACTTCATCAAAAGAAACAGTTAACAAAACTAAAAGACAACCTACAGAATGGGAGAAGATAGTTGCAAATGACCTATCAGAAAAAGGACTAGTATCCAAGATCTATAAAGAACTTATTAAACTCAACAGCAAAGAAACAAGCAATCCAATCATGAAATGGGCAAAAGACTTGAACAGAGATCTCACAGAGGAAGACATAGACATGGCCAACACGCACATGAGAAAATGCTCTGCATCACTTGCCATCAGGGAAATACAAATCAAAACCACAATGAGATACCACCTCACACCAGTGAGAATGGGGAAAATTAACAAGGCAGGAAACCACAAATGTTGGAGAGGATGAGGAGAAAGGGGAACCCTCCTGCACTGTTGGTGGGAATGTGAACTGGTGCAGCCACTCTGGAAAACTGTGTGGAGGTTCCTCAAAGAATTAAAAATAGATCTGCCCTATGACCCAGCAATTGCACTGCTGGGGATTTACCCCAAAGATTCAGATGCAGTGAAACACCGAGACACCTGCACCCCGATGTTTATAGCAGCAATGTCCACAATAGCCAAACTGTGGAGGGAGCCTCGGTGTCCATCGAAAAATGAATGGATAAAGAAGATGTGGTTTATGTATACAATGGAATATTCCTCAGCCATTAGAAACGACAAATACCATTTGCTTCGATGTGGATGGAACTGGAGGGTATTATGCTGAGTGAAATAAGTCAATCAGAGAAGGACAAACATTATATGGTCTCATTCATTTGGGGAATATAAAAAAATAGTGAAAAGGAATAAAGAGGAAAGGAAAAAATAATGAGTGGGAAATATCAGAAAGGGAGACAGAACATGAGAGACTCCTAACTCTGGCAAACGAACTAGGAGGGGTAGAAAGGGAGGTGGGTGAGGGGTGGGGGTGACTGGGTGACAGGCACTGAGGGGGGCACTTGATGGGATGAGCACTGGCTGTTATTCTATATGTTGACAAATTGAACACCAATAAAAAATAAATTAAAAAAAGAAAAAAGAAAGACCACTCATTCCATCCTGGGGAAGCTATATTGAGTCCAAATGAATAGGAGTTAGCTAAGGAAAATTAAGAGGACATTCTTGACAAATGTATTTTTAAAATCCACTGAATTATGAAACAGTACAATTTACAGAAAACCACAATTAAGTTTGTATCTACTGGAATTAAATCAGGGAAGAATTACAGCAGATGACCCCTAGTGGTTAGTAATCATGGTTCTGGCATATTTTTCTAGGAAGTGTGGTCTTTAGAATGCAGGTGATGGGAATACTGAATATTTAGAATAAGGTAGTAACATTGTCAGTTTTAAATTTTAGATGATTCATTCTAACAGTAGTAGTAATCAAGATGAACACAAAGGGGAAGAGACAGTGAAAGCCTAAAAGGCCTCTAGCCTTCTGACTAGATCAGAAGGAATGAGCTTAAAGCAAGGAGAAAAATCAGAAATAAGTAAATATTAAGTTGCAAATAGTTTAGTAAGAGGGAAAGGGAAAAATCTGAATCAGTTGCCTTTTTGTGATGCAAGTCCTCATATTTTTATTTGGAAAAAAATAATCCATAATCTGTTTTTTTTTTTTATTGAAGTATACTCGACACATACTATCACATTAGTTTCAGATATACAACATAGCGATTCCACAAGTCTATGCATTATGCTGTGCCACCACAAGTGTAGCTGCCATCTGTCACCACATAACACTATTACAATATCACTGACCAAAGTTCTTGGTCAATGATACTCATGCTGTGTATTTTACCCCTGTGACTTACCCTATAACTGGAAGCCTATATCTCCCACTGCCCTTCGCTCATTTTGCCCATCCTTCCCACCTCTGCTTCTCTGGCAGCCATCAGCTTGTTCTCTCTCTGCTCATTTACTTACGTATTTGTTTATTCAATTTGTTCTGTTTTTTTTAGATTTCACATGTGAGTGATATTATGTGATATTCATCTTTCTTTGTCTGACTTATTTCACTTAACTTAATACCCCTTGAGTCCATCCATGTTTGGCAAGATGTCATCCATTTTTATGGCAGAGTAATATTCCATTTTGTGTATATACATAGAGGTGTATAGGTGTGTGTATCACATCTTCTTTATCCATCTATTGATGGACACTGTGGTTGCTTCCATACCTTGGCTATTGTGGATAATGCTACAATGAACTTAAGGGTGAATATATATCCTTTGGAATTGATGTTTTCTTTCTTTCTTTCTTTCTTTCTTTCTTTCTTTCTTTCTTTCTTTCTTTTTTTTTTTTTGAGTAAATGCCTACCAGTAGAATTATTGAATCACATGGTATTTTTATTTTTAACTTTTTGAGGAACTTCCATACTGTTCTTCACAGTCGCTATGCCAATTTATATTCCCACCACCAGTCAAGAGGGTTCCTATTTCTCCACATTCTCACCAACATTTGTTTCTTGTATTTTTTATTTTAGTCATTATGATAGGTGTGAGGTGGTATATTCTTGTGGTTTTGATCTATATTTCCCTGATGATGAGTGAAAGTGGAGCATCTTTTCATTTGTCTGTTAGTCATCTCCATGTCTTCCTTGAAAAAATTGTCTATTCAGGTCCTCTGCAATTTTAGTCAGATTATTTAGTTTTTTTTTTTTTTTTTTGGTGTTCAGTTGTATGAGTTCTTTCTATATTTTATTAGTTTCTTATCAGATATATAATTTGAAAATATCTTCTACTCAGTGGGTTGCCTTTTCATTTTGTTGATTCATTCACTCTGTAAAGCTTTTTATTTTGGGGTAGCCCCCATCATTTATTTTTACTTTTGTTTCTCTTTCCTCAGGAGACATATCTAGAAAAATGTTACTAAAGGAGATCTTCAAGAGATTAGTACTTAATGTTTTCTTCTAGGAGCTTTATGATTTCAAGTCTTAAATTTAGATCTTTAATCTATTTTGAGTTTATTTTTCTTTGTGATGTAAGAGAGTGGTCCAGTTTCATTCTTTTACAAGTAGCTGTCCAGTTTTCCAAGCACTATGTTTTGAAGACATTGTCTTTCCCCATGACTACCCATGTGTTCTTTGTTATAAATTAATTGACCATAAAGTCATGTGTTTATTTCTGGGCTGTCTATTCTGTTCCACTGGTCTGTGTGTCTATTTTTGTGCTAGTACCATACTGTTCTGATTACTGCAGCTTTGTGTGTGTGTGTGTGTGTGTGTGTGTATGGTTCCATACAAATTTTAGTATTATTTGTTCTAGTTCAGTGAAAAATGCTATTGTCCTCATTTTATTTTTTAACTAGAACAATGAGTGGTGCCATCAACTGATCTGTAATACCCATGCAAGGGAACATGCATGATATAAGAGATGGTGAGCTCATTATCAGATATATGGAATTCAGCTTGCTCAGAGGTTATCCATGTTGAGATGGGTAGCAGCACTGAAGAAGTGTCTCTCACCTGGAGATGATATGCATCTGAAGCTTAGGAATTCTGTCAGGGACAGAGATGCAGACTTGGTGGTCCCCCATATGCAAGTGGCAGTGAAAATAATTAGAGAAATGGGAAGACTTAAAATGTAGAAGGAGATCAGGACTGACAGAAGTTAGAATTTCAGGGAACCCCAAAGACTTGTAGGAGGACAAAGAAACTAGGATCCAGGCAGGAGACAGAAAAAATTGAGAGTAAGAAAGAGTTGGACAATGAGAGGTGTTTAAAGAGAAAGAAGACTCACAAAAATCAATCAGGGCACATTTTTGGAAAGTGGTGTGTGTCATCAAGGCAGTGTCACTGTGTAGAATCCATTGGCTCTGGGTGCCTAGTGGCTCAGTTGGTTGAGCATCTCCTTTTAGCTCAGGTCATGATCCTGGGATCCTGGGATAGAGCCCCATGTGAGGCTCCTTGCTCAGTAGACAGCCTGCTTCTCCCTCTGAGCTTCCCCCTCCACCCCACTTGTACTCTCTCTCTCTCTCTCTCTCAAAGATATCAATAAAATCTTTAAAAAAATAGACTCCATTGGCTCTGACAAAAGAAAATGTTATTGTTGACTTCTGAAGAGAACTTTCATTGTAATAAAACAGATAGAACATATTGCTGGAAAATAAATGAGGACTTTTATTTACAAATGATGAGTTGACACCACACATTTCTGGTCCTGCTGGAAATCCAAGCAAAAAAAAAAGACATTAAGTAATTTTTTTTAATATAAGACCAAAAAGACAAAGTAACAAGATGATAGACACTACACTGCTGATTTTGGCAGATGAGAAGCACATACATGGACAGGAAGTAACTATATGTGAAAAAGCTGAAACATGACAGCCTACAGGGTACCAGTAAAAAGCATGCTCATTTGTGCTGAAGAGCCATGAAAAGTTTTGAAAATTAGAGGTACAAGTAACTCTAAGTGCAAAGCGGTGCTAAAAGCAAAAAAGTTGCTACAAGTTTGTCTTTCTGAGTAGGTAGCTTCCTAGATGTTTTCCGTCAGCCCAAGCAAATAGGCACTGCCCTTCCTAGAGCTTTGCAGTAGAAAAGAGGTTTATTCTCTGGAGATGTTGAATCACAGAGACTCTGAATCAGAGACACTTTGAACAGCTGAGGTCAAGGGTGAGGCACCTTTATGATTGCTGGGATAAGACGATTGGGGGCACACTGCCTGATTAGGGTCCTGTGTTAATGCTGTGTGCCTCCCCCAGCCCTGGCCCCTCTGTTCTTACTCTTTGGGCAGATATTTAGGGGATTATTTTCTGGGAAATGGCCCTGAAGAAGAATAGAAAACCACTCCTGTCATTCAAAAGAACGTGAACACCAGCCCAAATAAACTAATATGAGGCTTGTGATTCAAGAAACCGTTTAGGTGGATAGATGGTCTTCACATCACAATTTTAAGGCTTCTTTTTTTTAAGATTTTATTTATTTATTTATGAAAGACACAGAGAAAGGCAGAGATAGGCAGAGGGAGAAGCAGGCTCATGCAGGGAGCCCAATGTGGGACTCAATCTCAGATCCCAGCATCACGCCCTGAGCCAAAGGCAGATGCCCAACTGCTGAGCCACCCAGGCATCCCTCAAGGCCTATTTCTTAATTTGGACTTCAATTGCATTGGCTTTATTGTACTAATATGAGTATGATGGATAAAACTCAAGTACCTATCTTGATCTCTTTTGGGAAAGCCAAATGCTAATGCAAATTAGTGGAATTTGGTACGTAGTGGCATATCAGCTGGACTACCTACCTTTGGACTTCTTTCATGTGAAAGAAAATCTTCTATCTTATTTAAGCCAATATTATTTTTTATCTTCATTTTTTGCTACTCATAAATAATCCTTATTATGATATATATTACCCCCAAATAATCTCATAAAACTAGTATTTTAATACTTAGTTCAAATAAGATTAAATATAATCAGATTCTCCAGTACAGTACCTCCCTTAATATGTACTTTTCAGAAAGTCTCCTGGAAGCGGAGTCATTTTCTAGCATAAAAGAAAGTGTTAACAAAGCTGCAGCATTCACTGAGAACATGAATTGTTCCTTTACACCAATGAACTATTTTTTTAATGCTTACAAACAGTATGTAAGCATAAAGATGTATGCATAAGTCAAGGATGATTTTAAAAATAGATTTATTTCCCCATAAAACAATCATATTCTGTCTGTGTAATATATATATATATATATATATATATATATATATATATATATACCAACATATTTGTGTGAAGTGGCCCATCATGACAGCATGAAAAGAAGAGGGAAAAAACACATTTTTATTTTTACACATAACTCTAATTGTATATTTTTGTTTGTTTTTAAGAAATCACCAATATTATACATGATCAATTGCATTAATGATTTAACCTGGTCCTCAGTTGTGCAAATTATATAACAAACATCATACGAAAGGATTTACAATGGTGACTAGACCAAATAAAAGGAACCCTGTATCATGGTAGTTCAGACATCGGGATCTTATTTCAAGTAGTCTGGATTCGAATCTCAGCAATACCAGTTAGCTCTGACCTTCTACTGTCTTAACCTCTGTAAGCCTATTTTCAAATGTGTAAAATGAGAGTAATAATACTACTTTCCACAAGCTTGGTGGTCTGGATTACAAGGGGTAATTCATGTCAGTAGATTAGCACAGTGCCTGAGATATGATGTGTAGCTAATCATTGTTATCAGTAGTAGCAGTGGTAGTATGTGTGGGAGACATTTATCAGACACTTAGCACTCTGGACTGGCATGATCAACAGTGAGGGCTAATACTTTTAGAAGTATGGATCTAAAGCCCATGACTGTTAGTATCTGAGTTGCTGAGCCTCACAAAATCCCAGAAACCAGCATGACATATTCCTACCAAATTCTGTTATTTTCTCAAGTTAAGAAGAAAAAGCCTCTTAGGGGCCAACGGATAATAGACAAGGGGAGGGACAGTGAGAATACAATTTAAAGACTACCTTTTAGAGCCAGATCACTTTCCTATCAAGGATGTGGCTGTGGAATATGGAGCAGTGACCTGGTCATGTGAACATCATCCAGCAGAAGAGCTTGAGAAGGGTTTAATAAGAGTTTCAGAATAAGATGAAGAGCTCAACTTGAATCAACCTATATGATATTTGAATGAAATTTTGGGGAAAGACTTGAACAGCAGTGGTGTGGGATGTAAGTACCAAGTACCATTCAACTGTGCATGAACAGCAAAAGTGTCACCAGACAGCCTCCCCTGCTTTGCATAGGCTCCACTTCTTTCCTTTCCTGCTTTAGAAATTTAAGCACATCATCATGTACCATTGAAGACACACAGTAAAACCATAAGGGGAATATCTTAAAATGAACAAAGGATTAGTCTTAACATTAGAATTATAAGAGTGACCCTTATGAATTTGCTAATTATTTTCCCTTCTGTAGATATTAGCCATGCCTTTTATCTACATCTGCATTTACATATGCTTACAAGGCACTCATTTGTGTTGTCGGCATTTATAAACAATTACTTCCTGACAGACTGCCTAAATAATTGAATGGTCTCACTCCAGAGAGTGCAAACCAACCTATTTACACACGCTCCCACATGCCACTGAGACACACATGAGAAAGAAAAACAGATCAACTCAAAGATGTGACTCAGGAATCTAATTGTCAGTCCATCTCTGCTGATGTAAATTGAGATTTGTCTGGGCAACTTGCCATATTTTTATTCAGTCTTCTGTCTCTGTATTCGGTTCTGGTTTTCCATTTCTATCATGCAATGATGTTGATTTTGTTATAACTGGAACAAACCTGGGTATGTTTCATTGTTTTAGAAAATAATATATCATTTTTCTCTAGGCACAGACTATAAGAAGCAATGATTTAAATAGTTTTTTGTTCTAATAATAACTGGGGACCAGGAATGCTGACCATGCTGACCAAAGGCCTGTAGATAATACAAATCCTTTATCATGTTTTGGTACAACCATGAATAAGGCATCTCTGATTATTTGTTTAATAAATATTTATTAAGAATTCAATAAATCGTTAAGCTCTGGAGATTCTGCTGTGAGCAAGATACTGTTTATAATCTTATGCCAGGATCCAAAGGTTCCTAATTAATAGTATAGTCAATAGAAATGTTTTGGTTACTCGCTAAATGACAACACAGAGTTGTGTCTGATAACTCTGTGGTACAAAGTGACTGAAAACCCATGGGAGAAGCTTTAATGTAAATAAGAGGTCAAAGACATTTTCATGGAGGAGTAAATGCCTGGGATGTGTTCAAAAGCTGAGTAAGAAATACAGAATTGAAGGATAGATGGAAGGTCACTGCAAGCAGGCATGGCCCATGTGAGGGCAGGCCTGGGGTGGGGCATGGCCTTTTGGACACCACAATCCTCCAGGACAACTGTAACACAAAGGTGATGTGAGGCTAGGAGACAATGTATGGGCAAAAAAGAGGTTGATGGGCTCCTTCTTTATATATTTTTTAAAGATTTATTTATTACAGAGAGAGAGAGAGAGTGCATGAGCTGGGGGAGAGGCAGGGGAAGAGAGAGGGGGGACATAGATAGACTCCCTGATGAGCAGATAACCAGCTGTTGGGCTCATTTCCCAACCAGAAGGTTATGATCTGAGCAGAAACCAAGAATTGGATGCTTAATGGCCTGAGCCACCCTGGGGCCCCGGTGGGCTCCTTCTTAAGTGGACCTGTCTGGATGGACCCATCTCCATGTAGAGCTGAGAATCTCACTCTGCATAGAGCACTAAAGAGAGCTCCATTCCTTGGAGACACCTTCCTCCTCCCAATTAACCAAAACACAAAACTTATATATGAACACCAAGTCAATTGATTAGTTTATGATGGACAATAACTTTCACGTGGGCCTGTATACTTATAAGTGTGAATACCATAATCTTTTCCTACTATCAACTTACAAAGGTGGCCCATCAAATTTAGGAGCTTGTTTGGGGATAACACAATCAGAGTCAAGAGATTTAGAACTGATTCACATATTAGGGGTATTGGGACAATACTACTTGATTCATTACTTCTACAATCTGGTAGTCTTACCAGTGTGTGTGTGTGTGTGTGTGTGTGTAGGGGGGTGACCACATTTCATAAGCTAATGCTTTTTGTTGATCTATTTGTTTTCCTCTTGTATTTGGAGGGCTTGACTATTTTACTATCCATTTTTACTCAGAAATGGCATTGCATCAAGTATTTGCACACTGTAGTAGGCAGTAGGTGGTTGGGCTAAGATTTGATCTGTTTTCAAGAGCTGTGTACGTACATGCTCCAGTGAGCAACACATTTTCCTTTTCATTGGCATATTCTTTATCTGGATAAGTAGCACAGCTGGCAGAGTTTGACTTGATTTTGAGACGTGGTTCTGTCCCTTAGTAACTATGTGGCCTTATAGAGAGGACTTTAGCTCTTTGAACCCCAAATTCCTGTGCAGCAAAAAGAGAGGAATTTACACACACACACACACACACACACATTATGTGTTTTCATGTTTAGCACGTAGTACAGTACAGTTCTTAGTAAAAACTATCTATTGTGTTATTGTAATAGTAAGTTTAATTAGAAATAATTCATTGCAGTTCTTGAAACAATTCTGCCCCTTTGCAAGTTACTTTGTATCTATCTACTTTGATCCACTAAGTCTTGCTTTCTCGTTTTTTTTTTTTTGTATTTTGTTTTGTTTTTGTTTTGAGAGAGAGAAAGAAAGATAGAGATTGAGAATCTCAAGCAGACTCCACAGTGAACACAGAGCTTGATGTAATGCCTGATGCTCAATCTCACAACCCTGAGATAATGACCAGAGCCAAAATCAAGAGTCAGACATTTAAGTGACTGGGCCACCCAGGCTCCCGTCTCAGTTTATCTTTCAAAGGTAATGTCATTCGCTCTTTCTTGAGTTTTTGGGGAAAGCTTCATTGAAAATTCTGATATGATGGCATGCTGACAATAGTTAAATTAAGAATAAGATCTGTCTGATTCAATACGTCCAGCTGTTCAGTGTACCCAAGGGGATGACAGTTTTCTCCCTAGGCAAGAGGGTGGGTGGTGTGTACTACTGACTTCTCCTAGAGGATAAAGAGGACTTCTAATTTATTTTTTAGTACATTTTGTCTTAAAGGATATTAAACTTCCCTGTAAATATGGCCACAGTGATTTTCATAATCCCAAACCCCAAAGTGGCGTCTGTACAGTAAAATTCACAAAATAAGCTAATCATTATTCTCTGGAAAATCAGCCATCCTTGCAGATGACTCCCATTATAACCACGAGGGGAGTGTAGGGTGGTGGGACAGTTTCCAGAAATGGGGCTCCATACAGCAAACAAAAGAATAAGAGAGAATCTGGAAGCTGGTCACGATCCTGTGTAGCCACTTGCAAGCCAGTTCTTCCTGGTTATATAGCTACAATCAAGCAATATACAAGATGCTTATCAGTAATATCAGTTCTTTGTTAGAGCAAGAGAAATAATGGCACATCATCTTTAGATAAATTAAGTATTTTGTTAAAAAGGAAGTAATTGACAGTAAACTGTCAAGTTTATTGCTAGGCACCAGAAATAATGGTAGTTATCTTCAGGGAAAACAGTATAGAAAGGAAAAGATGACTTTCATCTTCTACATCATCTTATAGGATTTGAGAGGTGTTTTTTTTTTTCTAAAGTGTGTCTATACTATGTATTGATATCTTTGTTGACTTAATTTTCCAAAAAGTTATTATATCTATTCACCTTTTAATCATCTGAAAATGACTAAAATCCCCAGGGATGTGGGGATGAATTTCTAAGAAAACCATTAAATTGTTTGATGTCTGTTAATGAATCAGGCAGTGAGGAATTCACCTGTCAGGAAGGCTTCTCTACACCTCTGCCTTTCACCGTATTCCTAACAGGAAAGATTTGTATTTCCCATTCATTTTCTCCTCTTCCACAAAAGTGGGAAAGTCAATTCTCTTTATGAATGCTTGCCCCTGAAGAAGAAAATGTTTTCTTATATATTTTGTGACTGAGTAAAAATACTTCAAGAAGAATGTAATTTCCTGCGATTTGTCTGAGACATGTGCGGTGCTACGTACCTATCAGCTGAGAGGTCATGCACACATCAAGGCTAAATTGGACCTCATCATTCCTGGCATTAAGTGAAATTTTATCATCATGATAAACTTAACATTCCCATGAGTGTATATCAATGTTTTCTTCATTTCTTTGTTCTATACACACTGCAAAAGAAAAGCTTGAATCTTACCCTATTTTGCGTTACCCTTGAAAGATTTTACCTGATGCATTCTAATAGGCAATTCTTATTAAACACGAAGCTCTTTTATCTCGCTTTTCCATTCCATAAGTTGCCATGTCATTTCTTGCTTAGTGCATAAAGCCACTGCACAGACCATGGAATCTTTAAACTGGCAGAGCCTTAATGATTATCTTGCCCAAAGACCACAACATTTGGTTTTATCCTTGATGAGGACCTAAGGTCTCCAGACATGAGTTTCCCAAGGTCACACAGCTAGTCATTAGATTGAACGATTATTAATAATTAGAATTTAGAAACAAGGTTTCCTCTCTCCAGTTGGGTTATTGAAATATTTAGGTTCTTCTCCTCCTGAGCAAGCACAGCAGTGCAAGAATTTTGTGAGGGTCTTGTGCTTAACTGGTTGCGATTTTCTGTATCTGTAATTTCATGGTTATGTGAGCATTAAGTCCATCTGTTCTTTAGATCTTGAGCTACTAGAAGGAAACTTTCACCCTAGAAAAGGGTGCTTCTTACATTCTTCCCATCAATGAGTATTTCAGTCCACAAAAACAGTATTGCATTTAAATTCCTCTCCATAACAATGGGTGCTGAGCTCTGGACATATGAGCTGCTTGTGGGCAGGGACTCTCTCTCAGCTTTGGGTCATACCCATGCTTCCTCTCAGCACATCTTGGATCACCTGAATTACGTCTAATAGAATTGAAGCTGGCATGAAGTACTGCTGCAGGTAGAGAGCAGAGTGGAGTATTTGTGCTGGAAGAGATTGTAAAGGCCAATTCTTCCTTCTGAAGCCCCACAAAATCATAATTTAGCCCAAGAGAGCAGCAAAACCATGACTCAGCCAAAAGATCTGCTGTGGTTGAAGAACGACCAATGCATTTGTTTAAACCCTGACCTTGCTTTGACCTATTTCAGAGCCACTGCTTGCTGACATGGGCTATGGGATAATCTCCCTCCCTTAGATTTAATTAATCATGTTCTTTCTGAGCCTTTTCTCAGAAAGGCACATCTTCACCAGCAGTTGTAGCCCGCTCAGGTGTTCCAGCTGCTGCTGCCGTTTTAACTGATCTTTGGCTTCAGTGAACCATGCAAGTATTTCTTTGATCTGCCCTTCTTGCCTTGCTTGGGGTTGATACAAAGAGAAGCTCTATTTCTTTTACTCTACATCATCCTGAACTTTGCTCACTCTTCCAATCTACTTTATTCCAAGTAAAATCAATACAATAAAAGTCCTCACTATGATAAAAGAAACTCTTCTAACCCACGTTCTGTATCAAACCAATCTGTTCTCTATGTGTATGCACATTCTGAAATAATTCCAGTATTTCATAAAAGCAAAATCTCCTATATGAAGAGGAAAAACCAATTCAACAGGATTATCACACTTTATGGCACAAAACCTCCCTCTATTCCTAGTTATCATAAATAGCACAAACACTTTCATATCCTTTATGAAGGATTCCAGAATGCTGAGGGCAATTTTCATTGCCAATACAGAGCAAACATGGGAAGACAAGCCTCCTTTTTCTCTCCCTTCTGAGGGATGGCAGAGAATAGTCTTCTTCAAATGTACAAAGTTTGTATCTGGTTTCTAAGGAAGCTTTAGAATATTCAAGGTCTCCCTTTCCTTACTGAATAAATCCCTAAGTTCTGGATTTATTTCAGTGATTTTAAAAAAAGGCAAATTTTTGTAGTAACTAGGGTTCTGAGGCTATGTTGAAGTAACAAACACAAGAATTTCAGTCATTGGCATAATGGAAGTTTCTCATTGCTCAGGCTATGGTCACCATGGGGTCCAGGACTGATCTGTCCTCCATGCAGTGGCTTAGCAATCCATGAAGATCTGACTCCCTGCTGTCTCCATAGCAACACACCCTTTCATCATCACAACGTCAAAAGAGATGGTTGGAGGGTTGTATACCAGCCCTTGAAGGCTTCAGGCCACAATGACCATGCTGCTTCTACTCACAAGCCACTGATCCAGTTTATCATGTCTCTGTCTACCACTGAGGGGACTAGGAATTGAAATTCTTTCACAGCTGGAGAGTGAGAAGAACAGAATATGGATTAGCATGATAGATCCCGATTACATAAACAGTAATGATTGAAAAAGGCTAAGTGTAAATCACAAATCCATAGAGAGTCACATTTTTTTTTCTAGCCCTACATTGTGTTCTAAAACATGCAATAACCAGTGATGATTTTGCAACAATATCTGGCATGCCTTCAGGCCCCATGTAACCTTCTCCTTTAAATGGGAGATTCTCATAAATTTCTAAGAGAATTGTTGGGGTTGGGTAATATATGACCAGTGGATAAGGGTACAAATTTAAATGCTGAGAAGTATTAATTAAAATTGGTATTTCTGAATTCACTAGCAAATAATTTAATCCCTTTTACATCATAGTTTTAAAAATATTTGATAGGCTGTTCAGCTTATATTCTAAGTCATAGGAGTTTATAATAAAATTTGCCAGTCTCTTGAATGATAATTGACAGCATTCCTTAATTAAATCTGAAAAATATGTTTAATACTTTATTTTTTTTTTTTTTTTTTTTTTTTTTTTTTTTTTTTTTTTTTTTTTTTTTTTTTTTATAATAGATGTGTCTTCTTTTTTTTTTTTTTATATATATTTTTATTTATTTATTCACGAGAGACAGAGAGAGAGAGAGAGGCAGAGACACAGGCAGAGGGAGAAGCAGGCTCCATGCACCGGGAGCCCGACGTGGGATTCGATCCCGGGTCTCCAGGATCGCGCCCTGGGCCAAAGGCAGGCGCCAAACCGCTGCGCCACCCAGGGATCCCTGTTTAATACTTTAAAATTCAATGTTAGGTCTGTTGTTTAATATTATTTTTCAGGCTGAGAAGCCAAGCTGGTAAAATTTCACCACCACAGAGAAACATTTTGTGCAGAATTGGTGAGAGAGAAAAATATATGTTTTTAATATAGCTCTTATCTGAGGCTTATCCACTGTGCAGCGTTGGGTGTATTGTGCTTATGATGATTGCATTAGCAATACCTTGGGAAAATAGGACCATACATCAAAAATGTCCCTGACTTCCTCTCGGGAGTGCCTATTTAGATCTGTTTAGTTGAGAGACTGGAAGCAACAATACTGGAGTCTTTTTTTTTTTTAAGATTTTATTTATTTATTCATGAGAGACGCAGAGAGAGAGACAGAGACAGGGACATAAACAGAGGGAGAAGCAGGCTCCATCCAGGGATCCCGATATGGGACTTGATTCTGGGACTCCAGGATCACTCCCTGAGCCAAAGGCAGATGCTCAACCGCTGAGCCTCCCAGGCGCCCCAATACTAGAGATTTAAAGAAACTTTTATACTCAATTTTATAAAAGCCTAGGTCTTGTGGATGTTCATTTTTAAATAAGCATTTTAAGTATAAACAAATGTCAAACAAAAAAGTCTATTTTTTCATTAGTAGTCTTTTACTCTATTATAAATTTGAGTGCCATTAAATTAATACAATAAATCAATACCAATGTTGCTTTTATAAAATAAAAATGATTAAAAAGTAAAAAAAAATCTTAATAGTGCTTATATGAGTTTAACTTACTTTATTGGGGTTTCTTGCCTAGTAACTGGGAAAAATCCTTTTAGATTTAGTTTAATTGACTAGAATATTTTTGCAGTCAAAAAGTATGGGCTATACTTACCACAAACACATCTTTTAATAAAATGTGTGTTTTTTAAAGAAATTCTTATTCCCTAAATAATTCATTTTTTTCTGATATACTGTTCATGTGACATAAATTTTTTTTATAAAGAACACAAGCCTTCTTGCAGTAATCATGAAGGTCAATTTTGCTTTGAGTCCATTTCTACTTCAATTTTACTATAATACCAAAAAATGTATAGGTAAATCATAATCATTTTTCTAATGTTCACAAGGCATTTTTCTACTTTTATGCATAGAATGTGCATGTTATGACCACTATTCAAATATGCTGCCTCTACAGCCTAAGTTCATTAAGAAAAAAGAAATATACTTTTTAAAACTATAATTTTTAAAGATAAAATTAAAAAAAAATCACTAAAAAGCAAAGAATGTTAATAATCAGACTGAGTGTAAAAGGATGGTATTGTCTTGGTGGTACTCAGAACAATGTCCTCATGTTTGCCAGTCCACAAACCAGACTTTGGAAGGCCATTGACACCAACTTTACAAGAGGCTGATGCATATTTCAGAATATTTGTCTGTTCATTCACAGTTATATCAGGGTGATCTTGTGAATATTTCTAGTATTCCTTTCTGGTAACATGAGTGATATTCAAGAATTAGGGCTTTCCCTGGTATTTACAATTACAAGCAAAATGTACAACAAGAACCAACCATAAGATATTTTAATGTAAATACTATGGAAACTCAAAGTCAGATAGTGGTTTATATAGAATGGAATCAGAACAAATTATTTGAAGGAGGTCTAAGTGACTCATTTTTTTTTTAACAATTTGAAATATGGAAAGTATTCATGCCCATGTTGAAAAAAAAAAGAATACTAATAGGCAAAGAAATCACTTTTGGTTTTTTCACCTGTAGGTAACCAGTGTTACTGTTTTTTTGTTTTTTAAAGATTTTCTTTTTTTATTCATGAGAGACTCAGAGAGAGAGGCAGAGACACAGGCAGAGGGAGAAGCAGGCTCCCTGCAAGGAGCCTGATGTGCGACTTGATCCCAGAACTCCGGGATCACACCCTGAGCTGAAGGCAGACACTCAACCACTGAGCCACCCAGGCGTCCCAACCACTGTTACTGTTTTGATCATAAACTGCACACACACACACACACACACACACACACAACACATACATGTACATACTCATATACTTTCTTTCTCTTGTGTTTTAAGAAAACACACTTGCACTGTACGTATTTATCTGTAAACTACTTCTTACTTTATTACATTGTCCGCAGAAACAACAGACATCTGTGTTGGATTAGTCTCATTCTCCTGATGGTGACTCAACTGGTCAGAAGTGCCTGTAGTACTTGTCTGTGCTCATCTACTTGTGGCAAGCTCTATGGTTATTTCCCCAACCATATCCAGCATTGTGGCTGGACTGGCCCTATGGTTCCTCTGATTGCAGGATGAACCTCAGCCAAAACAACCAGATAACTTTGAAAAAAATCAAGATTCATGACTCCCATGTCTTGAAGGGTACCCAGCATGGTCAATGGGCATACAACAAGTCTACTGCAGGTGGAAGTGGGCAGAGGGACAGTGCACACCTGGGACTCCACCTTCAGTAGAGTCCAGAGTGGGGTGTCTAGGGGATCCCATAGTTCACTCTATAGTCTGATTAAAAACATAAGGGTGGCAATTAGTGTACAGGAGGGAAGATGGGTCACTTAAGTGGTCAGTTATCTAGGTTCTCTTACCTGTTCCAAAAGGGGAATTACTGGGCAGAAGTGGCCTGGTTCTTTATCTGGTTGTTTTGCTGATAGCCAAGTCAAAGCTGGCAACATGGTTGTGCCAGATGGAGGTCTCTGAAATGGATGTCTCAACAATCAAGAGCTTAATGTCAGGCACTTACACTGTAATCTATAACATAAATTTTAGTACTGAGTATAGCCCATTATGAGAATGAGCCACAATGCAATTAAAAATGTTCTATAACAGAAGGCTAACAATATTTACTGGGTTTATAAACAACTCTTAACTGAATACTTTAATACATATCTGTGCCTTCTTGTATGATTATTTCCTTCGGATAAATTTCTGGAAGAAGATGTCTGTCTAAAAGTCTGTTTTGTTTTGTTTTTTAAGATTTTAAAAGTATTGACAAAGTATTTTCTTTCTAAAAGCAATAAAGAGGGGGTGGGGCAAGACGGCAGAGGAGTAGGGTCCCCAACTCACCTGGCCCCACCAACTTACCTAGATAACTTTCAAACCATCCTGAACACCTACAAATTCGACCTGAGATTTAAAGTGAGAACAACCGGAACACTACAGAGAGAAGGGTTTTCGCTTCTAACAAGGTAGAAAGGTGAAAAAAAATAAAAAAGAATCAAGTGGGGGGAGGGGCCCCACGAGGAGCCTGGCTAAGGCCCAGCCCTGGAAAAACAGAAACTTTCAAAATCGGCGCTGGATTTTTCCAGGGGAAGTTGAGGGATTTATAGCATATAGAACTCCAGGGTGCCCCTCCTTTTTTCCCTTTTTTCCATTACAACTCATTTTTATATCAGACTAAAAATATCCAATATTTTTTATCCTTTCCCTCTTTAACTACAATATTTTACTAACTCTTCATTTTTAACATTCTTCTTTTTTTATTTTCATATTTCTACAATTACAGGTCTTAGATATATTTTCCAATTTTAGATTCCCTTCAACATACTCAACTTATTTTGGGGAGATATACAAAATATGTCTTTTTTGTTTTGTGTTTTTTTTTTCTCCGCCTCATTTTGCTCTACAATGGTGGAAGTTAATACCTTCTAAAACATGACCAGCATGCACCCAGAACCAAGTGGTATACCCTACTGATTCATTCTATGAGATTATACCCTCTCTTCATTCCCATTCTGTCCCCCCCTTTTATCTTGTTTA
The DNA here is from genome assembly GCF_003254725.2 of Canis lupus dingo. Classification (NCBI taxonomy): domain Eukaryota; kingdom Metazoa; phylum Chordata; class Mammalia; order Carnivora; family Canidae; genus Canis; species Canis lupus. The sequence goes on along the minus strand of NC_064247.1, from coordinate 27,065,072 downwards.
TGTTTTGGTGGTCAGTGTCGGGGGTTCTCTACAAGTATTTCTGGTTTATATAAATTTGGGACTGAGCACTTCTAACATACAGAACATAATATACTCAGAACCAAGAGGATCACCCTCTAGGACCCCTCAGGTAGACTACATTCTCCCTCCACTACAACTGCTTAACCATGACCATCTCCCAGCTGCCCCCTTTTTTTCTTTTTTTTCCTATTTACTTTAGCTTTTTTCTCTTCTTTTTTTCTCTTTTCTCTTTTTTTCCCCTTCTTCTTCGAGATTCTTGGCCTTTTATATTTTGCTACT